>NC_083883.1:69970697-70288197 GCF_032452875.1 Bos javanicus | reverse complement strand
AGTCCTACGTGCAGACATTAAGTGGAACCACAGCCGATGACCATGGAGATCACCCATGACCGAAAACTAAGTGGGTGCCAGATTCCTCCCTTTTTGTGTGAAAGCCACTTTTAGCACTGAATGAGATTGTCGTGTGGTAACGCAAATTCTCTTTTAACCCTACCCACCCCCCTCCGCCCCAAATCACGCTAGTGGTGAAGTCATGTGACTCACCATCTCTGGTAGTTGAATAGAAGGACTTCCCAGGACTCTCTGGCTTGAACAAATTTCCATAAGAAGTATACAAATGCAATTGGTTCTACTGCAAGATGAAGAACAATGTTGCAAATAAGATATTCGGCTTAAGGAAAATCAGATTTAGAACATGGGGTTTCCATTTGAGGTGTCGGAAAGTGGAGATGCAGTTTTCATTGTTGGTCGATTTTATTATATCCCATGAGAGTATCATTGCTCTTGCCTGTCTTGCCACTATTTGGGTAGAATTTACAAAAGAACCTTTCCAAGTAAGGAGGGGAGGGGGACTTTAAAAATGTTTCAAATGCTTAAAGAATGAAGGGGAAAAATGGCAATGTTCTTATCCTTTTCAACATTTAAATTTAACAGTTCAACAGGTGCATCACCTCTCAGCTCATCAAGTGGTTTAGCAATTTCCGTGAGTTTTACTACATTCAGATGGAGAAGTACGCGCGTCAAGCCATCAACGATGGGGTCACCAGTACTGAAGAGCTGTCTATAACCAGAGACTGTGAGCTGTACAGAGCTCTGAACATGCACTACAATAAGGCAAATGACTTTGAGGTAGGAACTCATCTTTATTTTTTGGTCATTCCCCCCTTTTTTTTAAAAAAAAATTTATTTTCTTTAGAAATGTCCCAAATCAGTCCTTTTTTTTTTTTCCTTGGTATCTCACGCAAGTGTCCACCAGTAGGGCAAGAGGTGGAGTGTCAATGAAGAGCTCCCCCATGGGTCCCATCAGAGTCCTGGGAGCTCATCCACTTCCTCTTCCTTTCCCATCCCCAACCTCTGCTGCTGGCATGGGAGATGCGTGTGCCCACATAAGAGGGAAGTGGACAATCCAAAGAAAATGGCAGCAAGGAACACACACAGAGTGATTTCCTTTCCAGAAAAGAGGTCTCTACCCCAAGAGGCGTTTTGCGCATTTAGGTTCCGGCACGTGTATATAGCTGACATATGATGCTCTGTTCAGTGGTAGCTTCCAAAATTGCTTCTTAAAAAATCCAGAAGGATTGATTGGGGAGTGAGTCCATGGTTTCTAACTTTCATCAGCATTCATTTCCTTTCTGGAAGAAATGGTGTGAGAATTTATACATGTTATAAGAATTTAAGTACCTGTTATAAGAGCTCCGTCAACATCTTTGCTTGTCTGTTTCTGCTGTTGTCCTTTTGGGAGGACACCCTTATGGGTTCATTTTGCATACGTGTAGCTTCAGAAGCATACTGCTCTCCGTTCATAAGGTCTTATACACACTTCTGTATGTCTACATCCTACATATTCTAGGTACCTATGAAACAGTAGTGATGATTCCCAGAAAGCAGTATCTTTGCAAAAATAAGAGATGTGTGGCTATGAGTAAGGCATTTCTTTACTGGCTGATGTGATGCCTCAGCAAGCATTTTTCATTGCAACGTGATGACTCTCCATGAGACAACACTAGCGAATCTCCCAGTACCCACAAAGGCATTTTGCTGAGCCTTACTGGCTGGGGCAACAATGCGTGGAGGTGGGAATGTGGCAAGGGTTCTGCAGGCTGAACCTCTGATGATGAAGAGTGGACAGGCTGTGACTTTACCAAGTTGGGCCTTTTCTAGCGTCATCGAGGAGGAGAACTTTTCTCCCACATCTGCTTGTGTGGGGACCTTATGTTAGTATTCTTCTTTCCTTACACAGATAGGTAACCCCCAGTGCCTACCAAGTTCTCAACGCTGAAGGAGAGAGGGACACCTTGGTCTGGCCTTGTCAATAACTAACTGACCCTCGTTGCCCAGCCTCACATCCACTCCTGAAGGGGCCTGAATCCCAGTGGTTTTAGCTGATCTGTTTGGGCAGCTTAGAAAGAACTGACTGTGGAAGCTTAGCAGTGGGAAAGTCATGGTTTTTCCTTGAAAGTTAGAGTGTTTATATTGTAAGCCACCCGTTTCTCTTTGATATCCAAGACCAGTGTATTTTTCTTGTCAAATGGGTTATAAGCATGGTTTTTCCTTGGCTGAACATATTAGCATTGAGGATCCTTCTTGTACTTATGCTATGCTTAGTTGCTCAGTTGTGTCCGATTCTTTGTGACCACATGGACTGTAGCCCACCAGGCTCCTCTCTCCATGGGGATTCTCCAGACTCTTTGCGACCCCATGGACTTTAGCCCACCAGGCTCCTCTGTCCATGGGATTCTCCAGGCAAGAATACTGGAGTGGGTTGCCTTGCCCTCCTCCAGAGGATCTTCCCAATTCAGGGTCAAACTCAGGTCTCTTGTGTTGCAGGCAGATTCTTTATTATCTGAGCCACCAGGGAAGCCCTTTTGTATTTACTGCCTCACTATTTTAAAGTCTCATAACAGAGCACTGCTTTACTATATATACAGAACACCCTAGCAGGTTTCTCCTAAAGCTGAGGCATATGACGATGGCTAAGCAATTTTTTTTTTTTTTTTTTGCCACTCTGCATGGCATGTGGGATCTTAGTTCCCTGACCAGGGATTGAACCCGTGTCCCCTACATGATGACAATGGCTAAATGTTTTACAGAAATCTTATTAAAAGCTTCCCTGCTCTGCACCCCCTTTCTGATAAGTCAATTGCTGTCAACTTTGAGCTAAGAGAATTCAACGGTATGCTGGTGAACTAATTACAGTTTATTATGATAAATACTCATTTGGCAGCGTGCATCAAGCTTTATAAAAGAATTGCCTGAGATTCATGGGATAGTTTGTGCATTTTTGCTGAGTAACAAACTTGAGAGAACAAATCCTGACAGTACCCATTGGGATTTTTTAGGGTCATTTAAACCTTACCTGGTTGGTTTTAATCCCCTCCTCAGCGTAAGGGCCAAAACAGCACAAACAGAGGATGGCTGACATCAAGAGGTACCCAGCAAGCTGCTCCATTTAGCATCATCTAAATCCTCCTTTAATATGATTAACATCTGATATTCCTCTCTTTGTGAATCATATCCACTTCCAGCCAGGCCACCTCTCCTTTATCTGCAGTGTCTATTTTAAGACTGCTTCAGCGCAAAGAGTATGGGGCCCAGGGAGCAGTTTTGTCACTTCTCATGTGACTTCAGACAAGTTATTGGACTATTCTGGGCCTTATTCCTCCTTTGGTAAAAAACTGGACTCCTTCCGGAAATGCGCTAAACACGAGGCAGGAGGTAGCTTCTGCGCTGCCCACTTCACTCACGCCTATGTACGCACATACACAGCCTCACCGCCACTTATGTTCACAAAATGGTTTTTAATTCAGCCTCGCTTTAGTTTTTAATTTAGGAAGTTTGGGGCACGGATTCAGAAAAGCTTCAGATGAGATAATCCTTCTGTGCGTGGAGGTCAGAGCTTAAGTGAGATGCTTAAAAAGCCACTGGCTTATCGTTGTCACTTTCCCAGTGTGGGCGGTGGCTGTGAGCAGAGGTGGACCCCGCACCTCAAGCCGATACCTCAGCGGCTGTTGTCCTCACTGCTTGACTTTCCCATCTAAGTTTCTCCCCCGAAGATCAAGTCAGATACATCTGTAGTCTGAAATGAGCAAGTGAAGAAGATGGTGAAGCAGAGAACTGCACACCTGGTTTCTCCTTACATTTTTAAACAGAGATGGGGCCTGGTAGAGAGACCGAAGTTACGTCTACATGAAGAGCCAGTCGATTCAAAGGAATATATTAAACCAACTGAGTATTAGCTGGCCAAGTAGTGAAACATCTTTCTTGATTGCAGTTTTAAATTTCTCAATCAGTTAATCAGTGGCTTGTAGCAATGATGAAATAGCTAGCACGGATTGACTGTTTATTCTGTTTATTGTGCATGTGCGCGTGCTAACTCGCTTCAGTCGCATCCAACTGTGTGTGACCCCGTGGACTGTAGCCCGCCAGGCTCCTCTGTCCATGGGATTCTCCAGGCAAGAATACTGGAGTGGGTTGCCATGCCTTCCTCCAGGGGACCTTCCCAGCCCAGGGATCGAACCCTCGCCTCCTGGGTCTCCTTCATTGCACCGGATTCTTTACCACTGAGCCTCCGGGGAAGCCCCCTGTTTATCATGGACACTCTTCTAAGTGTTCTACCAATATTAACTTATTTAATGTGAGTACTAATAATGATATGGGTATTAACACAAGGAAAACTTCAGCTTGCCTAAAGCTTTATACTGTTTTTAAAGTCGCTCTAAGTAAGTGGGAGTAGAGGAGCCAGGGAAAGAGAGCAGGGGTAAGCCTGATGCTTCTGTCTCTCGCTACCACTTTCTCCTTCCTTCTTGCTCTCCTCCTACGCTTGTCTTTTTTCAGCTTACTGCTCCATCTCTGCCTCTGTCATAAACTTGCTGGTGGTGCCTCTGTCACCGCGAAGCCCCACCCCCCCCAGCCCCCGCCGCTGATGGCTCTCAAGGCTGGAGAGGCTGCTGACCCCCGGCCTATGGGAAAATTAAGCAGATGGGGAAGGTTTATCACTAGTGTGGAAGGAGTGGCTTGCATCTCCCTCCTCTTCGGGACCCTTGCATTTCCTGGCCTGTGTGAGTCAGGACCTCCTAAGTGACAGGAGAGGCTGGTCTGCCTTTTGTATCAGTTTACACACTTGCCAAGATTCTTGGCACGGCCTTCAGACTTGGGGTGGTGAGAGCTTGGGAAGACCCAGGGGAGGTGGAAGAAGACCCTGTAGGGGGCGGGGAAGGGTGAACCACGCTTTTAGCTTGTGCCCAAGGGAAGAAAGTTGGCTACAGGACAGGAGCCGGGCACCTCCCTCCCAACGCCAGTCTGCGAAGGCGCGCGGAGAGGCATGTCCATGACAGGCCGCTTTGCACTCCCGTGTCTCACGTTAAATGAGACTGGCAACAATAAATTTGTCTTTCCAGGTGTTATGGTATGTATTTCCATGCTTCATTCTCACTTCACTTTGAAGAGCTTCCAAAATTGGTTTTTATGGGGAGGGAAAGGAGATTTGGGATTCCTTCCCAGTTTTTAAATCACACCGACACTTCTGACTTTAGAAGCATAGGAGTGCAGTTTTATTACTTCTGTTTCCCTCACAACTCTGGCGGGGAATGGAGGTGGTACGGCCTGTCAGCTTCCAAGGTGCGTTTACACGTTTCTGCAAAGAACTCAACTAAGGCAGCTGATCCGTGTAAGTCACGGAGGTTAAACGCACTGCTTAAGGAGACCCAGAAGACATCCACTCTGGATTGACTGTGGCAGGCTGGCCTCTGAGAAAGGCTGATCAACCCAGAGATGGGGGGTCTGGCATGGCCTGGGTGTAGGTTGGGAAGAGAATGTGGTGGGCACCTTCATCCAGGCGGAGCCTTCTGACCGTAGGGGCGCGCACATCCAATTGGATTGCTTTTCTGGTTCCCTCACAACTGTGGCCGGAACGAAGGCAAGGCTCACTGTCAGTTTCCAGGCCACCCTGAGCGGCCTTCTCCTTATCCAGTCCTGGAAGCTAGCTCTTCCCCGCCATGATCAGCCAGGTGTCCCCGTGGGCTATCAGTGAGCAACCAATTAACTGCGGGCTGGGTGCAAACTCCGAGGAAGAGGGACCGACTACCCCTGCCCTCGATAAAGACCCAGGGCTTTGGATGGAAAGCTTAGGAGCAAATAGCAAAGAGACCTTGATCCATTGATTAGCAGGCTTGTCAATGTCATTTCCTAAGATACGCATAACTCACGCGGCGGATGCTCCATCCTGCAGTGTGTGGTTTGACTTTTTTTTTCTAGGTGTCACATGACAAGCAGGAAGGGTCCTTCTGCAGGCCTCTCTCTGTGTCTTCTCTCCTTAGGAAGAAAATGGAAAGGCCAGACTCCTCACATCCTTCCCTGCCATCAAAACACACCCCGCCCCCCAACACTTGACGCTTACACACACACACTGCATCTACTCTCTCCACCAGGCCCACCCCCACTCCCAGCCCACTCCCGCCTGCCACACCGTGTGTGTTTAAGAAGATTTAATATATTTGGAAGTCTTTCATTCGCCCTGTCATCTCTTTAAAGAAAAATGGGGACAGGTGGATTTAGGAAGCGCTTCCCTCTGCTCCAAATAGATACTTAAATATGAGTGATCATTTGGAAAACTGGCACAGGAGGGAAACCCTTTTACTCCTCTTGCAGTCTTTTGGCCTCGAAGCTGAGGCGCCATTTAAATGATCGCACAACGCGCTCTTGGTGGGTGGCGAGGAGGGAAAAGAAACCTTTACCGTTTCTTTCCCTGCCAGTGCCCCCACTGACAAGCCAAATTGATCTTTTAAGAGACTAAATGAATGTTCTCTAAATATCTGTACGCACATGGCTGTCTGGGAACACACTCCTTGTACGGGATGATTGCCTGAAATTTGAAGGAGGGAGCAGTAAAGGATACCAGACTGGGTGGGGGTGGGGGTGGGGGTGGGGGGCAGCGGGGCGGGGGAGGGGGGCGGCGGGGCGGGGGAGGGCGCAGGGCGACGTGTGGACCCCAAGCTTCATTTCTGCACCTCCATCCTTTTGGGATTCAAGGTGTTGATCGGTATAATGAAGCGGGCCCATCGGTTTATCATCTATTTGGTCATGTCGTTGCATTTTTAGCGCCCTGTGTCTTTTTTGTCATCGGGTTACATTCAAGCACAGTAAGATCAACGTTCAAACCTCCTTACTCAACAGCTTTATTAGTTATAGCATTCCATGACCTTTCTCAACATTCTTAAAGAAAAAGATACAGTGTAATGTCGCTTTACTTTGCTTATTGTCCTTTGTTGGGGGGAACAAAGCATTTTCTACAGTGGCTATAGCACATAATTATACGGCTTTCAATGGCAGTGTCTTGGCACATATCGAAGTTCAGAGGAGCCTTTAGAAAAAAAAAAAGATGTTTTGTGGCAGCCTAGGGAGGGTCTCATCTTTCCTTCAGAAAATAGTTCAAGGCTCTTCTGTCAAGCTTCCCTACTTAGAGCTTTTTCTCCTCCTGCTTCATAAAGTTTAAAGCGGATTCAGTGGAGTTCTATGATCTATTTCCTTTGAAAGATTGTTCCTCGGCACAGAGAGGCCCTTTGACTTCAAGAGTTCACAGATTCATGTCTTTAGGTATCATATGTCTGACCTTATCAGTTACTCCATTTAATGTCGGAGAAAAAGTCTCAACTCTTTGTGTTTGTCTGTTTTGCCTCTGTGAAATGATTTGGTGAAAAAGACCATCCTTTTTAACACACCACTGAGAGGCCGTTTCTGCTGCAACCTACCCTGTGGCTTTTCTCTCTTTAAAAAAAAAAAAATTGTCCTTGTGTTTTGTGTATGGATGAGTTCACAGTGAGAATAGAATTATACAAGGGCAGGCGCACACACAAAAAAATCTTTTGCTTTCCTCCCCCACCTCCCCCCACGCCCCCACCCTACCCAGTGATCTATCTATTGGTGGCTGTACCCCAACAGGCAAAGCCATTTAGCAAACACAGAGGGGGCAGCCGCGGTGCTGGGATGGCAGTGGGCTTTTCCCTTGCTTCGACCTACCCCTAAGGCCTTCATAATTAATTGTCCTTCAGAGATGAGGAAAGTTCAGAGACTGTGTGGCATGATGGCCATTGTCTGACATTCAGTTCTCCTTGCCTCGCCTCTTTCTCTGCGCCCCACAAAGGGTTATCAATAGGAGAAAGGGAGCCGGTTCTCCGCTGAGTGCTGCTGGTGGTGGTTGGAGCTTTCAGGGGGTTAGTATCACTGTGTTCCGCCCATCCTGGATTAAATGTCTGTAGAGGTTCTAACCGCCTTTTGAAAAGCAGCCTGTTTGTTTCGCCGAGGTTAAACAGACTCATTTAGCGAACCCCAAGCTTGTTCAGAAGTTGGTGATCCCTTTTCACGTAGCAGATAACATTTTCAATCAAATTTTCCTCACCCCACCCTAACCCTGCCCCCAGGATTTGACTGCACTGTAATTGCTTGGTTCTTTTTCAGCCATAGGGCAGAAAATGGAATGACCATTCACTCACTTCTCTTAACTGCTTCGGTGTACATTTGCCAGAATAAGTGTTTGGGCAAACACACTTTTTGATGAAGCGTCGGACTTTGGTTCTTGAAAGTAGATTATCCCAGTTTTAAAATATTGTTTCACCTTCAGCGATTGCCTCAAGCCAATTATTTGGTAACATGACATAAAACAAATAAAAGCTGTTCCGCATCGCCCCTCCCCCCACCCACCCACCCCTGCCCTTTCAGCTGAGACGCCAAATAAAGACACGCCGTGGAGACAGCTATTTGAAAAGTAAAGGGAAAAGAGAGCCTTGAGTGATTATTATACTACTGTTCCTGTGAAACAGAGGGAAGCCAAGAAAACAAATAGAATCCTTCTTCCTAGGAGCAGTTGAACCAGCACATTAGAGAGGTTTAAGATCACGGGGCAGGAGTGTTCGTGGGGACCTCGAGGTGGAAGGGACCCGTATTGAAAGAGCATCTCCGTGTCCCTCAGAGCTGTGTCTTCTGGAGAAAGGGACCTGCAGGATGCCCAGAAGCAATTCTGTCCCCACCGCTCTTTGAAGATGCTTTCACAACAGACCCTTTGCTTTTTAGAGAGAACCCTGGATCAGGAAGTTGACACAACTAATACAGTCATACCAAAAACGGGGGAGGGGGGTTCATAAAAAATTAAAGTTATTCTTATGAATCTTTCAGTAGAAGCCATGAAAAGGGACAGTAGTGTAGTCTAGGTCCTTTGTGTTGCCAGCCCTTCTTCCGGCCTCTGGGCTATTGTTCTTTCAGCTCCTCAAACAGACTTTCACTTTCAAACTGACAAAAGTCACTTAAAAGCCAGACAGCTGTACTAACACACCCACCTTGTGGAGCAGGAGCCAGGCCAGGTGACGAGGCCGGCTGGGCGACCTTGTTTAAAACGGGCAGGGGCAGCCCCCTCCTGCCTTCGTGTCGGTGTGGGGCTCTTTGAGCTGGACTCTTTATTGCTACTGTGTGGCCCTCACTCCCAGGCTCCCCAAAATATGTCTTGCATTTTCTTTGCAGCGGGAAACCTTCGCGACACCCCATGCTCATGTTTATCCCTCAGGCTTGGTGGCTAGGGTCATGGAAGTTAGAGCACAGAGCTTAGCAGCATCAGAGGGAGTCTGACTCAAAACTCTCTCCCTTCTGTTTCTTCCGTTTCTCTCTTTTTCCCAGCCTTTTCCAGCCAGTCCAAACCTCCCCTAAGCTTTTCCGATTTCTGTGGCTTCATCAGGAGTAGCTAGGACTGGAAGAAAAAAAAAGAAAGCCACCGGTGATGGGTGATGGGGACAAGCCTCACCTTAGGAAGTGAGACTCTGCTAGAGAGAGGTGGGCACGCGGCCGTGCCCGCATCCCGGGCCTCAGGGCGCAGCCGCAGTGGGCCCCGGCGGGTCCTCCTCATGTGTGTATTACAGCCCCCCCTCCCCTGTCACCTTGTGTACAGTCTGGTCTGTGACACTGATGGTGATTATGTCATTATTTTGCTCTGGGGGCCCTGGCACATCTGCAGAGCCCAAGCACATCTTCTTTGTTGCGTTGGCAATCGTCCTGCACCACAAATGCTTCATTAGCCCTGCTGGCGGCCTCCTTGCCAGACGCCAGTGCCCAAATCCAGGCTTCTTTTTGCTCCGTTCTTTTGTGTCGCTGATGATCGAGTATTCATCTTCCTGGTTCTTCCCCCCTTTTCCTCGACTTCTGAACTCCAGATGTCCCGGCATGCTTGCCCAGAGCCTTCAAAAGTGTACCACGCGAAACACGGTGACTCTGCACCCTTGAACCTGACCCCACCCCTTCCCACCTTCCTGGTCTGCCCTTTCCCAAATGAATCCATGTGACTCCGCATAGCGCCCCCAAGGTGAGGACTGACGTTTTCAAACTTGCCCTTTGAAAAGATACCCAGGGATTGCTCCCAGCTTATGGTGTTCCTTAGGGTTAGAATGAAGCATTATTAGATATGGCTTCAAGATGGATACCTTTCTTCTCTAGCCCCACCTCTCCCCACCCCTTCCCTCCCCTTGGCTCTTTTTATTCCCTTCTGTGCATTGCCACATTTTACCAATTTTTCAGTAAGCAGTCTAAAGTGTGAGTACAGAAAATATTCTTCATGCCTTGCCGAGTCATCCGAAAGGTTCCTTTTCTCTGCATGGAATCTTGATCTCCACTCTACCCGGTCCCCAAATCCCCTCCCCCTGCCTCTATCTGCTGTCATACCCTCCCAGCCCCCAGCAACGACCTATTATTAGATATTGAAAGTGACGAATGCATGGCTGTTTTGGAAAGGAACTAAAACATTTCTCTCAAGTTTTCCTCTATGCATTGGATGGAGCCACAGCTTTTGTTAAGGTGTGCTGATTTCTACATTAACTGCAGTAAATTTTAGAGCTTAATATCTTGGGCTGTGATGGGTACTACATAATCGGTATGTTTAATTTCCTCTTAAATGTGAATTAATTGATCTGTGTTAGCGTATTATGAGGAGCCTCTTCAGTAGAGAGTTTAACCAATTTTATCCCCGCACCACTGCAACATAAGACGTTTCCAATGTCTCTATGTTTGAGTAAAATTTAGATTTTAATTTTAAGGTATATATACAAAAGGAAAAAATAAGTTCATAAATTTATTCAGAATCCTAGGACAAAGACCCTGGTAAGAATCGAAGAAAACCCCCTTCAAGGAATGAGTTGCCGTTTCTAGTAGGTTTCCAAGCTTTTCTAGTCACTGAGCCCTGGTCTGAATATTAGGAACAAAGCTAGGTCACAAAGGGAGGAGAGAGGTGGGCAGATCATTAGGCCACCAGCCCTGGGCAGGGAGCATGTCAGGAGAGGTGGGTACCTGTCATTGATTGCATCATTTTCAAAAGATTCAGGATGTCCCCAGAACATTCTTAACCTCCCACTATTAGATCATTATGGTTTTATCACCCTTGGGTTTATTTAAACCTTTTATAAAATCTAACTTCATTCTCAGAGTACACCACTCCTCAAGATAATAATTCTCTAAATGTATTACCTGCTGTGAAAATTGTATCTTCTTTTTATGGCTGTTAAAGTGATTTCCCTGGAACTCCAAAGGGGTAGCCCTGGTTAGAATATCCTGGGATTTACGAACAGGACTGGGTCCATATTCTCCATTTCCTTTCTGATTTTATAGACTTTGATCATTACTCCCTCTTAATCTTCATCTCTCCAGATTAAGGAACACTAATCCTTTTTAAAAGTCTAATCTCATACAGTATGTGGGCTGCCCCCATCATTTCTATAATGTTCTTCCGGCAGGACCATGTTTTGGAGGTACAGTTACAATTCCCGGACAATAAGGGAGAGTTGGAGGGGGCAGTCACATCATGGCTTTATCCCTCACCTCCAATGAGACTTTTTTGATTGTCCCAAAAGTTCATCCTCAGAAGTTGGATTTCTTGAGTAGCATCTCGGTAGCATTTTCTGGTTAAAATGACCCCATGAGACCTTTTTATGAGACTGTTGGCAAGTATTCCAGCAAATCTGATTGTGTCTATGAAATGTATCCAGCACATAAAAAATGCACAGATCCATCTTGCTGTGCTGATGTTTTCAGTGTTTTGATAGGTACTGGAGTGTTTGACATCATGAAGACACAGCCTTAGCCTTGAGCATGAGTGTCTAAAAATGACCACTAAGGCAAGAAAGCTCTGGTCTCTATATTATGCTCAAGCAGGAAACAAAATGTTCCCTTACAAGAAGGTGTACTTTTATTTATAAAAGCATCACCTTGAGATCTTAAAAGGGAATTCCTTTGGGGAAGTCTTTTCAATGTCTTTGAAAGTGTAAGTGTTAGTTGCTCAGTCATGTTTCTTTGGGAACCCATGGACTGTAGTCCACCAGCCTTCTCTGTCTATGGGATTTCCCAGGCAAGAATACTGGAGTGGGTTGCCATACCCTCCTCTAGGGGATCTTCCCAACCCAGGGATTGGACCTGGGTGTCCTGCATTGTAGGTGGGTCCTTTACCATCTAAGCCACCAGGGAAGCCCTCAATGTCAGAGGTCCTGGACTCATAATAGTGGAACTTAAGAGCCTAGAGTCTTGGAACCAGTCCCTGGGATCAAACCGCAGCACTGACTCTTTTTAGCAGTGAAACCTTGGCAAGTGTCTTACGCTCTCTGTGCCTGTGTCCTCATCTATAAAACAGGGGAAATGATAGTGCCTACCTCACAGAGTTGGTGTGAGAATTAAATGAATGTCCACGAATATATTAGCAGAAAGTAAGTGCTATATAAGCACTTGCTTTCATTCATTAGCAAGCCAAAGAAAAGTTACCTTGCCGCCACGATCAGTAACCCAGCTACTGCATCGTTTCCTACCGATCCTAAACAGGAAAACAAACAAAGCAGAAGAGCAAACAGGGAATTGTCCTTAGAATTGGGACAGAGAGTCAGTGCAAAACTGGTTTTGAAAAGAGAAAGGGATTCCTTCTGCCCCAAGGTTGGCCTTAAAGGTGACAGCAGCCTGCAGGAGCTCTGGGGATCTGGAGTCATGGGTTCCAGATGAGAAGGGCACTAATGAGATGAGAGGCTAAGGTGGAAGGGACCCCGGATTGGGGGTCTGCCCCTGGCAGCACCTGCCTCATTGGGCTCCACTTTGGTCACCTGTAAAGTGATAAGATTAAAGACAGAGCTTTGTTCTAGCTCTGAAATTCTGCAGTTCTAGAATAGAAGACATTCTGTTTTCTCTACACAAGTCCTGTGCATGATGCAAAGCTTTAAGCAGTGACTATGGAGCCCCTGGGAATACAGATGGTGTCCACGTGGAGCCACTTCCACCCCTGGGGCCCTGCTGCAGCTTCATTATCTCAGTAAAACTCTCCAGGGTGCCCAGTTTAGTGTTCTCCCAAGGACCTCTTTGCAGATCTTTCAACAGTGTCCTTGGAGACATGGCAACTCCCTTGCTGGGATTACAGCGATGAATTTTTCAAATTCATAGACAATTTATTGTCATTATATGTGCTGCTCACTTTGTTGTGTTGGCTAGGGCAGCCAAACAGTGAGGACATTCATCTGCAAAGCCCTCATGCCTGTGGGTTTTTTAGGAGATGATACGGACCTGAACAAATGAACAGAGAGCCTGTATACCTGTCCCCACACACATTCCATCAAGGCCACAATTCAACCCAAACAGCCAGCCTGTGTAATATGTGTTAATTTTTGTAGCATATACAACATCTCCCCTCTTTCAGGACAGAGTTGATTGTTTTAGATGGCATAACTACCTTCACTCTGAGGCTTGGTTGGTAGTTTTTGCAAAAGCAACATTACCCTTTCCTTTAAGCATGTCCCAGATGATCGTAAATCAATCATAAAAGTCTTTTCCACTGGAATTCTGTATGTCTGAATTTGTGGTTGTGAGTGAAGTGAAAGTTGCTCAGTCGTGTTCAACTCTTTGTGGCCCCATGGACTATACAGTCCATAGAATACTGGAGTGGGGAGCCTTTCCCTTCTCCAGGGGATCTTCCCAACCCAGGGATCGAACCCAGGTCTCCCACATTGCAGGCAGATTCTTTACCAGCTGAGCCACCAGGGAAGCCCAAGTTTGTGGTTAAGAGTATCAAATCCTCACACTGGTCTTTTGGATTTGTTTTTTCCATCTTTCTTACGGTAATTATACTAAGCCTCTGTTTTGTTTTGTTTTTTTTAAGGTTACTTTAACAGTCGAAAGTAAAATCTGGTCCTAAAAATGAAAAGTAGAAGGTAATAACTGGGAACAGATGTGTGGGAGTTTGAGTAGGGATGTAGGCAGAGGGATGATCAGAAGCAGAAGCAGGCTATAGTTTCAAGGCCACTGCGTTTCCTTCAATATAGTGTATTTTTCAAAGATTTATGTGTGGTTTGTTTGTTTGTTTTTTTTGGCTGCACTACTTGGCTTGCTGGATCTTAGTTCCCTGGCCAAGGATTGAACCTGCGTCCTTGGCAGTGAAAAGGCGGAGTCCTAACCGCTGGACCACCAGGGAATTCCCAGAGATCTATCAGCTTAAGTGACCTGAAAGTATACAAAAGAATCTGTCTGTAGAGTCCTGAGCTTCCCTCAGCAGCATCCTAAGTCTTCCCACCACAAACATTACCTAAAGACTCATGAGGTTTGGGTAGTTTACCAGAGGACTTCCAAAAGTCTCCCAGTGGGTGTCCTTCTGAAATTGACTTTTCTGTCTTTCTGAGCTGTTTACCTTTCTTGAAAAAGGAATGTCAGAGCCCTTCACGAACTCTTAGCTGGCTTAATTTTGTGAATACAAAGGATAATCGTGGAGGAGAAACCCATAGAATTCCCTAGACTACAAAGCAGAATTGTCCTGACTTTTGTGCCTTTCACGCCAGTCCTTGCCCCAAACAGCCTAGATGTTACTGGGGACACATCAGCAGTTGTCAGCAGAGAGGCGGAGGCTCCCGGAACCCGGTGTTCTCCGGAGCTCTGTTCACGTAGCATCTGCATCTGCCCGCGCCTTCTCTCCTGCTCATTCTGCTCCGTGCTGTTCTTTGTCCTGCCTCAACCCCACCTCCTCAACCCCATTTCTCCTCAGGCTTCTCACTCTTGTTACTCCATCCCCACAAATAAAGGGCACACAGACTGGTTTTCATGTTCGCCTGGGCACAGCTTAATTATGGAGGTAAATCTCTGCAGAAAACAATCACGTAATGCATTCTCCAACGAAACAGGAGTAACTGCGGATTATCTGTGCCCCAGCTTCCCTCTGTGTAATATTGAAGAGCTGATGCCCTGTTGTTTTTGAATAATCTCCCATCCAAGAAGGGCACCAGGCTTGGCCCTATTCATTCCACCACCTCACCCAGTAATGGTAGCAAAAAGTTAAACTTCAGGCGCTATCAGCCTGTCTCAAACTCTGACACAGTTGGCACAACCATTCATGGGGTGACTTGAAGTTAGTGAAGGCTGCGACGTGGCTATCTAGTGCTTATTTTTCCATCGAAGTTGATTCATTACCTGCATCAAGAAGGAGAGATGGAGTCCTCCATTTAGTGCATTTGAATATTTGCTGGCAGGGAAGTGCCTAATGAAAAGCTCCTTGTCAAAGCAGGGCAAGATGGAGGGCCACCTGGTCCTTAGCATATCTGTGTGTGGCCCATGAACTATTCCCGTAGACACGTGCAGACTTACCCACATCTGAGGAGTGGTGTGACAATGCAGGTTGAATCTGGGGTAGTCAATCCCAGCTACCCTCCCAGGAACAACTAGTGCGCTGACCCAGTGAGGGACACGGGATTAGAGGAGAATGAAAGAGCTTAAAGCCTTCAGAAAAGTGGCTAGCTCTTAAGTTTGGCTGAGAGCAGGGGTTGGCACACTGGCTCGCAGGCCCAATCTGGCACTGAGTCTGTTTTTTTATGGCCCTTGCTAAGAATGGTTTTTATATTCGTAAAGGTTGTGAAAAAGAAGGACAATATGCGACAGAGACCAAACCCAGCCCACAAAGCCTGTGCGTTTACTGTCCGACCCTTTGCAGAAGGAGTTTGCCGACCCCTGCCTGAGGCTTTTTCTGTCTTTGGTAGAACATGAACTCTCAGATCCTTTCTCCTTCTGAAGTTCCAGAACTATGATTCTTTGATGCAAAGTCTCGGTCCAAATCTTACCGAACAACCTACCAGATGAGTAATTCTAGCAGAGAGCTTGCCCTTGTTTTTTAAGATGGGAGAGTATTTTCATAGTTTCTTGGGGATGGAGGGATGGGAGAAAATACTAGACTTTAGTTTTTGATGATTTTTTTCCTCTGATTTTGTTTTTGTTTTAATTAATGCTTATTTAAACTTGGAGTCACTCTTTGAGACTTGTAGAGTTTGGGAGAGATGAAAAATTAAACTCATTACAGCAAGTAACATGACAATTATTATATTTCTTAATACATACAACGCCAAGACCTCCAAGCATGAGCAAATACACTGGCCACTTTAGGCACATTTGGTGAACCAGATTTCAGGCCTACAAAATAGTTTTGACAGCCTCATAGAGTTTATTACAAAAGCATGTGTCCTTCTGTTCCTAGCAAGCTAGAACGTCCTTTTCTGGGGCTGTGGGAGAGATGGTTTTATTTATCTTGATAGGCAAAGTAGCCAGTGGAATGTTTACATAGCTTAAAGTATATACACAAATTATTAACAGGTAGCATGGAAGTGAAGACAGTCTTTTCTATTACTGTGAAAGTCACAATTACTCAAAATGCTCGATTCCAGCACATTTTATCAATTATCAGCATCTGAAAGGTGTAGGAATTTGCTTCTCTGAATATTCCAAATACAGTTCTGTTTTCCAAATATCCACTCTTTCCAGGCAAGCAAGAATACTGGAGTGGGTTGCCATTTCCTTCTCCAGGGGATCTTCCCAACCCAGGGATTGAACCCCGGGTCTCCTGCACTGCAGGCAGATTCTTTACCATCTGAGCCACCAGGGAAGCCCCTTCAAAGGTAAATGATTCAAATTCAGATGAGGAAACAAAGAGACCCCTCAGGGCAGCCTCAGCACTTCCTTTGGGCTGCTGAGGAAAGTCCACGTGAGGGGTGATGGCCAGGCCCACGCCGCCCACACCAAAGACCAGAGTCCCCTGCTTGACATCCTTTCCTGTGGCATTCCACTGGCCAGTCAAGGTAAATCCTCAACCTCCCACCTTGCAGCTTCCATGGGACTATTACGTCCTTTTTATTACATTTCCGCCAATGGACCATGTCAACCATATTCTATCCGGACACCACTCTGTCAGCATTTATAAGGACTGGTCGGGCATCGCGGGTTGGCCGGCAGGTTCACTTGGAAGTGTATTCCCACAAGCTCAGTGCAGGTCCCTGCCACAGTGGCAGACGAGAGACAGGCTTTCCTTTTCACCCCTTTTCCTGATTTTCCCTGCACCTCCTGCAGGCTGGCCGGGAGGACGCTTGAGGCTGCGGCATGGATCTTGCTGTCTCAGGGTCCTTCCCCAGCCCTCTCTCAGGGGTTGCCCCCCAGCTTCTCCCTGGCACATTAACTTGACATTGGTTGGTACTCG
Organism: Bos javanicus; assembly: GCF_032452875.1. Taxonomy (NCBI): domain Eukaryota; kingdom Metazoa; phylum Chordata; class Mammalia; order Artiodactyla; family Bovidae; genus Bos; species Bos javanicus. The sequence goes on along the minus strand of NC_083883.1, from coordinate 70,271,030 downwards.
CAGAAGAAATAGCTTCCAACAGCTCAAACCTCTGATTCCATACCCACTAGAGATTTTGGCTTTGAGATTTTGGCAAGAAGGTCTGTTTGCCTATCAGGTCAGCATCAATAAAGATTTCTTTCTTCCTTTATGTTTTTTTTTTTTTTTTTTTTAAGACAAGAATCAATGGACACTGCCCCCAGAGCTCTTTTTCTTGAGACAGTTTAACCCCTTCCCTCCCAACTACTTGTATTTTCTATTCTGACCGCACGTGTGATATTTTGTTTTTCTCTTTTCCTGTGAGACAACCAAAAAAATCTACCCCATGTAAAATTTGAGAGCCAGATCAATTCTGAACCATCTTATCATTTTTAAAGTCTGTTTATCCAGCTTTGTAGGAGAAAGAAACGAGCAGACTGTTTGAAGGCCACATACTTTTCAAACCTTGGTTGCAACACGTTTGCCCCGTTTTGAAACTGTCTTTATCAGGCCGAGAAAACGAAAATCTATTTGACAAAGTGGCACTCTGGCCAGTTTATCTTGCAATATGGCTTTAGCTCACTGAGTCTATTGATTTCCTTAAATTAATGTTTACAGAATGCTACTGAATTTTGCTCAAGAGAACATTGTTCTTTTGAAGGTTTATAAAAAAAATGATACAGACTGTTACTGCCATGTGTTCTTTTGCTTAGACCAAGGAAACATGGTGGGGGGAGGTTTTTTTTGGTTGTTTTGTTTTAAGGACAGCCTTGAACTCTAGCCACTTCCTATAAGCATTTAGTCTTCACATATTCAAGTAGCAAAACACGTGAGTAGGAGGGAGGTGAGCCCACTCATATGCCTAAAATTTCGTGGGCATCACACTAACCTAATCCTGTGAAAGAAAGTGAAAGTGTCAGTCGCTCAGTCGTGTCTGACTCTTTGAGACCCTATGGACTGTAACCCTCCAGACTCCTCTGTCCATGGGATTCTCTGGGCAAGAATACTGGAGTGGGTTTCCATTCCCTTCTCCAGGGGATCTTCCCTATTCAAGGATTGAACCCAGCTGTCCTGCATCGCAGGCAGATTCTTTACCGGCTGAGCCACTTCGTGGGTATCACACTAACCTGATCCTGTAAGGCCCCTGAAGGCTGAATCTACCTGGAGCATCAGAGTCAGACTTCGTCCAAAGCTCAGCTGTGGCTAGAGTCTTCCTCGGCCTCATTCGGTGTCGTGTGGGCAAGCAGTTCTGTAGCCACTGCTCCCTGAAAAATCCGTCCTTCCCAACAGAGGTGCGGGCAGCCTGTGAAAACGGCCCAGTCACCATTTGGTGGAAGCTCTTTTTTTTAGTAAATTTATTTACTTTTAATTAAAGGATAATTGCTTCACAATATTGTGTTGGCCTCTGCTGTACATGAATATGAGTGGGCCATCGGTATACCCGTGTCGCCTGTCTCTTGAACCTCCCTCCCACCTCTCACCCCGTCCCACCCCTCTAGGTTGTGACAGAGCACCAGTGTGAGCTCCCTGAGTCATACAGCAAATCCCCATTGACTATCTGTTCTACATATTGTAGTGTATGTGCTACTGTGTCACTCTCTCCAGGAACTCTTCAAAACACCCTGCTCTTTGATTGGGGTGCTCTGTCCCTAAGATACAAAACCTAGCCTCTAGATGTGACTTTAAAACCAGCTTTCCCAGGGAAGTGTATTTGGCTATTCAGCCCCTGACAAGATTCGCATCAGAATCATGACGTGATGGAAATAAAACTTAGGAGACACACAGCAACTTTTCTCAGCGTGTTGACTCAGTTGATAAAATCTCCCACGTGAACCTCCTCAGAGCATCTCTCAGAACACTGGTTTGCACACGTGTATTAATCGCAGTGAACTGTCTCCCAGAAAGTGGGCTTGTCCTTAAGGTTCAAACCACCGCCTTACTTTTGGAAACTGCTTTACACTTTCCAAAGCACATTCATGCTTGTTTTCCCACTGGATCCATCCCCCCTGATGAGAGGGCTTTAGGACACAGTCCCATGGTTCCCTCTGGAAAGCATCCTTTCTGCCCTTCTGAAGAGCCAGCTAGTTCCTGGCTAGTACACACAAAATAAGCGTGTGTGTGACTGTGAAGGGAGACCCCTAGTCACAATATCTTGTCACCATCTTTCATAGCTCTGAGATTCCCCTCTTCTGCCTCAGGCAGGAAAATTAAGTGAGAGTGAGACGGAGGAGAGGAGCAGCAATAACGTATCTATTCTTGCCTTTTCATTGGATAATCTCAATAAGGAGTTAGTAAAGCATCAGAGTTTATCCATCTGAGTCCACTCTGTCTACAGTCTAAGTCCCCAGCTTGTGCCACTGCTGTCAGGAACTATGTCTCTCCTTGATCAATATTTACTTAACAAATAGCAGGGATGAGAGAGTTTGTTTAGAGGCATCACGTGCACACCAGGGTGAATGAATGCTCGGGAAAGTACCTCAACTTTGTCTCCTTTCCTAGGATCTAGGGGTGTGTGTGTGTGTGTGTGTACGCGTGTGTGCCCACATGAGCATGCACATACAGCCCCATACAAATGCCCTTTTTAACTTCTCCAAAGACACGAGTCGTTCAGAAAAATGCCTCGCTGTGTATGATTAGTACATTATTTATCCCATAAGAGAACTCGCAATATCAATTCAGTTTCAAAAAACTCCAGCCCAAAGTTTGCTTCTCCTTTGTGTTCCTATAGAGGTTAAACATTTTGGAAAGGCTCTTAGGATGAATTAGAGGCACGAGCATCTTCCCTTGACCCTTTTCACATGAGTGGAAGGGAGGAAAATGCAGATGGAAACAATACAAGCAGTTTGATAGGGCAACTCTAACTATATATTTCTGATGGCATGACATTTCTTTTTTAAAGAAATCCCAAGGAGAGAAGGAGCTCTTGAGATTTTCAAAGCCACTTAGCCAGTTTTCGGAATCAGATGTGTTTAAGTCTAATAATAAATATGAACACCCTGGTGTTGAAGTTGAGAGAGCTCTACTCTTTCAACTTCACTCAAACAATTGCTTGAAGGCTCAAGTCAGGGCCCTCAATGCAGTTGACTTGGAGGCACCTGGGTCTAGTTTGAGGGGTTTTGTTTCTGTGTGTGGGGAGAGGCTGAGGGGGAAACCGTGGGAGTTATTTATTTATTTGATTTTGTGAATCGGAGTTGTAAAAGCCATCTGAAATATTCATGCAGAATTGTCTGAGAAGCCCGTTTCTGTTTTATTTACTGCACAGTAGACCAGCCACAGCGGATTAGTTCTACAATACCCGTAACAAAAGCCCAACAGCTGATGCATGTGATGTTAGGAGGTGACAAAACAGTTAAAGTATGCTGCTGGCTACAGGCGAGCCGTCAGCAGACGCAGACAAAAGGGTTTGTGACAAGAATAACTCTCTCTCCAAGGCGAGCAGTGAAGAGTATCCAAAATACCAGTACCCTTTTCTCCTTGACATTGTCTTCTTACAGTCAGCACTTTATTGCCCTTTTATAGTATTTTTTAAATGGAGGAGCAAGAAGAAAGTAAACCCAGACACAGAACTAATTCACCAAAATAGTAAACCAAGGTTTTACTTTCTCAGCAGTTAGCCACTTCTGCCCGTACGTAGATTTCCTTTACCATTTCTTCACTGAAGTTTGAAAAAAAAGTTTCAAGGATGAACTGAAAAGATGATCCATCTTGATAAGATTGTCATCTCTTGATTAATAAGCTGGAGAAGCCATGTGAGCCTTTGGTTACTGGAGAGAGGAGCTAGGGAGCGAGGTCTGTGCCTGGTTTATTTTTTGTCCATTTCGGCAAACATCATTCCACTGATGAAATGAAGCCAGTGGACCAGGTTTTAAAGGGGATGGAGGATTGTAAGAGAGCCACAGGGAGCTGTGCAAGGGGCAAGGTTTAGATCCCCAGAAAGAGGCCGATGGATGAGCCTCTGGCCGTTTCAGAGGTGTGAAAAATCAGCTACCCTGTCTCCAGAAAATAGGAGAGGCTGTCTTCTTTTTAACCTTTGTAATTCCCCTTCTATTCTCTCTGACATTCATTCAGCTGCCAAGAGCGTTTGGCAAGGCTTGGGCCAGCGAGCACACTTGCAGTGACCGCTAACCTTGGTATGTCCTGACACTTATGATGAGTGTCTGCAGGACGCAGAAGGCAGGCAGCCTGCTATGTCAGGCTTTTATTATGTGCTGCAGAGGCTAGGGACAGCCAGTTTAATAAAACAAATCATCCTTGAAGGTAAAGCAACTGGGAAGAGGAGGAGGAAGACGGGGGGGAAATGTGTCTTTGCCACTCATTCTGATAAAAAAAAAAAAAAAAGAACAGCAAAATAAGCACCCACCCAATGCACCGTGTGTGTGTGTGTGTGTGTGTGTGTGTGTGAGTGTGTGACAACCCAGGCACCCCTGAGCAGACTTGAAAATATCCTCCCATTTCTCCCATTTCACCTAAGCCCACAAGGCCCTCGTTTGCTCTGAGGAGACTCATGAACAAACAGTGGTGATGAAATAGGTGGATGCTGAGAGTCAGCCCCTTTGAAATGTATGAGTTGGTCAAGTACCTCCTCACAATTGTATTCTCCTCCAGATATCAAGGCAAGGAGAGGCAAGACCATTTGGGGTGAGGTTCCTATATTGGGATGCCTTTTATCAAAGCAAAGTTTCCACTCGCCTCTCCTGAAGAACACTCAGCACCGCAGCTCCCACAATAGCCTCAGAGTCCCGGCCAGAGACTTTGGAAGCCTTTTGTTTTTCCCCTGTGGCATGTCCAAAGGCATGGCCCTCCCTCCCCCTCCCAGCGGCCGGCATTGTCTTGCATTCCAGGGACTTGATTGACTGTTGCCACCTGATGCTGAAGAGATACTCTAGGGTTCATTCTGCAGATTGTTGGGTTCTATTAAAAGAAACCTAGATAAGGGATTACTTGTCACTAAGGGATTTTCTGCAGATGTTTATTAGTGATTGGAAATCCATTAGGTGTGAAGAGGTACTGAAAAAACACGGACAAGACCAGTCTCATAACCCTGAATTCTTAAGACGCTCCCTCAGAACATCAGAAAGGACTCCCCCCCACCCCCTTACTCTGTTAAATGGAGTTGGGGAGACTTTTCTGGCAGAGAGGTAAGGGTCTCTCTTTCATGGGCAATATTTCTACCTGTGGATGGAATTCCTTGGCACTCTCTCAGATCAGTTGCTACCCATCAATTTACCTCTGTGGAGCCACCAAAAAAATAGATTAATTGCTCTAGCAGTAGAGGATCTCATTATAACTTTCTTTTATCTAGCCCAATCCATTGCATGAGTATTGCCTCAAATTAAGCACAAAATTAGCAAACCATTTCATTTGTTCTCAAAGAATTCATCCCTTCCCAAACATAAACCAATAACCTGAGTCTCCTCTTGGGAATCTTTTGTGTCATTCCCACTTATTTTGAAGTTACTAGCTCTTCTGTGGTTTTTCTAAACCACAAATCCACAGCTTGTCAAGGTTTTGATGCCTCATATAAGTAGGAATTACTGAAAATGCATTTAAAAGGAGCCAGCAGGGTTTAATGGCAATACACCTGGATCAGTTATTTCACATGAGTCTCTTCATCTCATAATTTCTTCATCCCATAGAATCTCATACTTTCTTCATCTATAAAATGAGCTCTGAGATCTATTTCAAGTCTTTAAATTCTATTTTTTATCATTATTTTAAAATTCCCTTTTTTAAGTATTTAGGTGGAAGGTAAGGTGTGATTCTAGAGCGATGTGGGGCAAAGCAGAAGGCAGGGTCTCGGTTTGAGCTGTTTATCAAAGACGATGCAACAAAACCCTGTGTAGCATTGTAAGGAAAACACAGAATAGAAGCCAGGAGAGTGCTCAAAAGACATCTAATGATAAATTCACTACAACTGGATATAAGTAGGTGAAAAGCTAAATGACCTCAAGACACAAATGCACAAATTGTTAAAGGACAGCTCAAGAGTATTGCCAAAAGAAATGAATGTTTGAAACAGGATGCGTGCGTGTGTGCCAAGTTGCTTCAGTCACGTCGGACTCTTTGCCACCCTATGGACTGTAGCCCACCAGGCTTCTCTGTCCATGGAATTCTCCAGGCAAGAATACCGGAGTGGTTGCCATGCCCTCCTCCAGGGGATCTTCCTGACCCAGGGATCAAACCAGCATCTCTTACTCTCTTACTTCTCCTGCCTTGGCACAGGTGGGTTCTTTACCACTAGCACCACCTGGGAAGTCCTTAAAAAAGGATAAAACCCAGTAAAAATCAGTAACCAGCATGGCCGATGATAAGAAATAACTGGGGCTTCCCCGGTGGTCCAGTGGTTAAGAATCTACCTTCCAGTGCAAGGGGGTGGGTTCGATCCCTGCTCAGGGAACTGACATCCCACATGCCGTGTGGCGTGGCCAAGAAATAAAAATAATACATTTTTAAACATTAAAAAAAAAAGAAAATAACAGAGTGGAGGCTGTGCACACCCCCCAAAGAAATTTCTTTGATCTGTTCTCAGGCAAACCCCCAGAACTGCACTTCTTCCCTCCTCCAAGGCTGATGCTTTTCCAGATGCATCCCCCTCCTCTTACTGTCTTAAACGTCATCCCTGTTCCTTTGGCCCTGGTTTCCAGATCTCCTGGGGGTCCTGGGAGTGGGTAGGCTTCATCTGGCGCCCCTGCCATACTTCTGTCCCCAGAGCTCTCCGCCAGGGTAGGCTGCATCCTCGAGTGTTCAAGGACCATAGATCCTCATCGTGGGTCTGTTGCTGATGGCCAGGGAAACCACACTTTTTGAAATGTTTCTTTTAATAAATGCCTCTGATTATGTTTCTGTAGCATTTGTCTAACAGCTCCCAAACCCCGTAGTTAGAGTGGGTAGTTGCACTGTGTAACTGGTCTCCAGCCATAATCCCTCTCTCGGTAACGCCCATTTGACACAATCTGAAGGATCATCTTTGGGGAAGACAGGAACCTACTCAGAAAGGCTGCTTAATGACTTTTTATTTGGTGGAAGGTGAGTGGGAGGGCTGATTGCCACTCCATACCCTCCTCATCCCACAAATACACATGTATGTGCAGGAGACTGGGGAGAAGGTCATCAGAGTTCAGTTGATTTCTCATCAGGGAATGGCCTTTGGAGTATATGGGTTTGCACATTTATGGAGGGCAAGGTGCTACGTGCATGCTCAGTGGTATCTGACTCTTTGTGACCCCATGAACGGTAGCCTGCCAGGCTCCTCTGTCCATGGGATTCTCCAGGCCCGAGTACTGGAGTGAGTTGCCAACACTACATTAGGTTGCCATTCCTCTTCCAGGGGATCTTCCCGACCCAGAGATCGAACCAGCTTCTCTTGCATTGGAGGCAGATTCTTTACCGCTTGAGCCATTAGAAAAGCCCTGGGGAGCAAGGTGGTATTTCCATTATTCCCCAGGCAGTGGTTGGAACTGTGTCCTGAGAAACTAGCGCCTCTCTCTCTCTCTCTCTCTCTCTATATATATATATATATATATGGAGAAGCTTCTCAACATTTTCACTTTTTCTAGAGTCCAGTCGGCCCCAGATTGGGGCTCTTTTTCTTCTGGAGCATCATTAGGTTTCTTTCAAAGGATAAGTGACTTGCCATAGGAAGCACTGAACTTCTTTGTCCAACTCCAAATGTCTCAGACAGGTTTGTCTGGTATCATTTTCATTTTCTTTAACAGTTACTATCATTATAAAAAGGTCCACTGCACAAAGCGAGAAAAGGTGGGGAGAATGGGATCAAATATGTTCAAAATGACAACCCCTCTCTGTTACTTTGGTGAGCAGCAGGTCTGAGCCAAGATAAAAATCTTTCACCTCTTGTCTATGTGTAGACAGATCCGTCTACACATGCAGCTGCAGGGCTTTTACTTCCTCAAATGTCTGCACTTACTATAAAAGTAAAACATTATTCATGTGTAAGTTCCCCCACTAAAGGAAAACTATAAAGTGTCAGTGTGTACTTGGAAAATTATGAGTATCTGGAATGATTCTGTGAATCCTTTGTTTCATTGTGGGAGTGATAGGTCCTGCTTTACCATGTAACTTACAGAGATTGCTAAATAAGTACATGAGTAGCTATTCCTTTCCCTAGACAAGAGGTCAGACTATTAAACAACTACTAATAAACAATTCATAAGCACATGCACAGAACACACACACACATATTCATTGCTGTGGTAGAAAAGAATTAACGAATAGATTTTCTGAAAAGTATATTTGGAGAATGTTCATCTTGAACTACAGTGACTTTGAACAATTCCCTTATTCTCTCTGAGCCTCCATTTTCTCACTGTAAAATGGGGTTAATAACCACAGAGATGTTGGGGGAAGTGAATGATACAGTTCACATTCAGTATATAACACAGTACCTGACACATAATAAGCAGTCCAAAAATGTGGAGTATTATTACTGTCAACTGCATAAATAACTCTCTAATGGAGAAATTCTCATCTCAAGGTAAAATATTTTCTGATGTAGGATTTTAGTATGTGGTACACATTTTGTATTTGGGGCTTCCCTGATGGCTCACATGGTAGAATCTGCCTGCAGTGCAGGAGACCTAGGTTCGATCCCTGGGTCAGGAAGATCCCCTGCAGAAGGGAATGGCAACCTACTCCAGTATTCTTGTCTGGAGAATTCCATGGACAGAGGAACCTGGTAAGCTACAGTCTATGGAGTCACAGAGTCAGACACGAGTGAGCAACTAACACTTTTGTATTTTGGGACTCAGTATTAATATCATTATCTTACTCTTTTTTGGTACATAGTGTAGAGGCATACCTCAGAGATATTGCAGGTTCCATTCCAGACTACCAAATGTTGCAATACAAAGAGTCACATGATGTTTTCTTTAATTTTCCAGTGTATTTAAAAGTTATATTTATACCATATTGTACTCTATTAAGTGTGCAACAGCATTATGTCTAAAAAAAGTACATACCTTAATTAAATATACTTAATTGCTAACAATGCTAGCCATCATCTGAGCCTTGAGTTGTAGTCTTTTTGCAGTAGTAACATCAAAAATCACTGATCACAGATAACAAGAGCAAAAAGTTCGAAATATTTCGAGAATTACCAAAGTGTGACACAGACACATGACGTGAGCAGTTATCATTGGAAAAATGGTGCCAGTAGGCTTGCTTCACACAGGGTTGCCACAAACCTGCAATTCATAAAAGATGCACCATCTATGAACTATAACAAAGCAAAACAAAGTGCAGTGAAAGGAGGTATGCCTTATAGCGCGGAATATTTTGGTATACAATTTAGCAACAGAGTCAACAGTCCTCTAATACAAGCAGATCACTAAAGTTTTAATTTTCTTCATTTGTAGCGTGGGTTTAGTTTATATCAAAGGCCAATTATTAGTCTACTTTTGAGAAGACATTTTGTTTTCCTAATGGAAATATGATTCAAATTCTGAAAGATAAGGTAGAGAACTGATTCTGGAATATACCTCTTTAATGAAGCGAGGAGTCCCAACGGTATGTCTGCATTTTTCTACTCAAATATTCACAATGGAATCCAAGTTTTTCAATAGGTCTGCATGTATCCTTTGCATAAGTCTTTTTCTAAAACTCTACAAAGCTGTCAACCCCACATTACAATGCTACTATATATAACAACTTTACATAAGAGAACAGGGGTCGGCCATTTTTAGAAAATGCAGGTGCCCTGTAAGCCCCTATCTGAAAGAAAGACCTTTGCTCAATTTCCTTTGAAGAACGGGAGACTTGAAACTGAAAACTTTATTAATGCCATTGTCTCCTTGTATCAGCAGGTTCCAGAGAGATTCCTGGAAGTTGCGCAGATCACATTACGGGAGTTTTTCAATGCCATTATCGCAGGCAAAGATGTTGATCCTTCCTGGAAGAAGGCCATATACAAGGTCATCTGCAAGCTGGATAGTGAAGTCCCTGAGATTTTCAAATCCCCAAACTGCCTACAAGAGCTGCTTCATGAGTAGAAATTTCAACAACTCTTTTCGAATGTATGAATAGTAGCAGTCCCCTTTGGATGTCCACGTTATCCGTGTCTAGATTTTGATTTCATATATGTGTGTATGGGAGGCATGGATATGTTATGAAATCAGCTGGTAATTCCTCCTCCATCATCTTTCTCTCATCTTCTTCTGTTTTCAATTGCAACGGGGATGGTTCTTTTCCTGCCGCCTTTAGTTTACTTTTGCCCAAGGCCCTTAACATTTGGAGACTTAAAATAGGCTTAATTATCAGGGAAAAAAAGAATGTTGACGTGTGTAAAGTCTATATTAGCAAGGACGGGCATTTGTTTAAAATGCGTCTGCTGGATTCATGGTTTGTTGCAAATGGCGGTTGGCGGAGGGAGACCCGTGACACAGCCCGACTCCGCAGTCAGTGATGTGTCTCTTGTGTTTACTGCTGAGAAGGTCAGAAAACTGGATGAAACCACTTGATAAACTTAAATATTTTGCTTGGTTTGAACTCAGTAAGTAGCTTTTTATCACACGTTTGAAAATAATGCCGGTGGCAGATCAACAGCTCACTTTTCAAAAGTACCCCAAAAGGCCACATTTTAAAAAGAAAACATAATCACTAACTGTCAAGTCTTTCCTCAGAGAAATGGCAAACACCCCAAACTAGTTTCTTTTGGAGGCAGAGCAATTTTATACAAAACTGACTAGTCAAGGTGAGACTGGAGATTCATGTGGTTTCTAGTCACCTCTCGGAATTTTGCAATAGGTTCTTCTTGGTAGTAAGTGAGTACCTATCGTTCTTCATACAGGAAAACCCCTATAATGTGTTATTATTTTCTGTGTATCTTGCTTAAGATATAAAAAGGCACATACGTTTCCAATTTATTCTTTGCAAAACTTTGTTTATATGCTTTAGAAGAATTATCATGTCTGTTTAATATTTAACAATTTTTTTTTTTTTCAAAAAACACTATTTTCTGAATTCCTTTCTATGGTAAGGAATAAAGGACATCCTAACTTGACCATAAAATTCCTGCCTATACTAGAAGTTTGTTGACAGCTGCTAGCTGACTGGATCTTCCCCTCCTGAGAGGAGTACATTTGAGAATGACCTATTTTCCTATACATTTCCACACTACCTACCCTGATGGATATTCAAAGTGGTGACAGTCTAATTTAAAGTGTTTTCATTTTAGGTACAGTGTTTTAAAGCAATTGATAAAGTCTCTTCTAACTCAGAAGCTAGTAATTGACCAAAACATGAGAAGAGTGTATAGAATAGGAGAGTTTGGGAGTTAACCCAAAAGACACAATTTCAGCACACAAGAGAAAGCTAGCTGCTATTTCATGCTTTCTTTAATGGTTCTCCTCTTTTTTTCTTTCTCTTTTCTTTTTCCAGTTTTTCAAAGGTGTATAACGTTTCCATACTTGCTTTTAAAAAGCCGTATGGCATTCACACTTGTTTCTTGGATGGGTTTTGTGTGCAGAGGCAGTAAGAATTCCTTTTTTATTCTAATAGTGTTTTCCAGAACCCTCCCTCCCTTCAGTAATTTGATCTACATCTTCTAAAATGACACAGTAAAAAGAAAAAAAAAAAGAAAATCCTGGTATGTAGATTATGTACAACATAAATACCATTTATCCTTGATTTTTATAAAAATGACATTTGACTTTGGAGACTGTCGGTTGACCCATGAGACTAGCTGACCCAATCGCTGTAATTTAACATCATTTATAAATTCTGCTGATGGACAGGAATGTATGAAGGCAATTATTGTCAGCACAAAGCTTTAAAACCTGCTGACTTTAAATTAAACAGCGTGGTCCTGTGATGCCTGCGTCATTCAGGAGACACAGCCTCTCACGGTGTGGATGGAGTGCAGCAGCCTAGGCCTGGGACGCCCCAGCCTCCCTGCACAACCGAACCCATCCCCCAGCTCGCAGGCTCCTACACAGCGCACACAGGCCCATCTGAGCCAATGTGTTCTTGTTCTGGCTTGTTTAGGGGAAAAAAAAAATGTTCAGATAATCATCACATTGGAATATAATGCAAACCCAAAAAAAAAAAAAAATCCAATCAGCACAAAGTAGAGAAGCAATCTCAACTTGTGGTCACACTCTTTCGCCTTGCTTCACGCCCAAGAGTATGACATTCGTTGTTCACATCAGTATACAACTGGCTCTTTTTGCTGTTCCATGGAATTCACATCACCATTGTGTTGCCATTTGCAAGGCAAAAGGCAAAACTGTAATATATTCACCTATCAAGACAGATTGCTAGTATCTTCCTGATCTGGGGCAAATTTAGTATTGATTCCAGATATATTTAGATTTTTAGTATTATTCTCCCCTGCCTTTCTAATTTAAATAGACAAATTAAGCAAAAGTGTGTATTCACAACCAAATGTTGATGTGCTTATCCACAGTAATATCCTCTCAATGTTCACTGAGGCATTGAAATTGTTTCAGAGTAGAAATTGCAGCGTGAGTAGAAACTCACCTCATTGTCCTGGAAACAGAACTTGATCATTTTGCTTTTAGGTGATTCTTTTTCTTTCACCACCATAAAATCTTGTGCCTCCCAGTGCATTGGAAAATGACAAAAGCCTGTCTCTCAAAACGCCTATTTAACAGGTTTTTTAAAATCACCATCTTTCCAATCTTCGTTCAACTCTCACCATGTAAAAATTGGCGACTTGGGAGAAAGTTCGCTTTCTCTGGTGGGAGGGTGAAGGACTAGGGACAGTTTACAAAGGGAAACAAAGTCTAAAGTCCATGTTGAAATACCACATTTCCACTTATTTTCTGCTAACCCCAAATTATTTTTGCATCTACACTTGAGGTTATAGTCTGTGCCTAGACCTAAATGCACCAGCGGGGGGATTTTTAAAAATCCTTCAAAATCCCACTTTTTTCCCACAAGTACAATTGTTCTTGTGCCTTCTGTGGCTTTCGATTCCATCTTTTTGACTTTATTTCCAATTACTACAGCTGCAATAAACACTAGATTTTTTTTCTGGCTGTTTGACATAACGTTGATAGCTATGCATATTTTGTGTCTTTTTAAAAACAAAGCGGGAGAATACGTTTTTGAGAAGAGAATTTTTAGAACAGTTTGATACCGCAAATTATTTTTTCCTCAATTGTTTGAGCAGCATTCGAGTTTTGAAAATTCTTGTAGAAGCCAATTTTTTGTAACTGTGGTGCAAATCTTGTGTTTTCTTAGCCTAACGAAAAGTAGTATAGAAGCAATATTTCATACCATGTGCTATATATGTGTGTGCAGATGTGTGAACATAAACACATACACACATATACACACATGTAAAAATAGACATATATATATGCGTGTGAAGTGGAAAGCTTACCTTTTCCTACCTAGATTTAAGGACCTATTTTAGGCTTGTTATGTTTTGTCAAAAGAATGTTCTATTTGCAACAACAAAACATTTAATTCTTACTGTATCTCTGGCTGTTTAATGAGGACATTTCACTTTAACTGGTAAAACAACGTGGAAGATGGTAGAATGTAGTCATTATTTAAGGAAATGTTCACCCACATATTCCCAAAGTTTGCTTTGTGCCTCCAAGTATTATTCCATTAAAGTGTTTTATGTTTGCCGACTCTTTGTTGCTGTGCTAGGGATGTGGGTGAATATCATTTTTAAAAATGTTAAAAACGACAAAAAAAAAAAAGCAAAACAAAAACACTAAAGCAAGAGGGGAACTTTTATAAAGCAATGTAAATATTTAACCTCATGGCTATTGTTACGTAAGACATGAGATTTTAATAAATAACTACATTCTCACAACATCTGTTGAATTTATGAGGAACACTTCGGTGACTGTATAGACAGTTGAAAGCATTCTTGAAAATCCTGCTCTCTACTTTTAAAAGATAAGAGTCTCTTTCATCGGATGTCAAGGGCAAGGGTAATGCAGTTTCTGTAAATTTATGAAATTTTTTTTCTGTGTACATGAAGACACTTAGTATGTAATCCCCCCTCCCCCACACACACACATACATGCATACACATACAGGTTAATATTAAGTCGTAAAGCTAAAGAGTTGGGGGCTTTCAAATCAGGATGTTCCCCAGAAGCAATCATAAATTCATCAAAGAAAAAGTGGTTTACAGAATCCCCCGAGAGAAGCCGTGTGCGTGTGAGGACAGAGCAGAATCTCTTTGCCATGTATATTATAGACTCTTTATTGGTGTGAATAGTACAAATGTTTCGTTCTGGTACAGACTCCGTGTTTGCAAATTACAAGAAGCATTGTTTTCAAAAAGCTCCCCTTAAAAGAACGTAACTGGTTTCTATGAGTAAGCAGTTACTGTATTGCACTTACATGTGATGTTGAAGGAAATGCAGTTTTGTTTTCTGTAGATCTGTTGGTTGTAAACCACCTATAAGACTAAAGCTAAAATGCTCATTTTCAGAGCTGGGATCAAAACTGGTATTTAACCTTTGCATCTTCTTATAAGTATCCTTCTAGAAACATAACAGAATCTGGGAGCAACTGGACTTTGAGTCTTTTCAACTGAGCCCTCTCTCAAAACTGACACCCCCGAAAATGCACAAACATGAGCATGAGCAGAAAGGGCAAACAGAGTGGCCCTTTTTTGTGAAAATGGATCCATTCTTTGTTTTTTAAAATATTTGAATCCTCTCCATAGGGGGGGAAAGCATTTTAAAATTGTATATTACCACTTCAAAATTAAAATTCGAAAAGCAAATGTATTTGGGGTTGGTCTCAGCAATACCCAGAAGAATCAAAGGTCCTGGCTTCCCCCAATATTGTCCCAGCCATTTCTCATATGTATATAGTATAAACCGTGACAAAACACTGCCTTTATATTATTTAGCAATATGTTGTAAATAGCATTATTAAGCTCTTTTTTTTTGTAATAAAGACCCTTTGATTTGAATATAGTACAATAACTGAACTGATAAAGTCAATTTTTGATTTTTTTTTTTTTAGCTAGAGGCAATTTCAATTGTGGATTTTTGTTGTTGTCTATTGTTCTGAAGACTTTGCATAATTTATTGGTTTAATTTATCCTAATTTATTTGATGAAGGTGTACAATTTTGTATTACCAAGGATGTACTGTAATATTAATTGATATGATAAAAAAAACAATGAGACTCCCTGTCCATATTAAAAAGTAAATAAAAAGGTGCAGTAGACAATTGATTTTAAAGTAAAAGTAAAAAAAAAATTAGTTTGGCAGCTACTAAATTTTAAAACAGGAAAAACGATTTGTTGGGGGGAGGGTGGGAAGGGGTTTTACTTTGTGTGTTTAAGCTTTTGTATACTCTGCAAACTTTTACCTTTTGCTTTGTACCACTTAAAGGATACAGTAGTCCAATTGCCTTGTGTGCCTTCCATCTTCTCTTAAACTGAATGTATGTGCAGTATATATGCAAGCTTGTGCAAAATAAAATATACATTACAAGCTCAGTGCCATTTGATTTCTTTTAAACATTTAAACACACAACATGTGACATTTAGTTTTTGGACCTGTGTCCAATTGTAGGACAGCAGGCTAGTTGTGACTGTAATATCAATTCTGGAGTTTTCCTCCTCCTGCCAGTTTGGCAATTTATTTTTTTGTTTGTTATTTTTGGTCATGTACTTGCAAGATATTAGTTCCCTGACCAGGGATTGAACCTGTGCCCTCGGTACCCAAAGTGAGAAGTCCTAAGTACTAAACTGCCAGGGAATTCCCTGGAGTTTTCCTTTTATTACAATTCTTAAGCATACAAACCTAGGATCGTTACACACAACGCATAGAAATGGTCTTTTTTTACTTCAGACATTTGTAGTAAATGGCTAGATTTCTGTCTGAAACCTCTTCTCACAGGTTTAAATTTAACCCTCAGAATTTATAAACAATGAAGGTTTTGGATCCAAACAATATTGTGAGCTAATAAATGCAGTTCAGTTGTTAATGTCTCATGATTTGAAGAACAAAGAAAGATGTTCCCCAAATCACAAAATGGCAAATATGTTATCTGAAATATGGGGAGTGAGAGCTTGTATTGTTTCTACTCTGATTGAACTCAGAACTACATCCTAATGTAAATTTAAAACCTTTCTGAAATGTTCCTTTGGACAGGAATGGCAGCATGATTCATACTAAGAACATTGGTTGTATGGCTTTGGAAAGCTTTCTTTCTCTCTTTTGCTTTAGTTTAAAATCATGTCTCCTTTATCTTCAAATCAAAAACCTGAGGAATCATCAGAACTCATTTGGCCACTTGACAGTGACCCTATTAAATGTCACTCGCAGCGGCACCTCCCTTTCTGCCCGCCGTATTACTGTACACTGAGTCTTATCCATCTCTGAGATGCCCCCTTTTGCTCTTCCCCTCAGTGACAAAAACTTTATATTTTGACTCTTGTCATGAGAAGTGCTTAGAATCAGTGCCAACTGAAAAGCTATTAAATGGTAATGGTATTTTCCATTTTCAGCTCTTTTTTCTATCAATGGCACAAATTTAAATTCCAGCCTTCCTAATTAAATTGTGCGAAAGAGCATGCTCTGTGCCAAAATATTTATTCCCTGATTGGAGAAAGAAAGGCACGCTTCCCTTCACTCCCCGCTCCCCCCACCCCACCTCTCACCCTCAGCTCCCTTCTAACTGCTCTTGAAAGGGAGAAGGCATTTGTGGTAATATAATGAAATGACTTCCATCTCTGGTCCTTACTTAACACCAATCTTCTTTAAATCAGATTGGATAATCCAGGTAGTGACTAAATCACTAAGAAGTTACAGTAGGTGATAATGTTTTCTGATAGGAGGTTCATGTAAACTGTAACTTCAACTTATTGCTTTTGTGACGCCATCCGATGGCGCTGACCCAGAATAATATGCATTGATACCACTATTCTTAACTTTGATCTGAACCCTGTTCACAGAACTTTTTCCATATGTCTGTCTCAATGCCTGCCAGTACCCTTGGTGTACTTAGAGGTTTAGGTTTCACCAAGTAATAGTAAATAAAAGGTGGATTTTATTCATTGGTATCTCCATTCATTATCATAAATGATAAGTTTTTCTTAAAGACTGACAGCAAAAAATCCTCACATTTTTACAATTTATTCACACATGCTAAAGTGAGAGACAGATGTCTCTGAATACAAGGTCATAGGAAAACATCAAATATTTGCTGTGTGTTGCCAAGCTCTGAGATCTATGAACGCTCCTGAAGGCATAAAATACAAGAGAAGGATATATAAAGGAAAACAGCTGGTATGATATCCATACAAAGTTGTGAAAGATTACTAAAAAAAAATAAATGGTACCACACACTCACTGCCCTCCACAAGCAATAACCCTTTGGAGGGAGGGTCAAGTCTCTAGGGTAAAAAAGCCTAAAGGGTAGCCTTTTTCTTTGGTGTCTAGAAGGCTAAAGGATTCTTAGAGTCCATGTAGCTACCATGTTGACTTTCTCCAAAGGATTTCTACATACCAAAAAAAACAGTTTGCTAAAATGTTTTGCTTGTTGTCAACAACATGACAACAATATGACAACACAGCAACAATAGTCATGCTGTTGTTGGTCAGTTGCTCAGTCATGTCTGACTCTTTGCAACTCCATGGACTGCGGCACACCAGGCTTCCCTGTCCTTCAAGAAAGGGAATTTAGGGGGCTTCCCTTGTGGCCCAATGGTTAAGTATCCACCTTGTAACGTACGGGACACTGGTTGGATCCCTGGTCCATGAAGATCCCACATGTTGCGGAGCAGCTAAGCCTGTTGTCCACAACTATTGAGCTTGTGCTCTAGAGCCCAGGAGCCACAACCACTGAAGCCCACATGCCTAGAGCCTGTGCTCCGCAACAAGGGAACTGACCGCAATGAGAAGTCGGTGCACCAAAATGAAGAGTAGCCCCTGCTCACCACAACTAGAGAAAGCCTGGACACAGCAACAGCAACCACCACTGCCAAAAAATAAACTTTAAAAGATTATTTTATAAAAAAGAAAGGGAAATTAAGTTACAGGGCAAGGCAAGAGCAAAATTCTGAAGTTGGTCAAGGGCGGCTGGATCTTCTTCCCTCTGTTCATGATCACTTGCCCTTCAGTAAGTGTCTCAGCACTTGTCAAGTATGTGATGCTCTCGCATGGCCCCAGCCCTTCCTCTGTTAAGGGGACGGAGGCATCTACTACAGGTAACATGAAGAAATCACCAACTTGGTGTGTTTCTCTTCCAGTGGTGTAGGTATTAAAAGATACATGGTGCACAGGAATACACTTTACATTTTCATTTTGGGGCTGAGAACACCCCGGCGATTAAGGGTTGGAGGTCTTCCCCACCGAACACAAGGCCACATCTTTGAACAATGTCACTCATGGCTACACCTTGCCTGAATGCAATATCATCTGTCAGGGCATCCTGCTTCTCTTTCCAGGACTTATGGTCATTGAGTCCTTTGACCACTTTCCTGCCTGTGGTCACTGAGTCCTTTCAAGTGTCTCCAAAATCATTCAGAAGGAAGGACCCTTCTCCACTGGACATTGGTTTATTTTTCTGGTTAGAGAGGAAATTAACTAGTGCTAAAGAGATTTTAAAGAGAATCTAACTCAGTGACTTTTATTCCCAAGATCTCTAGGGTAATGTGGTACTACCTCAGGGGCCACCAAATCGAGATCTCTTTTAACCAAAGAATTTTTATCTTTATACTGGGGTGCAATAAACTGTTCACTTTTTTAAAAGGTGTTCTCTGTTTCAAGCAACAAAGATCTCATCAGATATGATAGGATAAGTCTCTAAGTATGAACATGAGTATTAAATTCAATAAGTTCTGTCAAACTTTCATTAAAAAAAAAAAGAAGAGTTCCATGAACTTGTGGTTGCTGGAGGAAGGTGAGTGAGGGATAGATCGGGAGTTTGGGATTGACATGTACACACTGCTATATTTAAAATAGATAACCAACAAGGATCTACTGTATAGCACAGTGAATGTAGCTCAATATTCTGTATTGAAATGGAAAAAGAATTTGAAATAGAATAGATACATGAATATGTATAACCAAATCACTTTGCTATACACAGGAAACTAACACAACACTGCTAATGAACTACAATATAAAGATTTTTAAAATATGTGTTTATTGATAAAGTCAATGAAAAAACAAAAATAATCATAAAGGTGTAATCAAACTAATTGTCCTCTTTTAGATAAATTGATTTAAAAATGTGGTATCTACATACAATGGAATATTACTCAGCCTTAAAAAGGAAGACAACTCTGATACAAGCTGTAACATGGAAACATCTTGAAGACATCATGCTAAGTACAATAAGCCAGTTACAAAAACACAAAGGCTGTGTGATTCTACTTGTATGAGGTTCTGCAAGTAATCAAATTCAAAGGGAAAGTAGGATGGTGGTTGCCATAGAGCTATTGTTTAATGGGGATCAGGTTTCAGATGGGGAAGACGAAAGAGCTCCAGAAGTGGATGGAGACGATAGTTGCAGAACCGTGTAACTTGTCTGTTTGGTGCTGTTTGTTCTGTTTTTTGCAGAACCAAAGTCAGTTGTCACTGATTTTACACTTAAGAATGGCTAAAAAGGTAAATTATATTTTATGTATATTTTACAATATAATAGTAAACATCTTTTTAAAAAGGTTAAAAAAAATAAAGGAGTTCTCTGCTAAACAACAACATAATACTCATCAAGTAAAGTAAGAGATCTTTAAGGATGAATGATTAGGTGAACATTAAAAAATAGTAGCTTTATGTGAGTTTTAGCAAACCTTCAAAAATAGAGATTATTTTTATACCAAAGAAACAGCACAGAGCCTGCCGGGCACATGCATTTAGTTCCCTTTCTTCTCTGCTAGCCAGTGGCTTTTGTCATCCTGCCATACTGTTTTAAATTGTGATCTGAGAACTATACCCTGACCCATGGCAGCTTCCCAGGACATTCAAATTTTGAAGAACACAGAAGTTCTCCAGGAACTAAAGGTTTCTTCCCATGCCTACTATTTCCTGGGGCCCTTGCCCTCAGCCTCAGGCCTCTAGCCACTGTGGCCCCACCTCCAGCCAGCCATGCTTGGGTACGCCCCAGAATAGGAGTGGAGCAGCTTAGAAAGATTAAGGTGCCATAACAGGCTGAAACAATCACTTAGGCTCTCTCTACCCTGGCAAAGGGGAGGGTATTATTTGCAAAGCCCCCTGCTGAGTGGCCCAGGTGCTAGCTAGACGGGCTCAGGAGATAGTTTGGCAGCCACCCTGGAAAAAATGCCTGTGTCTCTGCAAATAAATCTGCCGGTGGAGAAAGCGCTGGGTTTTCCCCAGTGCTTGTGCAAATAGTACTCTGTGCTTTGCCGGTATTGGACATTCCTTGGTGTGAGTAGCTCTAGACCACGAAAATGGGAGGCATGGATTTCTTGTCATTGTCGTTACCCTTGACCTGTTGGGAAATAATTTCAAAAATCAATGGTCCAATTTCCAATTATTCACAACATGAAAGCTCTTGGTAACCAGAAGAAACGTTTTCTTTAAATACCTGTTCAGCACTCAGCAACTGAAAGTGAGCAAGACAGTCTTGAAGTCTGACACAGAGGAAGGTAAATGAGCATGCACTCAAGCATGGTATGGGCACGTGCATCTGAGTACAGGTATTCTAGAAAAAACACCTGTGCATTCTAGAAAAAAACTGTGAATAATATATCTATTATCAACTGAATATTATTTATCTCTTTTCTCCACTCGATATCCAAGAATTTGTAGAATCGACATTATGATCACATATATGAGAAATCTTCATGAAGTGGATGCATTTCTAAACAAAAAGAAAGTATCAAAGTTTATACTAGAAGTAGGAAAAAATCTAATAGAACTGAGATCCTAAAAGAAATGGAAACACCTGCTCAAAAAACAAAATAAAAACAAATGCAATCTCCTCTCCTCCAAAGGCTCCCAGCATTGTAGGTTTATGGGTGAATTCTATCAAATATCTAAAATATTAGATCAACAGTTCAGATACCTATATATACACATATACATCCCAATTTTTTTATGAATTCCACACATTTATTAATACAAATGCAAAAACCCTAAGTAAAAATATAAACAATTCTAATCCACCGATATAGAAAAAAATACTATACTATAAACAAGTGGGGCTTGTAACAAACTGAGATGAAGGAAGACCCAGACTTACTGATTTTCTGGGTGAAAAGCAGAAAAAAGTTTACTGATGTGTTGATTTGTTTTTTCTACCTTCTAGTGACAATGAAAACAAATATATCTTATTGGGGTGTCAGCTAAGTTTTTCTTTTACTAGGGCCAAATAGCCTTTGCTCTTTCAGCAATTTTTGCTTACCAGGTTGCCTAATTCAGAGACCATGTCTCATTTTAATATGCCTTTTTGGAATTCCAAGTCTTTAGAAAAAGTCAAATTTATCTAGTAGAGCTTTAAAAATTTCCCTCAATAATTTTTTAAAAAGAACTTAAAATGGAAAAGAAATCCAAAAAAGTAATGCTAATTAAAGATAGGCTCTTTCTTCCACCTAAAAGGAATCATGACTTTTTCATTTTCTAGAAAATTGACTTAAAATTAGAGCTTGTTTGTTTATACTGTAAGAGGAAAGGATAAGATACCAGGCTCTAAGGAAGTATTGACTTGGCCAGCACTGACCCAAGGCCATCTGGTGAAGCTCATGAGAATTGCCATTGCTTAGAACTTGGAGAGAGATTTGGCAATATCCTTACTTTTTTAAAATGTGTATGCTTTTGCCTCATCAATTCCACATCTAGCAATCAACCTTATGGAAATAATTGAACATATAAGCAGACAGGGATCACAAAGGCACATATTCAGTGAAGTTAAAATGTGTGATTTTTTTTTCTCTCTATTGTAGTATGAGTCATTCAGTTGTGTCCAACTCTTTGGGACCCGATGGACTGTAGCCCGCCAGGTTCCTCTGTCCGTTAAATTCTCCGGCAAGAATACTGGAATGGGTAGCCATTCTCTTCTCCAGGGGATCTTCCCAACCCAGGAATCAAACCCAGGTCTCCATTAAAGACAGATTGCTCATTGAAGGCAGATTCCGTCTGAGCCACCAGGGAAGCCCTGGGTGTTTTTTTGTTTTTCCTATGACGCAACTTAATCTCTTCCTCAAGCTCCTTTTTTTTTTTTTTCCTAATGGTAGAAAATAACCTAATCACTTTCAGGTGTACTCAACCTTTTCGGATGAAGTTTCATCCGTTTCTGCTCCTTTCCTCATAGGGTGGCATCTAAGCTCTTGGGTGTTAACAAGGAGTCTTCTGGCTCTTGGTTGATGTCTAATAGTGCCAGGTCCTCTGACGCTCGAGCAAGGAGTCCTGCGAATCGGATGGCAAGGTGCCATCAGGGCATCATGCTTTGTTTGCTAACATGGCCATTCCTGCATTAGGCTTCTATCCTCCAGCGTTCATACCAGTTTACACTAAGGCATCCTCAGGCCTTCACTGGCTCACTTTCCTCCCCGTGCATTTTCTCCAGTGGTCTGGACACAGGAATGTTGGAGTCTCTCCTCGAGCCAGTCGGAGGTCTATGCTCTCTGTCCCTGGAGCTCAAGAAGTCTGAACCCTCCAGCAGTCATGCCATGTTGGCCCAGGAATTTCTGCATGGCTACTGTACTCTAGATAGAAGGCTACTATATTCTAGGTGCCAGACAGCGCACAGATACAAATCCTCTCTTCTACACTCCAAACGTATTTGACTGTTCTGTCACCTCCACCCAAATCACAAGCTCAGCCCAAGATAGAAAGTGCAGGGCCCCATTGTAGGGAAGGTCTGATTTAGTCCTTCTTCTCTAGCAATTTTGTCCTCTGGACCAGGAAAATGTCTTCCAACAGGGACGGTGGGCCCAGCTGGCTCCTCATCTGTGATTAGTCTGTTCTTTGTTGAGGATGAGGCTTTATGCCTTGATTCCTTTGGCTAACTTTTGAGACTGAAAACTCTTTTCTATCACAAAAAGTCAGGATCTGGAAAATTAAAAGCCTTAACTTTCAAGACTATCATCTCAATGCTGAGTTTTAAGAACCTATTTTAAAATTCTAAAACCTTGATTCTTTGTTCTCTGTGTTTGCCCCATGAATCCCTTCTAGAGCAGTGCTCGTGAGTGACTGAATAAGGGCGACTCACAGATACTTATGTGCAGCTGGGAAAACTTCAGTTAATATGTCTAAATTTTATGTGACATGTTCAGGAATATGCACTGCACATTCGTATGTCATAATAGAAAAAGGTAGACAAATTAAATATTGATCATAAGGTGAACCGTTAAAATAAATTGTTACTTTATGTCTCTGTCAGTGTAACTTAACTTGAGTTGAACTGACCCCAGGAATAACTATTTCCCTAATATGTTACCTAATGTGCTCTAGCTCCTTGGAAGAAAAGCTATGACCAATCTAGACAGCATATTAAAAAGTAAAGACATTACTTTGCCAACAAAGGTACATATAGTCAAGGCTATGGTTTTTCTGTAGTCATGTATGGATGTGAAATTTGGGGCCATAAAGAAAGCTGAGTGCTAAAGAATTGATGCTTTTGAACTGTGGTGTTGGAGAAGACTCTTGAGAATTCCCTGGACTGCAAGGAGATCAAACCCATCAATCCCAAAGGAAATCAGTCCTGAATATTCATTGGAAGGACTGATGCTGAAGCTGAAACTCCAATACTTGGCCACCTGATGCGAAGAACTGACTCATTTGAGAAGACCCTGATGCTGGGAAAGGTTGAAGGCAGGAGGAGAAGGGCATGGCAGAGGAAGAGGTGATTGGATGGCATCACCGATTCAATGGACATGAGTTTGAGCAAGCTCCGAGAGTTGGTGATAGACAGGGAAGCCTTTCATGCTGCAGTCCACGGGGTCACAAAGAGTTGGACATGACTGAGAAATTGAACTGAACTGAATACATCACCGCAATTGTACAAAAACCTATTCTGTGTTTTCCCAAAGTTTTGTTTGTGCTTTCAGTTGTAAGATTGATTTCATGTCTATAGAATATTATGCAGCCACTAAAAGTTTAAGGATGAGGAATAGCTTTGTAGTGAATGGAAAGTTATCCACACTATGTTACTGGGGTTCATAAATAAATATAGGAAGATGACATGTAACATAACTCCATTTTGGTTTATTTTTTCAGTTGATGTATCTTTATCTACAAAGTTCATATGGGCACATGCTCACACATGTGTGCACACACACACGTGCACACACCACCATAGTAAATGTTACTCTCCAGGATTAGAAATGGGCAAACAAGCCTTAAAGTGAGGGCTTAATTGTCATATTTACTTCATACACTTCTGTAGTGTTGGAGTTTTTTTCAGTGAGCAAATACAACTTCTGTTTGTAAGATTCATATGTTCCAAGACAAAAGCACAGAGGGAATGCGAGAGCTTCACTTCAGAGGGGAACAGAGGTCCTGCCCTGGATCAGTGCACGCTGCCTCACCCTCCCCCGATTCCGTCTTGTTTTGCTGTCCAGCGGGCAGCCTGCACTGCCTAGCTCGCCTCAGCTGTCTCGGACTCCTGAAGAAGGCACAGACACAGGGCCGGACAGGCCTGCGTTTGAAGTCTAATCCATAACTTGTCAGGTTTTTAGTCTTTTTGAATCATCATTAGTTCTTTCATAAAATAACACCTACCTCTCAAATGGAGGAGTAAATGACATGTGTTGTATGAAGTGCCTGGTATAGAAGGTGCTCCATAAACAAGAAGAGGAGGAGGAAGTCAGAATGGAAGATATATAGCTAACCTTGGGGAGTGGGAGCCATGAGTGTCCCCACAGGGTGGTTATTGATATGTTTAAATGCACCATTGGTGCCTTATTACTTTTCCTTTTTTTCCTTCAACTTAGCAGCCCAAATCCACCCCAATTGAGTATCTGGAAAAGGAAGCAAGCAGGGTACACACACGGAGTGAGCGCTGCACCCATCCTCAAAAGGGGCCTGCTCCAGGTGGTACGTGGGTGTGGGTGCTATAGATGGGAGGGAGGCGTCAAATACACACAAAGCATATGCTGTGCTTTCCTTGGGTCAGTGTGATAGTGGGTTTGCAGTTCCCTACCACGTATGAGAAGGAAGCAAGAAAGACAGGGGAACTTTATTTAGGAAGATCAGAGTTGAGGGTGAGTGATCAGAAATTAACTTATGAAATAGATGACACAGGGCTTTCCCGGTGGCTCAGTGGTTAAGACTCTATGCTTCCAGGACAAGGGTGGGGCGGCAGGGGAGGGGCGTGGGGTGCAATAGCTGATTAGGGAACTAAGATCCCACATGCCATGTGAAGAGGCCAAAAGAAAAACAGATGGCAGTAAATCATCCTATAAGTCTGAGTAGAGGGCAAAATAGAGAAACAAAGAGGATGGTAAACAATGTACATTCAGTTGTCGAAACTTCCCCTGGATTTAGGGAGATGTGATGCTCCCACTTCCGGGAACTGGAAACTTGAGCAGAGCATATTTAGAGGCAGAGCTGGAAGGCAAAGGAAATCTAGGCCACCCCTACCCCCACCTGCCTTGACCTCTCACCCTAAAGACTCAGGAAAGGGAAAATCAATGGGCTCCCGAAGTGCAGGAGCCCAGGGTCCAGGGCTGGAATCTGACCCATGCAGAGTGTTTACTGATCTAAAGGCGGATAGGTTCAAATGAGCTCATCTTTATCTTGAGAGGAAATTATGGAGCCCAGACCCAGACAAAGCCACATTTTATTAAATGAAAATTTACCGCCACCACCCGCCACCCCTCGCCCCGCCACCTCCCACTCTACAACGCACACTGCATCTCATGACACATCTACCCTAGTAACCCCACTTCTGAAGTTCAGTTCCGAAAGATCAACGAATGGGGAATTGTGAGCTTATAGAAAACCAGAAAAGTTATTTCAGAATATTTCACTTTTACCCCTCTTGCTGATCTGTATCCTCTTCCCCCACCCCCTACAGTTTGCAAATATTGACTGAGTTCAAGGGCAGCGATAGAAGGTCTAACTTCAGAGTTAGCATGAGGTGAAATACTTAAGATGGTGCAATCCTGTCCTCATGAAGAGCATATCAGATCCCAAGGTTGGTTATGGGCAGGTCTTGTCCCCTGCCCCAGTTGATATTTGTTTTATCAAGTCAGGGACTATTTTTGTCATCATTGTTAATCTCCCTCTTGCCAGATCTGTTTTGGCCGAGGGCATGCACTTGAGGTATGTTAGAAGAATGGAGTGCAGTATTATGGGAAAGAATTATCACTAATTCTGTCTGCCTACAGCTTCCTCAGCCCTGTTCATCTGCACTGAACTCACTAAGCAAACTTGTAGATGGAAAGTCCTACAAGTCCACAACCTGGTTCCAAGGAGTAGATTTTTGAAGCTGAAAGAGCAAGAGAGCAGCATTCCCATGATACCTTTAGGTCTTCATTCGGTTGGAAAACGTCTGACTTGCCCATCAGGGGAGAGTTTGATAGAATATTTTGCCAATAAAGAAACACACTGCTAAATGGCAAGCTCCAACTCATTTAGACTCATCTCTGGCTTCAACATTACACAAATCTTAAGAATTCCTGAAGACCTGGCCTAAGTCTAACAGTTCTAACTGGAACTGAGAATGAACTAGTACTTCTGACCCATGGATTTTGGAGTTAAATAGACCCTGGCTCAAAGCTTAATTTGTCTGGGCCTCAGTTTCTTCCTATGTGAAAATAATCATAACAATGCTCTCCTTGCAAGACAGCCATGAGGATTAAGTGTGGTATTGTATCTGAAAGCATTTAACACAGTGCCTGTTGCTTAAAATGGGATTAATACATTTTAGTCTCCTTCCTTCCGCTCGGCAACTCCAGCTGCTGGTGTATCCCCTTTCTCTGCTGCATACATTTGACATAATGGAATCAAGCCAATGACACTTGAAGGGATACCATCCCCGTCAGAATGAATAGAGAGAAGAAGAGGTTAAACAATGTTCCGAACAGCGATATTCACTTCTAAATGATCTGAGTATAAACTGAGTGAGCTCCACTGACATTTGAAAGAATGCAAACGTATAAGTAAATCTGCAGTTGTGTGACTGCTTTCTAAACCTGGATACTGCCAACAAGGAATTTCCATGTGGAGACCTTTGTTTGGGGAGATCTTTAACCTACACAACATAGAAGCCATTGTATTCTTCCGTTGGTATTAATGATGTAACTTGGTTACCCAGTAAACTAACTAATAAATCTTCTGGTTAGTTTGCTCTGAGGAGGGGTAATATTCTTTCAGACTCATATAGCCTCAGCTGCTATGTTCTACCTAGAGTTCCAACACTATCTCTTGTTTGAAAATATCGCATCTAAAAATTGTAGTAGATTATGTAACCCTTAGCCACTTCCTCTCTTAGTATTCTGGGAATGGCTGGAATCCACCAAACTGTATCGCCCTGGTGGGTATCCTGAGTTCTCCCAGGTGTCTCAGAATAAACTTGCTTCCTAACCTTTAGATAAATCGCTATATGCAGAATAGATGGTCAAATGTGTATTTTGTGTACACCAGTCTTCAACAGTTCAGATAGCAATAATGACTTCCATATGCAATACAGTCAATTTTCCAATGTACATGATCTGGGCAGAGGGAAGACTGATAACAACAACTGAGCATTGAAAGCATAATTATGTTTGATTTTGGAGTGAAAACCCATCAGCTTTGAGAGGAAGTCACACAGTAACCCCTGTATCTGACCTCTGTTTCTCCACTCTTGGTAATTCCCAGTATCACCAGAGCTGGATTTGAGAAAGGAATGGGAAGTGACTACAGAGGACACTCAGTAAATATGTGGCCAATTAACACATATTTCAATTATTTTTCTATTTGTAAACAATAAACAACTAGAACAAAAAATGGAAATAAAGTAACACTAAACTTATAAAATATTAGGGATAAGGCTAAAAATGGTACTATAGAGACATAATAAAGAAAGTTAGTCGCAGAGTCATGTCTGATTCTTTGCGATCCCATGGACTGCTCCAGGTTCCTCTGTCCATGGACTCTCCAGGCAAAAGTACTGGAGTCGGTTGCAGCCTCCCCTCCCCCACCCCATTTCCTTCTCTAGGTGATCTTCCCAACCCAGGAATCGAACCCAGGTCTCTTGCATTGCAGGCAGATTCTTTACCAACCGAGCTACTAGGGAAGGCATCATAAAAGCTTAAAGAAGATTTAAAGAAGACAGTAAAAAATTGAGTCAGACAATAATGATAAAAATAATAATGATAATAATGTAACTAACATTTATTAACTTCTTATAATGTGAGATGAATTATCTAAATGATTTCTTCAATGTCAGAAATTTTAAGAGGTGTTTGCACTATTATCCTTATTTATAAAAAAAGAAAACTGGGGGAACATAAATATAAGATAACATTTTGAACAGAAAGATCCAAATTCTTATTTTTTATTTTTTCTAATTTGCTCAACAACTTTGTAAATTAATGCAGTCAATTTACTCTATAAACTAATGCCATCTCAATCAAATTTAGATGATTGTTAATGGAACTTATTAAACAATTCTAAAGTTCACCTTAAAAAGGAAATGCTAGTAAAAAAGAAAGCTGAGAAAGTATTCAAAAACAAAGAAATATCAATTTTAAAAACTATTAAAATTATATTAAGGTGTAGTACAGTTGTTAGATGCACTCAAGGACTTACCACAGAGACAAGGACATAGAGGACACTCAATAAATATTTTGAAAATTAAAGTATATTTCTATTTATTGTTTCTGCAGCTTGCACCAATAAACACAGATAGAAAATTCAAAGTTTACAGTAATTAAATACTATGCTATTAACACAAGGATTGAAAAAAATAGTTCAAGAAAGCAAATTAGAAAATCCAGGAACAGACATATAAGAGCATAGGAATTTGGTCTATAATAAAGATCAATTTCAAATCAAGAGGAAATGATAAATGATTCAACAAATAGCATTGGGAAAATTTGCTAATGAAATGGAAAAATCGGTTAGAGTCCCATCTTATAACACAGGCAAAAATAAAATACTGATAGATAAAAGTTTGAAAACATATTCACCCAAATGCAATATGCACAAATACGTGTGTGCACACACATGTAACACACACATGAACATTCTGGGAAAACAATTTTACCATCTTACTGTTTGGAAGATATTTTAAGCAACGCAAAACCCAGAAGCCATAAATAAGTAAAATAAAAGATGTGGCTAGATAAAATTACATCTCATAAATGGATAAAGAATAGATAAAAAAGATGGTGTGTGTGTGTGTGTGTGTGTGTGTGTGTGTATTGATGCTGCTGCTAAGTCGCTTCAGTCGTGTCCGACTCTGTGCTACCCCATAGACGGCAGCCCACCAGACTCCCAAGTCCCTGGGATTCTTCGGGCAAGAACACTGGAGTGGGTTGCCATTTCCTTCTCCAATGCATGAAAATGAAAAGTGAAAGTGAAGTCGCTCAGTCGTGTCCGACTCTTCGCAACCCCATGGACTGCAGGCCCCCCAGGCTCCTCCGTCCATGGGATTTTCCAGGCAAGAGTGCTGGAATGGGGTGCCATTGCAGCCATAAAAAAAAAAAAAAATGGAATTTTGCCATTTGTAGTAACTTGGAAGGATTTGGAATGGATTATGCTAATTGAAATAAGTCAGACAGAGAAAGACAAATATTGTATACAGAATCTAAAAAACATGACAAACCAGTAAATATAACAAAAAAAAGGTGACTCACAGATACAGAGAACTAGTGGTTACCAGAGGTGAGAGGAAGGGGTGGGACAGTAAAGGAGTAGGGGATTAAAGAGGAATTATGGGATTATACGGAATCGTGTGCAAAACTTCTGAAGTTGTAAGGCACTGTAGGACTTAAAGGCACTTTCATTAAATAAAAAAGTTTAAAAATTATGTTTCAGAAATAATAACCAAAAAAAATGGGAAAAGATAAAATACAGACATATACATATAGACTGTTAGCCTTACTATATAAAAAACATCTATAAATGCATTAATAAATTGTACCACTCTTGGTAAAATGATCAAAGATCATGAATTGTCAAAATACCAGAGAAGAAATGAAAGTGGCTAATGAATATCTGAAAATATGCTAATCGGTATCAGTTCAGTGGCTCAGTCATGTCCAGCTCTTTGCAACCCCATGGACTGCAGCACAGCAAGCTTCCCTGTCCATCACCAACTCCTGGAGCTTGCTCAAACTCATGTCCATTGAGTTTGTGATGCCATCCAACCATCTTATCCTCTGTTGTCCCCTTATCCTCCTGCCTTCAATCTTTCCCAGCATCAGGGTCTTTTCCAAGGAGTCAGCTCTCTGCATCAAGTGGCCAAAGTATTAAAGTTTGAGCTTCAGGATCAGTCCTTCCAATGAATATTCCTTCAGGACGGATTTCCTTTAGGATGGACTGGTTGGATCTCCTTGCAGTCCATAGGACTCTCAAGAGTCTTCTCCAACACCACAGTTCAAAGGCATCAATTCTTTGGTGCTCCACTTTCTTTAAAGTCCAACTCTCTCATCCATACATGACTACTGGAAAAACCATAGCTTTGACTAGATAGATCTTTGCTGGCAAAATAATGTCTCTCCTTTTCAACATGCTGTCTAGATTGGTCATAGCTTTTCTTCCAAGAAGCAAGCATCTTTTATTAATTTCATGGCTGCAGTCACCATCTGTAGTGATTTTGGAGCCCAAGAAAATAGTCTGTCACTGTTTCCATCGTTTCCTCATCTATTTGCCATGAAGTGATGGGACTGGATGCCATGATCTTATGTTTTTGAATGTTGAGCTTAAAGCCAGCTTTTTTCACTCTCCTCTTTCACTTTCATCAAGAGGCTTATTAGTTCCTCTTTGCTTTCTGCCATAAGGGTGGTGTCATCTGCATATCTGAGGCTATTGATATTTCTTCTGGTAATCTTGATTTCAGCTTGTGCTTCATCCAGTCCAGCATTTCGCATGATGTACTCTGCATAGACGTTAAATAGGAAAGGGGTCAATATAGAGTCTTGACGTACTCCTTTCCTGATTTGGAACCAGTCTTTTGTTCCATGTCCAGTTCTAACTGTTGTTTCTTGACCTGCATACAGATTTCTCAGGAGGCAGGTGAAGTGGTCTTGTATTCCCATCTCTTTCAGAATTTTCCACAGTTTGTTGTGATCCACACAGTCAAAGGCTTTAGTGTAGTCAAAATATGCTTAACTTCACTGGAAATCAGAGAAATACAAATGTAAAAATAGTACCATTTTTGTCAATTAGATTAGAAAAATATTAATATCATCCAGTTTTGACAAGTACATGGGAAAATGGATACTCTCAAACATTATTGCAGGATTAAAGATAGTTCTTTTTAAGAGGACAAATTGACAGTAATTGTCAAAATTTAACATAATCTAATATTCTACATCTAACAACGAAAAATGTTCACAAAATATATTAAAGGTATAAGAATCTTCATTAAAGTATTATATTGAAATGCCCAAAATAAAACCTCTTAGTATATGAATGATCAAACAAATTGTTTTATGTTTTTAAAAGTAAATTACTTTATATCCTTAAATGGGATACTATTTGTGCTTTTTTAAATGAGATAAATCTTTATATATTAACACTGAAAATTCTCCAAGGCAAATTACTAACTAAAAAGTGTAGGAGCAGAGTAATGTAGTACTATATTCTGTTAATTCTAAAATCATTTCATTCACATTTCAACACTTCTGACATTGCGAGGCATCATACAACCGCATGTCTAATAATTATAATAGGTAGCATTTTTCCCTTCTCAGTAAAACATAAAATGATGGCATGTCTTACAATTGATGCCTCTTAGACTTGATGAAATACAGTAAATCATATCAGATCAGATCAGATCAGATCAGTCGCTCAGTCGTGTCCGACTCTTTGCGACCCCATGGATCGCAGCACACCAGGCCTCCCTATCCATCACCAACTCCCGGAGTTCACTCAGACTCACGTCCATCAAGTCAGTGATGCCATCCAGCCATCTCATCCTCTGTCATCCCCTTCTCCTCCTGCCCCCAATCCCTCCCAGCATCAGAGTCTTTTCCAGTGAGTCAACTCTTCTCATGAGGTGGCCAAAGTACTGGAGTTTCAGCTTTAGCATCATTCCTTCCAAAGAAATCCCAGGCCTGATCTCCTTCAGAATGGACTGGTTGGATCTCCTTGCAGTCCAAGGGACTCTCAAGAGTCTTCTCCAACACCACAGTTCAAAACCATCAATTCTTCGGCGCTCAGCCTTCTTCACAGTCCAACTCTCACATCCATACATGACCACAGGAAAAACCATAGCCTTGACTAGCCGGACCTTTGTTGGCAAAGTAACATCTCTGCTTTTGATTATGCTATCTAGGTTGGTCATAACTTTCCTTCCAAGGAGTAAGCGTCTTTTAATTTCATGGCTGCAGTCACCATCTGTAGTGATTTTGGAGCCCCCAAAAATAAAGTCTGACACTGTTTCCACTGTTTCCCCATCTATTTCCCATGAAGTAATGCAACCAGATGCCATGATCTTCGTTTTCTGAATGTTGAGCTTTAAGCCAACTTTTTCACTCTCCTCTTTCACTTTCATCAAGAGGCTTTTTAGTTCCTCTTCACTTTCTGCCATAAACGTGGTGTCATCTGCATATCTGAGGTTATAGATATTTCTCCCGGCAATCTTGATTCCAGCTTGTGTTTCTTCCAGTCCAGCGTTTCTCATGATGTACTCTGCATATAAGTTAAATAAACAGGGTGACAATATACGAACTCCTTGACAAACTCCTTAAATCATATAGTCCCACTTGTATTTAAAATTACATTTATCTATGTATCTAATAGAATGAGTAATTAAAAACTTCACTGATGCCTTTCTGGTGTACTGATCCTAAAGGGAAATGAAGAGGGAAGAGGAAAAGAAGAAGGAAGCGAATTTTCTTCCTTTCCCTTTAAGGGCAATCAGGTCTTTATATTCTTGAACTTGGTTCAGTTATCCCAGGGGACTTTACATGCTTTTAACCGTCAAATCTAGGGTTTGATAGCACTATCCCCACCTCCCAAAAAAAGGATGGAGGCTTTTCTGTCATAAGGGGAAGCAAGGGATGTAGACCAACTCCATGCCCTGATGACTCAGAGGAGATGTGAACTTAGGGTTGGGATGAGATGAGAAAGTCGCTTCCCTGAAGTGAAAGGATGGATAGAATTGATACATGGCTGCCTGTGGAGGACAGAGTGCTAAGCATACAGTGCTGAAGACAGAAGCCAACATGTCTGCAACCATGCTTGTCATAGCAGCAGAGATGCCCCAGGAGACCCACCTGCCTTAGGAGCCACTGGTGTTATAAGCAAGAAGCGCTGAGTACAGAAGCAGAAGCGACTGAAGACCTAAGGTCTATCCTCAATCTTACTGGATAAGCCCTTGATCAACCTCAAGGGAGAGAGAGAGTCCCCTCAGGTAATCAAGTTTAAATGTCCAGCCAGCTCTGCTGGACGGGTGCTGGGGCAGGTTATAAAAGAAAATGTCTTATTACTGCTAGATTCTGAATGTTCTGGACCAATCTGTACCAGAGAGAGACAGATTAGATAGAAAATAGATAGACAGATCATAGACTTTGTTGATGTTCAGTCACTCAGTCCGACTCTTAGCAAACCCAAGCACTGCAGCACACCAGGCTTCCCTGTTCATCACCAACTCCTGAAGCTTGCTTGAACTCACGTCCATTGGGTCGGTGATGCCATCCAACCATCTCATCCTCTGACGTCCCCTTCTCCTCCTGCCTTCAATCTTTCCCAGCATCTGGGGCTTTTCTAACGAGTTGGCTCTTCACATCAGGTGGCCAAAGTATAAAACGTGGTCCACTGGAGAAGGGAATGGCAAACCACTTCAGCATTCTTGCCTTCAGAACCCCATGAACAGTATAAAAAGATGATAGCTAGATAGAGAGATACATAGATGATTGATAGATAGAAGATGATAGATATGATAGATACTTGATTGATAGAAAATAGACATAATAGATACAGATAAATGATAGATAAGAGATACTTGGAATTCAAGAGAAAAATGCAGGATATCTTTCATTTTTATTGTATATTATTATTTGAAATTTTTACAGCTTTATTGCCTTCAAAATTTTTAAAGATTTCAAAAGAAATTTTTCTTAAAAAACATGATAAAGTGCAAACCAGTATCTCTGTCTTAATGTATACATTTGCTTATTTAACTTATATGTATTGAGTGCACCTTATATGCCCAACAGACTTCCCTGGTGGCTCAGATGGTAAAGCATCTGCCTGCAATGCAGGAGACCTGGGTTCGATCCCTGGGTTGGGAAGATCCCCTGGAGAAGGAAATGGCAACCCACTACAGTACTCTTGCCTGGAAAATCTCATGGACGGAGGAGCCTGGTAAGCTACAGTCCATGGGGTCATAAAGAGTCGGACACAACTGAATGACTTCACTTTCACTTTCTATATGCCCAACACTCAGCTCGGTTCAGGGAAGGCATGAATAAGACCAGGCGCTCACAGTCTACAAAATGCAAACATGCCTGAAGAAAGCACTTCAGTTGGGTGGGCCCCTTCATCTCTAGACAAAATTGCAAGCCTCTTGCTGGTTGTACCCAGAGTGAGCCAGCAGCAACTGTGGCTTCCCCAACTCAGAACTTGAATTGGTGCATCCCAGAGGCCTTGAGGCTTTAGTTTTGCCTGAACTATGTGCCGTGGCCCCCACATGGCCTGTGGTAAGCTGCTGTCTGGGAATTAGCTCCACAACTTCTCAAACAGCTGCTGAGAGTTGTCGGGGGCAGAGCATCTCTGAGGTCACAGCCAAATGATCTTCAGGCGTTCTTCTCTTTCATTCCTTCAACAAACATTTGTTCTGGGCTTCGTGGAAACAATGATGAGTAAAGTAGGCGTGGTTCTTATCCTAGAGGAGGCTGTACTCTAGGTCGAAGACAGGCAGGCCCTGAGTTTGGAGGAACCAGGTAGCATTTGACAGCAGAGAAGGCTGTGGCCCTGGAGCCAGGGAGCCAGAAGGAGGACATTTCCAGAAGAGGAGGTTGTGATGGTGAGGATACTCTATTACACTGGGGGAGGCAAAACATGCAGCTGTTATTATTTTCTTCACCTGACAGCTTCCCAGATGGTGCTAGCAGGAAAGAACCTACATGCCAATGCAGGAGAGATGTAACAGGCAAGGGTGGGGAAGATCCCCTGGATGAGGGCATGGCAATCCACTCCAGTATTCTTGCCTGGAGAATCCCATGGACAGAGGAGTCTGATGGCTATAATCCATAGGATTGCACAGAGACAGACATGACTGAAGCAATTTAGCAGGCACACATGACAGAAGAGAAGTGTCACTCTTGGCTGATCTGCTCTATCCCTGATTAAAACATCCTTCCCCAAAAATGTCTTTTCTTCAGTAAATGGTATCATCCACTCGTCTGCTCCCATCACTTCATGGGAAATAGATGGGGAAACAGTGAAAACAGTGTCAGACTTTATTTTTTTGGGCTCCAAAATCACTGCAGATGGTGACTGCAGCCATGAAATTAAAAGACGCTTACTCCTTGGAAGGAAAGTTATGTCCAACCTAGATAGCATATTCAAAAGCAGAGATATTACTTTGCCAACAAAGGTCCGTCTAATCAAGGCTATGGTTTTTCCTGTGGTCATGTATGGATGTGAGAGTTGGACTGTGAAGAAGGCTGAGCGCCAAAGAATTGATGCTTTTGAACTGTGGTGTTGGAGAAGACTCTTGAGAGTCCCTTGGACTGCAAGGAAATCCAACCAGTCCGTCCTAAAGGAAATCACTCCTGAATATTCATTGGATGGACTGATGCTAAAGCTGAAACTCCAGTACTTTGGCCACCTCATGCGAAGAGTTGACTCATTGGAAAAGACTCTGATGCTGGGAGGGACTGGAGGCAGGAGGAGAAGGGGACGACAGAGGATGAGATGGCTGGATGGCATCACCGACTCGATGGACGTGAGTTTGAGTGAACTCCGGGAGTTGGTGATGGACAGGGAGGCCTGGCGTGCTGCGATTCATGGGGTCGCAGAGTCAGACACGACTGAGCGACTGAACTGAATTAAACTGAACTGAACTCATCTACTGGCCCAAGCCAAGAACCCAGAAGTCTTCTGTCTTTCTTCTCTCTAGTCCCACATCTCATCAACCGTTATATGGCCGTCCATTCACATTCCTTATACCACTCAAATCCCTTCACTTCTCCCTAGGTGCAGCTCTTTCTTTAATACTTTGCTTTTTGACTGCATCGAGTCTTACTTGCAGCACATGGACTTCTTTCTAGTTGTGGCACGTGGACTCCAGAGCACGCAAGCTCTGTGCTTGTGGCACATGGGATCAGTTGCCCTGAGGCATGTGGAATGACCAGGCATTGAACCCACATCCCCTGCATTGGAAGGTGGATTCTTAACCACTGGATCGCCAGGGAAGTCCCTCTAGACACAATTCTTAACTCAGGTCCCCATCAACTCTGATCTCTGGTTCTACAATGGCAAGAAGTACACAATATCAGGAGTGGCATTTTTATACCGGATGTTTCCACCCCAACATGAATTCATTCTCCTGTACTGTGTGCAGAGTGATTTTTCGGAAGCATTCATCTGCCCCTCTATTCAACATCTAGAGTTTGACCATTGCTCCAGAATAGAGTTCAGATTTTTTAGTGTGGCTCTTCACACCCCTTATGACCTGTCCCTGGTTCCTTCCCTAGCTCTCCACTCCTGCTATCATGAAAGCTTCTTCTGTGCTGGTCCCCTTTTTCCAATCTCATGGCAATCCTCCAAACTACTGTTGTAAGCAATCAATCTTTCTATATCACATCACTGATATTTCCCAGATTATCACTAATCTGGGGCTCCCTTTCACTTCAGGATTATAGCCAATCCTCTTAGCTTGGCAGATAAGACCCCTTAGGATATCACCCCTACCTTTTCCTTTGGCTGTATTTCCCACTGCTTCCTCCCTTCCCTCTAATTCTTCTTTTTTCCCAATATTTATTTATTTTTAGCTATGTCAGATCTTAGTTACAGCACACCAGCTTAGTTGCTCTGCTACATGTGGGATCTTAGTTCCCTGAGCAGGGATTGAACCTGCATACCCTGCATTGCAAAGGCAATGCCAAAGAATGCTCAAACTACCACACAATTGCACTCATCTCATATGCTTGTAAAGTAATGCTCAAAATTCTCCAAGCAAGGCTTCAACAATACATGAACCGTGAACTTCCAGATGTTCAATCTGATTTTAGAAAAGGCAGAAGAACCAGAGATCAAATTGCCAACATCCGTTGAATCATCAAAAAAGCAAGAGAGTTCCAGAAAAACATCTACTTCTGCTTTATTGACTATGCCAAAGCCTTTAACTGTGTGGATCACCACAAACTGTGGAAAATTCTGAAAGAGATGGGAATACCAGACCACCTGACCTGCCTCTTGAGAAATCTGTATGCAGGTCAGGAAGCAACAATTAGAGCTGGACATGGGACAACAGACTGGTCCCAAATCGGGAAAGGAGTACGTCAAGGCTCTATATTGTCATCCTGCTTATTTAACTTATATGCAGAGTACATCATGAGAAATGCTGGGCTGGAGGAAGCTGGAATCAAGATGGCCGGGAGAAATATCAATAACTTCAGATATGCAGATGACACTACCCTATGGCAGAATGCAAAGAGAAACTAAAGAGCCTCTTAATGAAAGTGAAAGAGGAGAGTGAAAAAGTTGGCTTAAAGCTCAACATTCAGAAAACTAAGATCATGGCATCTGATCCCATCACTTCATGGCAAATAAATGGGGAAACAGTGGAAACAGTGTCAGACTTTATTTTGGGGGATTCCAAAATCACTGTGGATGGTGATTGCAACCATGGAATTAAAAGACGCTTGCTCCTTGGAAGAAAAGTTATGACCAACCTAGACAGCATGTTAAAAAGCAAAGACATTACTTTGCCAACAAAGGTCCATCTGGTCAAATCTATGGTTTTTCCAGTAGTCATGTATGGATGTGAGAGTTGGACTATAAAGAAAGCTGAGCACAGAAGAATTGATGCTTTTGAACTGTGGTGTTGGAGAACACTCTTGAGAGTCCCTTGGACTGCAAGAAGATCCAACCAGTCCATTCTAAAGGAGACCAGTCCTGGGTGTTCATTGGAAAGACTGAAACTCCAATACTTTGGCCACCTGAAGAGAAGAGCTGACTCATTTGAAAAGACCCCGATGCTGGGAAAGATTGAAGGCAGGAGGAGAAGGGGATGACAGAGGATGAGATGGTTGGATGGCATCACCAAGTCAATGGACACGAGTTTGAGTGAACTCCAGGAGTTGGTGATGGACGCTGAAGCAGGGTGTGCTGTGGTTCACGGGGTTGACCCTGTATTGGAAGGTGAATTCTTAACTACTAGACTTCCAGGGAAATCCCTTCCCTCTAATTCTTGCCCTTTATGTCCCTACTATATTGAATTTCCTATAGTTCCCAATATACTCACTGTCATTTCATGTCTCAGTACATTTGTACAGATGTTCCCACTGCCTAAATGTTTTGGGTTTTTTTTCTTATTTGTGGCTTGAACTTTTTGTTACTTTCTAAAACACTATTCAAATGTTGAATACAAAAACTTTTTTTAAAGTCGCTTAGTCGTATCTGACTCTTTGTGACCCTATGGACTATACAGTTCATGGAATTCTCCAGGGCAGAAAACTGGAGTGGGGAGCCTTTTCCTTCTCCAGGGAATCTTCCCAACCCAGGAATGGAACCCAGATCTACCATATTGGAAGCAGATTCTTTACCAGCTGAGCCATAAGGGAAGCCCTATGAAAATCTAGAATAATATTAATCCAAACTATTAACAAGCATAAGAACAAAGATTCCAATATGCACTGATTCAAAAGCTTATTTTCCATATAGTCTTTCTGAAAAATTTACATGAGCTATATTCTAACAGAATGAAGCTAAAAAGCAAAAAAAGATGAAGATGTGGAATAAAGAGAAAGTAAAACAGTTATATGGAAGATAGGTTGATAGTTGTGCAGCAAGCTTGGAGTATAATTAGTTTAAATTAGAACAGGAACTCAATAGCTGCAAGAAAGATGTCTTTAGAAAAGTTAGAAAGATTCTGCATGGTGGGCAGAATGAGTAAGAAACCAAAAATATTTGTGAAATGATAGTGAAATTATGTTTCATCTCCTAACAAGGAAAAAAGAAAATAACCAAGGGAAAGTCTAAGAGAATCAAAAAAAGAAATTTAAAAATTTTTATGAAAGAGAAATTAAGGGAAAATAAAATGTGATTTTAAGCAATTGATACATTATGTGAAGATAATGCATTTTAAAAATACATATATCATGGCAACAATAACTAAAAAAATCTGGCATAGTGATATTGAAATCAGACCAAAAAGCTGATAAAAGAAATAAAAGGGGATTAAAAAAAAGAATACTTTTGAATGAACTCTAGAAACATTCTCCCACAAGTGACATGGAATCCATGCCAGAAGGTAAGTTTAATGAGGGCAGGCAACTTTTCTTGCATAATGCAGACAACTAAAACTGCCTATGATGAGGCAGGGAGTCAGTGGCTATTTAGTTAATGAATAATTTGAACCAGTCAAGAAGAAAATGTACTCTTGACACTCAGCCTGGCTTAGCAATGCCCAACACTTACATACTTTGATAGTATAAATGCTGTTTACTGTTTGTTACCACTGAGGATCAGTATATGGACCTAAGAGAGTGAACTACAAGGTGGTTACAGAGAAGAATGTAAAGGTTTTCAACGTTGGCAAAGTGAAAACAAAGGCGTGACTGGCCAAAGTTGGGAGATGAAGAGAGGGAAGAATTAGGAATATTAATGCCCTCAACTGGGGAGTGAAAAAACACAGTCTAATGATGACAGAAGTAGAATTAGAGATTTAAAGATGATATTTAAGGCTATAAAGGTAACCAATAGCAGGACTAGGGGTATCCAAGAGCTACTATCAGACTTCTCTCCAGTATGTACAATAGCTCAATGAAAATAGCTAAATGATCTTACCCAGCCTCGTGGCCTGGAAGACCATCTATACACAGGCAACTCCCAAATGTGTGGCTTAAGCTGGATAATCTCTCAGACTCCTACATCCAACTGTCTTTTAACATTTCGTCTCAGATATCTGCTAAAAATTTCAAGTTTAATCAGCTGCTGCTGCTGCTGCTAAGTTGCTTCAGTCGTGTCCGACTCTGTGCGACCCCATAGACGGCAGCCCACCAGGCTCCCCCATCCCTGGGACTCTCCAGGCAAGAACATTGGAGCAGGTTGCCATTTCTTTCTCCAATGCATGAAAGTGAAACATGAAAGGGAAGTCGCTCAGTCGTGTCTGACTCATAGCGACCCCATGGACAACAACCCACAAGGCCCGTCCGTCCATGGGATTTTCCAGGCAAGAGTACTGGAGTGGATTGCCATTGCCTTCTCCAAGCCCAGCAGTGCCTTTAAAGAAGTTCTCTCTTGAAACAATAAAGTAATTAAAAGCACTTCAAATCTTTACACAATTTCTAAGTGATATGCTGTAAGACAAAGTGCAATGTTAAAGCACAACAAACATGTGAAAATTTCTTTTTCTCCATCTCTGCTCCTTCTAAAATCTCCCACATGTCATGCTGACATGTTTCAGCTCCCTGAAACCCACCCACTCTCAACTCCTACTTTTCACTTCCAACTTCCTCTGATCCTTGTGTAAACATTTTTCCACCCTCCCCAATCTCTTACAGTGCTTCCCTCTGTGAATGGTGAGGAATAATAAATGCACATATAGGGTTACAGCATCCCAGGAATGGATCCAGGTACTTCACATACATCGACTCATTTAATCTTCAAATCAACAAAGAAAGATAGCATTATTATATCCCATACATAAAGACATAGATGTAGAAGGAAAGGATTTGCCCAAGGTCACTCAGCTAATAAGTGGAAAAATTGAGATTTAAACCTTGTCTGTCTGGCTCCAGAGCTTGTGTTCTTAACTGCTACATTATCTAGTTCATGAAACCCTCAGATTTCTTTCTTTCATGCCCCATATCATATGTTCATCACCTAGATTTTCCACAGCAAAGGAGATTCTGAGAGTTGCCTCTACAAGCAATAATTATTCCATGTTAGAAATCAGCGGAAAGAAGGAAAATTGAAAACACTCAAAATAAAAATTCCCCCACACCAGAGATAGTAATAAGGTTTGCCTCAATAGAAATAGGAAGAATAAAATGCATGGAAGAAAATGCATTACTGAAAACGATGGGAATATACAAACTGGAAGTCGTGAATTTCTCTGGATTAGAGGACCCCAGGATATGCTGTCTTGGAAGATCGCAACATGCAGCTACTATTATCCACTTGCAAGTTCCCTCAAGCACCATTAAAACTGCACCTGCTGGAAATGTAAACTGGTACAGCCGCTATGGAAAACAGCATAGAAATTCCTCAAAAAACTAAAAATAGAACTACCATATGATTCAACAACCCCACTCCTGGGTATATACTGTAATTCAAAAAGATACATGGACATACAACTATGTCCATAACACATTATTTACAATAACCAAGACATGGGAACAACCTAAATGTCCATCAGCAGATGAATGGATGAAGAAGATGTGCTATATATATGCAATGGAGTATTGCTCAGGAGTGAAAAATAAAGAACTAATGCCATTTTCAGCGACACAGATGGACCTAGAGATTATCATACTAAATGAAGTCAGACACACAAAGACAAATACCATGTAATATCACTTGCATGTGCAATATGAGATCTGACACAAACGAACATATGCACAGAACGGAAACGGACTCACAAGTAAGAATAGACTTGTGGTTCCAGAGGGGAGGGGAGGCAGGGGACGGAAGGAGTGGGAGTTTGGGACTAGCAGATGAAGACTATAGAATGGATAAACAGCAGGGTCCTGGTATATGACACAGAGAACTGCAGTCGATATTTGCAGTAAACTACAATGGAAGAGAATATATATATGTATATATAGATGAATCACTTTGCTGTATATTAAAAATTAATACAACATTGTAAATCTACTGAACCTCAATAAAATAAATTAAAAAGAATTATGCCTTCTGCCTCCTAACTCCTATGAGTCCTTTACTCTTTAGAGATGGCTGCGTTCTCTTTATATTCCATGTGCTTGTCTATATTTGGGCAATCCTTAAGATTCTTGTCCCTTGTGTACATGTCTTGTATAGTTGCCTGACTTTGTATGTGGGCAGAACTTATGAATATGATGAGTTATCACTCTCCTTGTAAGGCTCCATTATATGGCAGAGATGATAGTACTTTCAGATGTAATTATGGTCCCTAAGCAGTTGACTATGAGTTAATCAAAAGAGTTACCCTGACTGTGCTTGGACTAATCAGGTGAGCTCTTAAAAGAGATTTTTCTGCTTGCTTTGTAAAAGTAAATGCCATGTTATGAACTGTCTATTATAGGGGGCCACATGGCAAGGACTGGATGGCAGCCTCTAGTAGTTGAAAATGGTCCCACCTGAAAACTCTGAGATGATACATTTGTGTCAAATTTTTTCTATGAAAATTACTTTCACCGTGTGTAACTAAACATGATTTATTATCTATAAATTTACAAGGCTTTATAAATAAATCAGTTCCCAAATCATAAAACAATTTCAAACTTAAAATACACATTATCAGTAGACATGCATTTCACTAAGGCTGCCAAATGCACTTGACTTTTCTTGATTCTCAAATGATGACATATCCAGAAGTTCTGACAATGCTTCTTTGAGGTTCTCTTTCTCCACTATGGGTCTTCCCTTGTGGCTCAGCTGGTAAAGAATCCACCTGCAATGCAGGAGACCCCAGTTTGATTCCTGGGTCGGGAAGATCCCCTGGAGAAGGGATAGGCTATCCACTCCAGTATTCTTGGGCTTCCCTTGTGGCTGAGCTGGTAAAGAATCTGCCTGGAATGAGGGAGACCTGGGTTTGATCCCTGGGTTGGGAAGATCCCCTGGAGAAGGGAAAGGCTACCCACTCCAATATTCTGGCCTGGAGAATTCAATGGACTGCATAGTCCATGAGGTCACAAAGAGTCAGACACAACTGAGTGACTTTCACTTTCATTTTCTCCACTATGGCAAGTCGCGGTGGTTTTCTCTGGGCAGTTGAATTTGCAGATTGTCTTCTAAAGACCACAAATCAATGGAGAGGATCATTCTGCTACCTGTCCCTACTACAGTCTCCAAGTCTTTAACGCTTTTGATTTCCAAGAGATGAAGCTGTTACAATGCACTGTTCTTGGCCTTCAGTTTGCCAGGGCTTCTATAACTTTTTTTTTTAAGTGTAAAGCCTTCGTAACATTCAGTTATATTAGTGTTGCTAATTACTTCAATTTTTTTTTTTTGAGTTCTAGACACATTTCAGACTCTTTCATACTTCCTTAAAAAATATATATGCAGGAGTGGAATGGGGGGTGGAGGGTGTTTCGAGAGGGAGAGGATATATGTGTACATATAGCTGATTCATATTGCTGTACAGCAGAAACTAAAGCAGCATTGTAAAGGCATTATCCTCCAATTAAAAAAAAAAGAAAAATATATATATGAAGATTGATTTTCAGTGATTGGAGTGAAACGAGCAATGAAAGAACCAATGAGCCAATTTTTGTAACAGATATGTATCTCCTGTCTTTCTGAGTTTTTGAAATGCTTTGCAGCTTTAGTGGACAGTTATTATCTACGATACACAAGGCTCTTCTTTTAGAAGTTTTGTTTGATCTCTACTAAACCTTAAAAGTCTTTGGTTAATGTTCATTATATTTGGGAACTCAACAATCTCAGTCCATAACCACATTTTTTTTGGGGGGGTAACTTTCAACTTTTTATTTTGTATTGGGATATAGCCAATTAACAATGTTGCGGTAATTTCAGGTGAACAGATGGATACATGTTTAACTATGACTTCTTAAGTGGTTTCTGGAGTTTTCTGAAAGGCTTTTAGACCATGTAATGCTAAGTTGGTGTTTCTGCGGAAGAACAAAGCCTGTGGCTTCCACCATCTTGATGACATTGTCATCATGAGCATTTTTTAGATTCATTTATTTGTTCCACAAAGTTTAATTAGTGTCTTCTACCCCACTCCAGTACTCTTGCCTGGAAAATCCCACGGACGGAGGAGCCTGGTGGGCTGCAGTCCATGGGGTCGCTAAGAGTCAGACACTACTGAGCAACTTCTCTTTCAATTTTCACTTTCAATTTTCACTTTCATGCATTGGAGAAGGAAATGGCAACCCACTCCAGTGTTCTTGCCTGGAGAATCCCAGGGATAGGCGAGCCTGGTGGGCTGCCGTCTATGAGGTCACACAGAGTCAGACATGACTGAAGCGACTTAGCAGCAGCAGTAGCATAGGCTGATTTTAGGATAAGCGATGGTAAGTTCAGTTCTGTTCAGTTCAGTCGCTCAGTTGTGTCTGACTCTTTGTGACCCCATGAATCACAGCACACCGGGCCTCCCTGTCCATCACCAACCCCAGAGCTTGCTCAAACTCATGTCCATTGAGTCAGTGATACCATCCAACCATCTCATCCTCTGTCATCCCCTTCTCCTCCTGCCTTCAATCTTTCCCAGCATCAGGGTGTTTTCCAATGAGTCAGTTCTTTGCATCAGGTGGCCAAAGTATTGGTGCTTCAACTTCAGCATCAGTCCTTCCAATGAATCCTTCCATTGAGGGTCTTTACCAATGAGTCAGTTCTGTGGTTTCTCTTACATACAATAATAAAACATTACAAAACATACTGGTTTTCCATGGCTGTAGAACAAATTACCACACGTTTTGTGGCCTAAAGCAAGACAGAGTCATCATCTCATAGTTTCTATGGGCAGAAATTGGGCATGGACTAGCTGGGTGCTATCACCTTAATGGAGCCAATTTTCCCCAAGAGCAGGACCCACAACTCAGGCC
Organism: Bos javanicus; assembly: GCF_032452875.1. Classification (NCBI taxonomy): domain Eukaryota; kingdom Metazoa; phylum Chordata; class Mammalia; order Artiodactyla; family Bovidae; genus Bos; species Bos javanicus. Next base: position 70,226,095 of record NC_083883.1, on the reverse strand, counting down.
CACTTGGAAAAATTATTTACATCTCCTTTCTTCAGAGATAGTCCCAGGCAAGGTGATAGAAATATTTTCCTTGGAGATTCTGACCAGAAATGTGGAATGATGGTGATTTGCAGGGGAAAGGGGTGAAGGTGAAGACCTGATTGTGTGCAGATCAGATCAGTCGCTCAGTCGTGTCTGACTCTTTGTGACCCCATGAATCGCAGCACGCCAGGCCTCCAACTCCCGGAGTTCACTGAGACTCACGTCCATCAGGTCAGTGATGCCATCCAGCCATCTCATCCTCTGTTGTCCCCGTCTCCTCTTGCCCCCAATCCTCCCAGCATCAGAGTCTTTTCCAATGAGTCAACTCTTCGCATGAGGTGGCCAAAGTACTGGAGTTTCAGCTTTAGCATCATTCCTTCCAAAGAAATCCCAGGGCTGATCTCCTTCAGAATGGACTGGTTGGATCTCCTTGCAGTCCAAGGGACTCTCAAGAGTCTTCTCCAACCGCTGCCGCTGCCAAGTCGCTTCAGTCGTGTCCGACTCTGTGCAACCCCACGGACTGCATCCTACCAGGCTTCTCCGTCCATGGGATTCTCCAGGCAAGAACACTGGAGTGGGTTGCCATTTCCTTCTCCAATGCATAAAAGTTGAAAGTGAAAGTGAAGTCACTCAGTCGTGTCTGACTCTTAGGGACCCCATGGACTGCAGCCTACTGGCTCCTCCATCGATTTGCCAGGCAAGAGTACTGGAGTGGGGTGCCAGTTGCTTCTCCCGTCTTCTCTAACACCACAGTTCAAAAGCATCAATTCTTCGGCTCTCAGCCTTCTTCACAGTCCAACTCTCACACCCATGATTGTGTGCATGTCTGACTCTTTGCAACCCCACAGATTATAGTCCACCAGGCTCCTCTATCTGTGGAATTTCCCAGGCAAGAATACTAGAGTGGGTTGCCATTTCCTACTCCAGGGGATCTTCCTGACCCAGGGATCAAACCTATGTTTCCTGCATTGGCAGGATTCTTTACAACTGACCTACCTGGGAAGTCCACAAACTTGCATAGTTTTCTTAAAGCTTCTTCCTGCAGGGCCTGGGGAATGGGTAATATTTATTGGCATATTCAGAGAGAGGATCCACCAGCTGGGCTTGAAGTCCCAATGCACCCTCCATTATGACTGCATTATCTATGGAAACCCCCACAATGATGCCACGCCAATCCTGACCAGCTGACTAGTCAGTCACCTCCCCCCAACTATCCCACAGTGCACATGGCCTGAACCAAGAGCATCTACTTGCCAGCCACTGTACTTTACACTCTGACATTCACATTGTCATCCTGGGAGCTCACAACCCTGAGAGACTTCTGGAGCAGGAAGGCCTGGTTATTCCTTTCTCATGGGTAAGTTCATAAATCTGATTAATGATAGGATTTGAGAGCAAACCCAGGGCTTCTCAAGGCTTGCCCAGGCTGCGGTCTGTGGCCACTGCTTTCCATTTTCCTCCATATTCTGGATAATCACTTAGTGTCTTGGGGTTCAATAAATTGATACCCAAACCACAGAAATCTCCCAAGCACTGCAGAGATTCTAGATGGAGGTGATCAGAGAAGGTTTCCTCTGCATCTTTCCGCTGCAGAAGGGCCAGGTTCGCAAACACGAAAGCCGCCTGGTCACTCAGGGTCCCACACTCCGGAGACTACCGTGTCTGCTTTACTGCTCATTTGGTACTCTCCTGACATTCTTAATCACTTTTAAACAAAGGACCACACATTTGCCTTCTGGTCAGAGCCCTGTAAATTATGTCACCAGTCCCATCTGCAGTCAAGATGCAGAGGGCTTTAACATACATTTGCGACTTGGAGAGATAATATAACCCCTTTCTTTAACTGGCTAATCTAACCCCAGGCATTTATTATAATTCAATGTCTTACCAGCATATTTAAAAAAAAATATTTTGTAATGGAGCATAGTTGATTAACAATGCTGTGTTCGTTTTAGGTGTATAGCAAAGTGAGTCAGTTATACATATATATGATCAGCTTTACCTTCACTAAAACCATGTCTGTTTCTTTAACCACCTAACCAATAAAGCTAACCAAAAGCAAGAGGTTTTTTGCAGGTGCCATATGTAAAATATCACAGCATCCTAGGCTATCTTATCGTGTGCCATACGGTCATAGCACCCTTCACCCCATGAGGACACCTGACAACTCCTCTCCATGCCCTCTTCCGCCTCCATCCTGAGTCCTTCCAGAGTGGCTCTCTACCCACTCCACCATACTGCCATCCCTCAAAATCTCCTCCAACTCATTTTGGCACGCTGGTTCTTTCCCTCATCTCCCATGGCTCATCTGTGTTTATTAAATATTATTTGGCACATAATGAGCTCTTCAAAACAAGAGGTTTGGATTGCAAGGGATGGGCGGTGGGCTTGCAAGCCTGCAGGAACGAGGCTGCACTGCCCTTACCTCCCTGTCTCTCCCCCACCACACCAACACTGTAACACAGACCCGGGCATCACTGTGTTGAGAAAAGAAAGCAATAGACTCAGGGAAAGCTTTGGAAACGGCCTGGTAACTTACTTAGCCTTAAAAGCTTGGATTCTAAAGGAGTCTGGAATGGAGGCTGTTGAATCCACGTTCTTCTTTACCAAGCATATCTGTTCCCTGGCCCTACACTCAGGACTTCCGCCAAGAAGGTTCTCTCATGGACCAGATCCGATGGCACCCCAAGCTCAACGTCACTGGTCCTCCACAGTCCCTGGTTTAAAAAAGTGAAATAACCATTTGGAGGGCACACTTCTCCAGCCAGGGCTTCTGCTGGCCTCACATCATTTAATAAGCCCAATTTCTGATATCGTGGCATTTTTCTAGAACCTACACGGAAGGAGAGTGGATTTCTGACTGAGAATCCCCAAGGCACAGGGTGATTTCTCTTTCCAACCTCAGATACCATACTCTCCCATTCTCAGGCTTTGACAATGACAGTCACATGCCTGTCAATAGCGCTTTCTAGTTTCCAAGACAATTTTCCAATCCAGCATCCTCTATGACCTCCTCAGCTTCTCCGAGAGATCAGAGGGACCAATGTTATCCCCATTGTACAGAAGAGACAGTTCGAGTCTCAAGCTGAGCTAGCAGCAACCTCAGCACGTGTGTGGCAGCACGTTAGAAGCTGTAACCTGGCTTCTGTTTAAAGGTCAAGTTCTCATTGCAAAGCATGAGCGATGAAATCTTTTTCCTTAGATGATGGGAACATTGGCAGCTGCTTCCTAGTTTCCCCTAACTTTGGGCACGAGCCTGCCTTGGATGAGGCCATGCATTCTCTGAACGACACCGAGGTTGTGAAAGGCGTGATGGCGAGGTGAGACAATTCACCGAAAGGAGAGCGGACTTTTTAAGGCTGGAGTAAAAGAGGCCGGAGAGGGAGGCGGGGCGTGGAAGAGCCAAGAGAGGCCCTGATTGAAAAGAAAAGGGGGAAATTATCCCAATTCTAGCACTGCTGGAAAATGGGAAAGTTATTGCTGCACAAAGACCCTCTTGAAGCGCCTGCCTTCCAAAATTTCTACTGCACTCTCTGCAGTTACTTGTGTATGGCAGAAGTAGCATCTTTGTATTATATGAACAGTCTGCTTCATAATCAAATACCATCTGTCGCTACATCTGAACTTGTTTTCAACATCTGTGCGTTCTGGTCTTAACAAAGCTTTAAAAACTAATTCAAAAACTTTCACAGATCACTGACTAAATATGTACATTGACCATCTTTCCACGTTGGTTGTGCGGTGTTTCATCCATAGGTGCTTCCCTCTGCCTGGGCAGAGTGACGACGTATACACTTGGAGGCTTTATTAAGCTTATTTCCTAATGGTCTTGGGTAGCCAAGTGCAAGAGGGGGACACTTGCTTCTGCACCAAGAGGACCCATCGTATTCTTTCTTGGTGCCAACATGGTCCCTTTCTGCCAATGAGAAACCTGTAAGTTGATCAGCTACCATACCCCAATTACTCAAAATGACACTACAGATAAAATGGCAACCAAGGGGAGAATCAACTGCATGGCTTCTACGCGGCTAAAGTGTGTTTGAACAAATGGTGAAGTAAAACCATGAGAGCTCTCGGGAGGATAAGGACGCTGTTACTTTGCACATGCTTCAGAAATGTGAAGTACATCTTTACAGAACTTTTGGCCAACCCCCTGGCAGATGTTGACCAGTTTTGCTTATGTATACATCAGTTGCAGAACACTAAAACAGAGATTGGAAATTTTAATTTAGTCAAGGCAGTTGGGCTAAAATGATGGCTTTTGTTGAAGCCATTAAATAGAGCTGCCTAATGAAGTACAGTGCAGGGCTGGCAAACAGAGCCGTGATAGGAGGCAATGGCTTTCTAGCAGGAGAGAGGGAAGGCAGCGGCCGATCGGGCCTCAGAGCGCAGGCAGCAGGGCATCCTCGGACAGAGGAAGGTGTGGGGAGTCAGGACAGAGGGGAAGAGGGGCTGGGGCCATGAGCAGAGGGGTGTCTGTCCACAACACTGACCCTGGTGGAGTCTTATCAGCACACGCGTGTGTCTGTGTATGCGTGTGTGTGTGTGTGTGTGTGCGCCTGTGTGTATGTAAGGAGGCAAGACAGTTTTCTCTGGGAAAGCGTAAGTTCCAGCTGCCCGTTTGCAAGGGGCCAGGAGGGAAGCGTGGTGTAGTGAGCAGGTGCACAGCCCCTTGAAGGTGGTTTGGGTGAGTTTGAATCAGGGAGATGGAAGGGTGGTGGCAAGTTGTGAGGCTGGGGAGCTCGTGGGAGGGGTGGGAGGCTGCCGGGTTAATGAGTCTGGGGATTGATTCTGCTGCTTCAGTACACTTGCCCTTCCCATGGCTGCCTGACCGCAAGGAGCTATTAGGTGTGCCCAGGCGATTCTTCCTTTCCCACTCAGGGTCAGGAGAGGCAGAGCAAAGATGACCTCGGGATTGATAGAAACCCACTTTAGCGCAGTGGGGCTGATGGATCACTGTTTAGAGAATTGGACATTGACTTCTTCCACAGTGGTGAATGCATTAAAAGCACTGGGCTCTGTTTAGTTGCTCAGTCATGTCCAACTCTTTGTGACCCTATGGGCTGTAGCCCACCAGGCTCCTCTGTCCATGGGGATTCTCCAGGCAAGAGTACAGGAGTGGGCTGCCGTGCCCTCCTCCAGGGGATCTTCCCAACCCAGAGTGCTCTTACATTGCAGGTGGATTCTTTACCATTTGGTAGGCTGTGTTTATTTTTTTCTTGTTTTAGTGGGAATTTTTGCTATGTGATCACTTAATACTCTAGTAGTCATGAATATTTTAAAAGAACAAACAATACTATATTAACTGAAGACAACTATTACTATTAAATATAATTATATTCAGTATGTAAAGAAGTGAAATTTTCTTCAGTAAAAAACAATTTTTGGCCAGGTATTACAAGAAATAGAGGGAGAAACAGTCTTTGTTCCCCTTGTAGGGAACAGCATGAAATAGAAGTGTACTTTCATCAAACAACTTCTATTTTTAAAACCACCAGAGGAACTAGTTGATAATAGTTTCAAATATTGCCTGAGATTAAGCAGTGTATTTTCCTTCAAGCTGGCTCAGATATATAGACATGGCCCTATACACACAACCAACCAGCAAACAAAAACACATTCACACAAAAACATGTTATTGCTGTTTAGTGTTTTGAATGTGTCTATCCTGCTGTTGGATATCTGCCAGGAAGAGGATCAGACTCCTAATTCTTCAAGTGAAGTTAGCAAAAGCTCAAGATTAAGCCCTGAAAGTTCTGTGTTTCAGAACATCTTCCCACTCTTTTTGGAGTGAGGAGCCTGCTCTGACCCGAGCATTCTGCAATGTTAACTCTTTACACAGGTGATGCTTAATGGACATGACACGTACTGTTAGCTCCAATTAATTTTAAATCTTTCATAATTATAGAATCTATTAATCCCACCCACTAAAATATGCAAAAGTCAGTTCTATTGGGTTAAGGAATATTCACGTTCCACTCAGGTAAATATTGAAATCAGTTTTGTTTTGTTTTGTTTTAAATACGTATTTACTGACGGCCTGAGGGAACAACCAAGAGAGTTCTGACTGGGACGTGGAAACCAGCATGGAATTCAATATTTCCTAAAATATTTCTATTCCAGCCCACAAGAGTAGATCCTTCCCTCCCCACCCCACAGGTGATTGCAATTTGTCTGTAATATTATCTCCACTGCTTCAGTTAAATATCCAGATTCATCTCCAAAGGAACACATTTCCAGGAGGCAGGGAGAAGGGGAAAGAAGGAGAATTCCAATGAGATGCTGCATATATTTTCTATGTGCTAAAGAGAGAGCAGCAGATGCAATTTTGAAAGCCAAATTATTTGGAAAGGGGTGAGAAGAAAAATCAGAACCCAGTTGACATTGCTGATCACCCTGATGTACAGTTTCCAGTTCATTTCTTTTTCCTAGGATGTAGTGTCAGTAAATGGCACTGCTCTTAACGGTCTGCCAGTATTACTGTGAGAACTCTCCATCCTTTCTGCTGGGGCTTTGCTATAACTTGGCAATTTGTAAGCACATTGGGCTGAAGCGTGGAATACACATTGTCAGTCCAGATGCAATTTTCTGTTGCAATTACCAAAAATGAAATCAAAGAAGCTGCTTGGGATTTTAGCTGATGAGGACCTTAGTGGAAAAGGAATGTCTGTGCTGCTCTTTTCTTACTCCATGTTTTTTAGTCCTTGATTTTGTTCGGATTTATTTGGGGCTATCCTCGTCTTAGAAAAACTAAAGTTTAAACACTTCTGTTAAAATCAAGGTCGCTTCCATTACAGAATACATCTTTGCGATGGCAAAAATGTGGTTTAAATATGGTTTTCGCTACTAGAAGGTGAGGGCAGCATGTGTATGCTCTGCCCGGGGCTAAGATCATTAGCTCCCTCTCAGCCACTGCAAAGCTCTTTCCATTGCTCTGCTGTTTTCCCCCAAGTTTCATGGGATTCTCTGAGCGCCCTACATTTTAGTCTGTGTTGATTCACTGGGGGACAGGGACCACATCTAAGCAAACCACTGTGTACAAGGTCTCATTATGTAACCCCTTTGTACACATCAACATGTAACTCTTGAATGAACAGTAATATTTAACAACTGACTTGGATTTCTCAACCGAATCCTACAATTTCTATGACCTTGTAGATTGGAAGACACACAATTCATAAAAAGTATGTATTGACTGCAATACGAAAGGAGGGACCACTGGAACCATCAGTAGCTCAGTGAAGACTCATGGATTCAGAGAAGGAAAAATGTTCATGACTTCAATGATGTAGACCATGCCATAGAAATGGAGTTGGTCTTCAAAGATAAAACTCTGGCTTAATGGCTAAGTCGGTTTTTCTCAAACTAAGGATGAAAAACTCCAGGAAATGAATAGAAACTGACATCCGAGGGAGCAGCATGTAGTGATTATTGGCTGGAAGAACTAGGGGTCCCCAAAAAATGGGCTGTGAGATGAGATCGGGCTCACTCCCACCAGAGCTCCCCCAAGTCGAAAGCCACCATATTCACCAGTGTGCCGTCTGCTTAAGACAAACAATCAGGGTCCTGCTTGAATCCCAGGAAACCTTCAGGGTCACAAAGACCCTTCCATCAGGGACATACCCAGTTTTTTATTGTTTTACCATCTTCTCTTTTTTCTGTTCTGTTCTTCCAAAACAGAAAAGAAGAAAGGAAAAGGAAAGCAGAAGATGGAGGGAAAAAAGAAAGGGAGAGAGCAAAGAAGGGAAGGAAAAGAAAGAAAATCCAGGAACTCTTGTACATACTCAGGGGCTTCCATTTGCTTTCTGATTTCAAAGACGGCTCCTCCCATCACCTTGTTCTCTGACGTGCTGAGCTGTGAGGCATTTGAGGCGTAACAGAAAGAAAAACCTTGGCCCTGCTGACAAGACACACCACAGCATCTGGGGTGCTCCTCAGAGACCCGTGGTCAGGCTAACCTGGCCTCAATTTGCTGAGCTTGCAGAACCTAGAGGATGAGGTCACATTTGGCCATGACTATAAATAGGTATCAGTGACAGCTAAAACCAAAAGGGAGCTTTGCCTCTGATTTTTTAACAGGCTGATAACTCTGAACAAAGGCATTGGTCATCCATCATTATCTAGAAATCTTAAGAAGAGCAAAATAATCTGGAAAGTAATATTTGTCCCCTTCTTTCTTTTGCTTCTCTAGGCTTTCCTGGTGGCTCAGACAGTAAAGAACCCACCTGTGATGCAGGAGACCTAGGTTGAATCCCTGGGTTGGGAAGATCCCCTGGAGGAGGGCATGCCAACCCACTCCAGTCTTCTTGCCTAGGGAATTCCCCATGGACAGAAAATCCCCATGCAACCTGGCAGGCTGCAGTCCACGGGGTAGCGAAGAGTCAGACATGACTGAGCGACTAAGCACAGCACAACGCAGCAAAGTCCTTTGGTCTGAGAAAGATAGCCCTTGGATTCAAATACCAAGATGAGGAAGGATTCTGAGGAATTCCCCCTTGCCTGGGATTCCCTAAGAAAAAGTATCCAACCATTCTCTTCCAGCAAATGGAATCCCGACCCATTTTGAAGCTGCCCAATGACTGTATCACAGAAGCAACTTTAAATAATACACTATCGATTCACAGTGAGACCTAACATGGCAGTCTGCAGCAAACCCCTCCTCCTGCCCTCGGCGTTACTTATATGTCACATAACTCATTGTCTCCTGAGAGCCCACCCTTGGCTACCAACTTAGCAGAGCTGAGCAAGAGTAAAATAGCCTCCCTCGTTTCCAACCACAGCCTGTAAGAACCAGGGTCCAGCCATCTGCAGCACCTGTTCGTAGACAACTCAGTGGAGGTATTTGTCTTCCTAATCACAAAGAGAATTCACACAGGGAGGCAAGGTTCCTCCATTTTATGGAGTGGCGGGACGGGCTGCCTGGGAGCCAGCCTTCCACTTCCCAGAAGCACAAGCTGCTGCTGCTCTCTGAGCCTCTGAACCCCCTTGCATCCGAACAGCAGGGTCAGCATGCTTTGGCGAGAAAACAGGAGCCCCAGCCCTGGGTTCTAACATTAATAACAGGATCCGAGCAAAGTCTGTTCAGTCAGAAAATGCAAGTAAAACTCTAAAAAAACTGCCATCTGGCCCAGGGAAACATGTCATCTTTCAGACTATGCATAGCATCAGTGTTTTTCTTTCCACTAATTTAGCACTCTGCCCCATCTCCCCTGCCACCTCACCCCCCATCCGCCACTACCTCCGCCATCCCCTCTCCACAGCTCTGTCATTTGAGAAGCCCCGTCTTCACTTTTCTTTGTATTTAATTTTTCATATCATTCGCAGGACATATCACATATTTGTTGTGATGTATTCAATACCCATCCCTCCTCTGACTTTGGAAAAGGCTATCACCTTCCCCTCCTGCTCTGGGACAATCTGCCAAGTCCGCAGTTTGTGATTTTTGTCGTAATCCATGTGCTGAAACAGTCAGGAGAGACTGTCTCAAGATACTTCAGGTCCCCAAAGCTGCCTTCCACCCTCTCTCTGCCCGCTCAGGTTTAATTCCAAGGAGGCAGCAGGGTAAGCCCGGGCTGAGCACCATGTGGTGTGACCTTGGTGAGAATAAGAAGCTCACTCTTTTCTTCTCATTATCCACTAGAAATGAATATATTTGGATTTGCTAAAAATGTATAAAACTATATTTAAAATTTGCCCTAATATGCTGGGGATACAAATATAAGAAAATAAAATTCTGCCACTTGCTTTTATTAAAAAAAAGCATAACCACTTTTTATTGAAATACAGTTAATTTACAACATTGTGGTTGTTTCAGGTATACAGCAAAGTGACTCAGTCTATACATTCTTTTTCAGATTCTTTTCCATTATATGTTATCACAAGACATTGAATATAGTTCCCTGTGCTATAAAGTAGGTCCTTGGTGGTTATCTCTTTTATATATAGTAGTGTGTGTATATGTTAATCCCAAACCCCTAATTTATCTCCATCACCCGCCCCACTAGCTCCTCTGATAATCATTTTTGTTTTCTATGTCTGCGTTTATTTCTGTTTGTAAATAAGCTCATTTATATCATTTTTTTTAAGATTCCATATATCATATGATGTTTGTCTGACTTACTTCATTTAACATGATCATCTCTAGGTCCATCCATGTGGCTTCAAATTATGCCATTTGCTTTTAGTCATGATGGGTATTGGCTCCATCTCCAAACGGCAAAATATTTATATTTAGAGTGAGTGAGAGAGGCAAAGACAGAGAGAGAAAGAGGGCAGGATGGAGAGACAGAGAAATGAGAAAGGAAAATGAACACTCAAAACTACTGAGGTAGGCCAGTTACCATTCTCAGTAAAAGATCTTAAAGAACCACATGGGAAGAGAAACCCATCATCCCGACGTCAGTACACATCGGCCATGTGCAAAGTCCTACTGGGGAAACCAAAAAGGATAAGACTCAGTCCGTCCCTTACGAAAGACCTAGGTGGTGCTCACTACAAGCCAGCATAGAAACTAGGGACCAAGACAAGCCTTTTTTGTTACAGGTATCACCTTCTCCCTTGCTCCTTATTATAGAGGCACATGTTTTAGCCCTCTCACTGGAAGATAAACTCCTTGAAGGCAAAATCCATCATCACTTTAACCTAGATGGTAGGGACCAAGAGGAAATGGATCCCCAGTGAATTCAGATGAATGAATGGTCCCCTGGAATGGACAAGCTCATCAGGCAGGTCAAGTCACTCTCTGTGATCCTATGGAGGGGAGGTCAGGGGGAGAACACTCAGGAATTCCATCCACTATAGTTCCTGCATCCCTCTGTCAGCAGCTATAAAATGAATGACATCCACCTCCACCACCCCCGACACACAGTCCCCTCAGGGCTGTATACACAAAATAACACTTTGGGGCAAGGCAACACCATGATGGACAAACTCAAGTCTTCTGCATACAGTTGGGACTCCACATCTGCGGATTCCGCATCTTCAGATTCCACCAGCTGGAAGGTTAAAAATATTTGGAAAAAAAATTCAGAAATTTCCAAAAAGCAAAACCTAACTTCCCATGCTGGCAACTATTTATATATCATTTACATTGTGTTTACAATGATTTACATAGTATTTACGTCATAGTAGGTGTTCCTAAAGGAGATCAGTCCTGGGTGTTCATGGGAAGGACTGATTTTGAAGCTGAAACTCTAATACTTTGGCCACCTGATGTGAAGAGCTGACTCATTTGAAAAGATCCTGATGCTAGGAAAGATTGAGGGCAGGAGGAGAAGGAGACGACAGAGGATGGGATGGTTGGATGGCATCACCAACTCAATGGATGTGGATTTGGGTGGACTCGGGAGTTGGTGATGGACAGGGAGGCCTGGCGTGCTGTGGTTCATGGGGTCGCAAAGAGTCAGACACAACTGAGCGACTCAACTGAACTATGATTTAAAGCATGTGCCTAGGCTGTGTGCTGGCGCTACACCATTTGACATAAGGGACTTTGAGCATCCACAGATTTGGTATCCTCAGGGATCCTGGAACTAATCTTTCAAGGCTACCAGGGGACAACTACTCCCCAAACAGGTTTGCAATCCATTCTAAGCCTTTGACCTAAATGAATCTTTGCTGGGACTTGTATTCCTCAACCATGCTCCTTTCTGCCAAGTCGTTAGAAACAGAATCTCATTATCTCAAGACCTTCTTCTTTTTTTCCTGCTAAAAGTCACTTCATTTCTCCACACAGGGAATCCAAAAGTCAACCCCACTACTGACTCTGATCTTGGGCAGGCCACTCAGCCAGTCAGTGTCTCCATCTTCCCCTTTTCTAAAACGAGAGAAACACCGACCACCACTCCTACTTTTACGGCAGGAATTTGGGCCACTCAAAGGAGGCAAAATTATATGAATGCAGAGCAAAACTGTAAAATGTTTTCCAAATGCGATGTGCGACTCTTATCCCGGGCTGTCCCAGGGTTTATTTTGTGAAATTGAGACTTTCCCTTGACATTTGTGGGTCTTTGTTTTGCCCACCTATCAAGGCAGACATTTGCTTTGAGATCTTGAGCAAAAGATACTGTCGTACTACAAATTACCGTGATCTAATTAGGCCTCCCTCCATAAATCTGTCATTTGCAAGCCATTCAGGCCTGCTCAGCCCAGCCCTTGATTTAAACTGCTCCAGGAGTCTAGCCGAAGATGTGTCCAGGACAGAATCCAACACAATATTCTGGTCTCCTCCCACTGCTCCCTTGAGGATGGGTTGCTCACCAATTTTGGCCACAATCACAGTTATGTAGAAGAGAGATTCATTATAGTTTGGGCATAGATCTTAACCAGTGCCCATGCAACCTCGTGACAACATTATTTAGCATTCAGATTGGATGTGAGCTCTTATTGGGAAAAGAATATTGCAGAAGATTAGTGTTGCCTGGTCCTTGAAGCAAAGAGAGACAAATAGGAAAGAAGCATATTTTCTCTGTTGAATTGACAGGTGTGTGCAGCATTTCCTATATGATGGATACTTTGAAATGACATATAAAACAGAGCTATGGTTTAAAAAAAAAATTGCTGGTGCTGGCCAAATCAAATAATGTCCATTCCTGGTTGTTCTGGCTGAAGAAGATAAAAAAAGAGGTATGGAAAATTCAAAGCAACGGGTAATCTAAAACTCATTTATACTGGGTTTTAGAATGCGTGTTTATACTTATCTGATGATGGGTGTCGCAGAGGTTCTGGGAATCCTTCCGTACCAACGTAGCAATACCACTGTGTCCTCCCCCTGGAAAATCTGGGAAGCAGGAAAACTCCCCATTTTTCCTCTTCATGCCTCCTTCCCCACTACTGATATTTCAGCTTTGCTAACCTTGCCCCACCATCCACAAACACACCCCCACACTTCCACCTTAATATCTTTCCGCACCTCATTCCAGGCTATTTGGGTTTCAAAGTAATGCTCTGTGTGCAAAGCAAACAGAAAAAGGTGGAATATCAACAAAGCTTTATTAAACAGCTAATGGGCTTCTACTCTGCAGGAACCAGTGAGCTAGGCTGGGAGAGCCCGACTCCGTGCACACACACAGCAGGATATGTCTCCCAGAGCTTCCTTTTCCAAGTCGGGACTGGGAAGGACACAGAATCATCAGGTAACAGATGAAGACAGCACGTGGGGACCACAGAGGTGAGGTAGGAGGGGTGGGGTCAGAGTCCCAGGAGACGAGCAGGTGATTTAGTCAGGGGCTGGGAGAGGAATGAGCACTTTGCGCAGCTGTGAAGGGGCAGGGGCGTGAGACGCCAGAGACCCTGGAAGTACTGACAGGGCCACACTGGACTTCAGCCCCGCATCCCTGGAGGGTTTTCGAGGCAGTCCTAAGTTTGAATCAGCAAGGGCCAACATGAAGATCGCAGTGTTTATCCGATGGATGAGGCGATCGAGGAGGAGGAGGAGGGCAGGAGAAACGAAGCAGAAGGATCAGAGGAAAGAAGAGGGAGAGGAATTAACCAATAAAGGGCCATTTTAGCGTCCCCCTTCACGGGGGCTCAGCTTAATGGGGGAGGCGAGCGCCCACACACATCAAGGAGAGTGCAGAACCAAGCTTTTGCAGCAGAGGCTCGCGGGAAGGAAAGTCTGAGGAAACGTGAGCAGGGGCCTGAAACCTTACTAAGGAAAGGGGTCAATGAGTGTTTTCAAAATAAAAAAGGCTGAGAAGAGAACAGTGAACGGGGGTGGCACCAGAGGTCAGCCGGCACATTCAAGGGTTTTATTGTCGCTATCAAAAAGATGCTTGGAAAGGAAAAGGAGGAAGGGAAAACGCTTTTAAGTTTTAAGTTCCTTTTTTCTTTCCTCAAAAAGAGGCATGTGAGCGATGGAGCTGAGGGTTATTTTCGTCTATTTTGGGAGATGATGCTGGTGTCATTGCACTCCAACCAGCCAGGGAGAGGAGATGTGAGTAACCGAGTCCAAGCCTGGATTTCTGAGGCTGAAACTGACAGCGATCTGTGCCCGGAAGCCAGGCACGACGGCAGCCAGGACGTGTGCAAGGGAGAGCTCGTGGCCCTCGGCCTCTGCAGGGACACAGCCGAGACGCAGGGTGAGCTGCCATTTTTATGGCTGTGCCCTTTAGGTCTCTCCAATTTCCAGGGGGGAAAAATTCTGGGGCCGGGGGGAGAAAAACAAAACAGCTCTTCCTGAAGGACCGCCCTGGACTCAATGCCAACCTGAGACAGCTGCTGATGGGGAACAACAACATCAAGGACCTACTGTCCCTTCCTGCCCCTCCTCCGCCGCCGCCACCCCTGAAAGAACTGTGAAAAGACCAAGAGTTGGTGGGCAGCCAACAAGAACTAAAGAACTTGCAGCTGGTAAAACCACCTGTGCCTTGTCAAATTCCAGCCAAAACAATCCCTTCCCCCAAGCCTCCCGTTCAAGAGAAGGGGAGAAAATCTGATAATAAGATGAGAATCAAGGGGGTGGAAAGTGAGTCGAGTGGCTCCAGACCAAGCCCTAAGCCAGTCGGGGAAGAGAATATTGGGAAGTTGTGCCAACGGAGGTAAAAAATTAGGCGCTGTGTTCTTGAGAGAGAAAGAGAGTAACAACTGTGAGATGGAGCTAGACGGGCCACGCTGAGAATCCAGCTCTCCCAATGGGCAGAGCTTTGCAGCATCAAGACTGAGGTCTGGATCACTGAGGCAAATGGTGCAAGAAGAGGGGGCACAAGTTCAAATAAATACTTGGGAATATTCCAGAAAGGATCCCTCTGCCCTTTCCAACTGTAAAGTCAAAAAGCTATCTAGAGGTTTAATGCTCCCCAGGTGCATCCCTTCTGGGGCTTCCCTGATGGCTCAGTGGGTAAAGAATCCACCTGCAATGCAGGAGACACAGGAGATATAGTTCAATCCCTGGGTGGGGAAGATCCCCTGGAGAAGGAAATGGCAACCCATTCCAGTATTCTTGCCTGGAAAATCCCATGGACAGAGGAGCCTGGTGGGCTACAGTCCGTGGGGTCACAAAGAGTGAGACAAGACTGAGCATAAGGCACACGTGGAGGCATAAGTGACTTTGTTTATCTGTCCTCTTAATAAGACCATGTGCTCATGTACAGAAAGACTGAGAGTCACACCGCTTATCTGTCATGTTACATCTGCCTGAGAGATTTGTGTTCAGAAGGCCGAGGTCCCATAGCCTGGGTTTATAAACAGGGCATGAACAGCGGTAATATCTTTATTTGAGACATTTGAGGATCATGGAGAAACGACACATCTTCGAAGGAGACATGTTCTCAGATTCAGTCTCTAATGGGATTACCTCCTCTTTCAACCCCATTCTTTCCTTTCTTCCACTTGCTGTGAAGAAATGCTGCCGTAAGTTTGGTTATCATTCTTCTAGCAGGGGTGTTTTAAAGTAATCATCCATTCATTTGAAGTGCTAATAAATGCTGGTGCTAAAATTAGAAAGTTCTCCTTGTCCTTTGAAGATTAGCTGAATCTCTAACTAATGTTATCATTGGCCAGGTAATGTTGGCATGAACCTGAATTGAATTTTTGCTGGCATCCCCAGCTGAAATCCACATCACAGTTATAGCCATTAAAGATTAGTAGGTCATTCCCTGTGTTAAGACTTCATTTCCAAGGTATTTATTCATTTCACTGATGACTGCCACCCCTGCCTGGCTTTTTATTTGGAGTGTTCAAGAGAATGCCATGACCAGAAGGATAGTGAGAATAAATAAACCCATGGTCAGTGTCCATTGTAAACACCCAAAACGTGTTCTATCATTTATCATGGTGCAATTGGTAAAAATGGAAAATAGGGTTTCTCTTTTTCCCATATTAAAATCTTCCATTTTATACACAAAAGTACATCGTCATTACAACAAACTCAAATAATGATCATTCAATAATAATAATTGAAATGGAGCAAATTTCAATAACCTGTTTATAAAAAGCACAGTGTTTTTAATGGTAATAGTACTTTTGTGGTATTCCTGCAGAAAATATGTAACTTAAATTTAACTATGAGCAAACAAATCCAAATTAAAGGATTTTCTACAAAATAATTGATCTGTACTCTTCAAAAAATATCAAGGTTAAGAAAGACACAGAAAGCCTGAGGACCTACTCTAGGATAAATGAGACCAAACAGTCATGATCACTAAAAGATAGCTATGAAGAAAGTCCTAGAAATTTGATAAAGACTGAACAGGGATTCTATAATAGTATAATTTTAATGTTTAATTTTCTGATTCATTTTAACATTTTACTATAGTTGTATAAGAAATATCTCAGTTCTTAGAAAATAACACTGAGGTATTAAGAGGTAAAGGGACTTTATATTTCTAACTTAACTTTCCAATGGTTCAGAAAGAAAAGACAATATGCATACATAGATGAACATAGAGAGAAAGAATGATAAAGCAAGGGAGTAAAATGGAAACAATTGGTTAATCTGGGCAAACCCCAGATTGCGTATGGGAGTTCCTTGGAATATTCTTACAACTTTCCCTTGTTTGGAATAATATTTGAAAAAGCAAAATTGTCTCCCATTTCCTGCCTTGGAGTTAACTATTTACATATTTACAGTTCAATGCATATTCTGTGGTATGCAGATTCTAAAATGTTTCCAAATGCACCCAACCTCCTGGTAGTCAAGTCCTTGCGTGATCCCCTCCCAGCTGTGTGTGGGCGGAAGCTAGTGACTTGTTTGTAAAGAATAGAATGCTGCAAAAGTGATGGATGTCACTTCTGAAATTCAGCTGGAAAGGTCTGCGATGTCCATCTTGCTCACACTCTCTCCGGTTCGACTCACTTGTTCACTCTCAGGAAAGTCGGCTGCCATGTTTCAAGTTGCCTTAAGGAGAGGTTCATCTGGCAACTAAGGGTGGTCTCCAGCCAACAGCTATTGAGGATCTGAGGCCCTCGATGCAACAGCAGACAAGGAACTCAATCGTGCCACCAACCCACAAGTCAACTTGGAAGCTGATCCTTTCTCAGCTGAACCTTAAGATAACTGCAGCCCTGGCCAACACCTGGACAGCAGCCTTTAGAGGTCCTGAACCAGAGGGCCCTGTTAAGCTGTACGAGGAATCCTGACCCACAGAAACTGTAAGATAATTGCTTCTCTAAGACACTAAGACTGGAGGAATTTTATTATGCAGAAATAAGCAATACTTTTGCCAACTTCTTATATATATATATTTTTTTCCTTTCTTGTAGGGGAGGAGGTTATAGTATCATAGAGAATTTTTCATATTATCATGTAAAACATTGCTTCATTATTTTTAACATTCAGTGTTAACTGTCGTTCAGATTCAGCATTGCAAAGGAGCATTTGGCAGAGGGGGACAATGGGAGTTAAAATCTAGCCCGTGATCTATTCACCAAAGTGTGCTTCCCAGCATTTGCTTTATTTAACCAGAGGAGAGGGGTATTTTTTTCTTATTTACATAAATGCGCCCTCTGTGCTAGTGGAACCCTGTTAATGGCCGCATAATATTCCATGGTGTGGATATACTTTCATTTCTTTAACCAACCTCATCTTGGTGGCCATTTAGATCACCTCCTGTGTTGTAATTGCAGTAATAACAATAATCATATAATAAACTGCAGTGAACATCTTCAATATAGTTGCATTTCTGGGTACAAACATTTCTGTAGAAAAGATTCCAAAATGGGATTCAAGATGGACATAGATTATGTCCATCTTGAATTTTGATAGATTCTGACAAATTAACCTTACAAAAGGTTTTCACCTTGTTTGTACTCCAAGTATAAGTAGTAGTGTTAGTTGCTCAGTCATATCTGACTCTTTGCAACCCTGTGGACTGTAGCCGCCCTGGATCCTCTGTCCTTGGGATTCTCCAGGCAAGAATACAGAAGTGGGTTGCCATTTCCTTCTCCAGGGAGCAAGTATAAAGAAGTGGCCTATTTCCTTAGCCCTTCACTAACACTGGATGAGATCAATCTTTTAAATATTTGCAATCTGATAAGTAAAAAATTTTATCTCAGTTTTACAGATCATTTGTAGGAAGCCAAATATTCCTAACTTTCTGACTCTGAGTCAGGACCATTTCCTAGTAATACCGAGTCAATCTTTTCCCACAAATATGCAGGCAATGTTGAATAAATCTGTTAGAGATCAGAGAATCAGACCTTACTCAACCAACGTCTGTTCCCTCAATCCTATCTCTTATGTGAAATGTGAGAAGAGAGAAATACAATGCCAAGTGAGGGTAGTGAAGTGTAGAATTTCAGCAAAGGTCTTCCGGCGTTTGACTTTCTGATCACGTCTCAATAAAAATTTTATTGACTCTTCACCTGATTTGCTTGTTTAGCAGCCACCACCAGCCCTTTTGCAAATAAGATCACTTTCATTCAGCTGTTTTGATGTAGGTTATGTGGGCAGAAACAAACGCTAGTCAGAATGTCTGGGCTTAGGCCCCACGTGACTGTAAGCCTTGTGCTTCTACTAGGAGAGTATGTTAGGCTAAGTGCTCTGGGAAGCAGACATACATAAGAATTTTATTAGGGGAAAACTCTGTGGTAGAAAAGGAGGGACCTCCCTGGCGGTCCAGTGGTTAAGAATCTGGGCTCCCAGTGCAGGGGGCTTGATCGCTGGTCAGGGAACTAGATCCCACATGCCAAACTAAGAGCCCGCATGCTAACTAAGATGCTGCAAACCACAGCTCAAGATCCCGAGTGCTGAAACTAAGACCTGGTACCACCAGACAAATGTAAAACAAGAAGAGAAAGAAAGAAAACGAAGATGGTGAAGGAACAAGGGAAAGCTGGAGCTGCCAGGCAGTGATACAAGTCTGAGCCCAAGGGAAGGAGAAAAGAAGGAGAAATTGTCCAGAAGCATGATAGACTTCCCTGCAATCTCAGGAAGTTTCAGCAAGACTTCAGGAAACCCTCAAACCAAAGGCCAGCCATTGGAAGAGTCCAGTGTCTCCCAGAGTGCAATCTGCCTCAGTATTCTTGACACACTCAATCATTGGCCAAGAGAGGCTCAGAGGAAGCACAGCCCTGGTGTGAATGGGGTGGTTGATTTTAAAGCACAGAAGCTAGAGGCCTCCGTCAACTGTACTTCGTAGAACTGGAGGCCTCCTAAGCACGTTGTCATGTCCACCACTACACATTCTCAATGAGTTAGTCTGCAGACAGAGCCTCAGTAGAATTATAACAGTAGAAAATAGAGAGGGAATTTGTGCTCCATTTTTGGTTTCTTGCTTCCATAAGTTCTATGCAATTGCTTGCCTTATTTCCAAATAAATTAAAGTCTTTCTATCTGGTTAATGATTGCACAACTTTCCTAAGTCCCACAGGTAAAAGGTGAAGACTTGGAACAGAGAAGCAGCTGGAATACTGTGAGCAAGAAACAAAAAAATCCACAGGAATTGTGGGATGTAGAAGAGCAAAGAAGAAGGAAGAGGAAAAGACAGAGGAATCCTAGAAATCCTGAGAGGCAGGTGGCCTGGGAGAAACTCCACAAAAAGCTGGGTGAAGGATATTGAACAATAAGAATGTCCAATCATCAGAAGAACGGTTATTTTATGCAAAGCATCAGCATCAGATATACAAATTGCCAATATTTACTAGGTTTATAAGTGCTAGATTTGGGGGAAAGAGAGATCAATACTAGTTCCTCTCTAAAATATATCTCTTAGATACTACAATTGAGTTCTTTTTGCCTTGTCTCCAGTGGACATTTGGTTACACTGAGCTCTAAGGAGCAACCCCAATTTTTCTGTCAAATTCAAATTTATCTTGATCATATATTCTTTTAGAATATTTATAAGCCAGAACTTGAATATATCTTGTGCTGTGCAAACACTGTCCGAATTGTTCGATCTGTGTCTGTGTGTTTGGACTGGTCAAATCTGACCCTTCAGATTGTAAAGCCTTTAGGAGTAACTCTAAAATATAAATATTTCTGTAGCCCCTGCATTTGTCACAAGAAAATTATTATTGATTATGATCGTGATGTTTGAATCCTGAAGTCTGTGTACAAAAGTAAAATATTTATACACGTTAATACAACTCCAGTCGGCTTCCCCCTATCTGTTTCTTTCACTTGTGTCTTCGCTTCATTTGGTACTGTCGATCAATCACTTATTGAATGACGCTTCTTCATGGGCTGCCATTATATTAAGTTCTTGGCTCTCCTCCTAGCTCCCTGCTTCCTCATTGCCCCCAGCTATCTTTGGCTTTCTCTCACCTCTTAATTTTGAATATTACACATCAGTCTTTCTGAAGCTTTCCTTTTCCTTGCTCCCATTATCACCTCTAACCTAATGCTCCTATTTTACATTTCCAAATTTTACTTAGCTTTGATCCTATAGTTTCTAGTCCTCCAGGATGTCTCCTCTAAAACATTCTGCCATCATTGCTAATTCAGTTTGGTCCAAAGCCTTCTCTCACTATCAGCATCAATACCATTACTATTGTCTTTCAATCCTACAAAGGAAACTTTGATGATAGCTTTGAATTATTCTTTCTGATTCCTCTACTTGCCTCTGAGTGCTTTACCAAATTGTATTTCTGTTTTCTTTATGAAACAACATTTCAGCAACCTTCCTTGTCCCAAACCCTCAGCTTAATGAGGCTGTGTGGTCCTTTAAGCTTGACTCAAATACCTTTCTCCATTTAAGGGAAATCTTAGGGTCTCTTCCAATGTTTCCAGAGTTTTCTGGAGATCTTCCATTTCCACTGGTCATTCTGGCTCCTATTTGCTGCTTTCTAGTGAGTTTTCGGTCTCCCTGACAACTCCTCTTTGAGGCTGTTCACACTGCCTACCTCAAATGGACCCCAAAATAGCTTTGGTTAATTTTACCCCAAACACCTCTTCCCCAGCAATGCCCTTTGAGTAAATGTAACTGAAGATTGCAATGGTAACAGCAAGGGGCCCATGCACTTGCCCTCAGAGCAGACAACAAAACTAAATATTTAATTTCCCTGCAGGGACTGAATCCTCACTCCCTGCATTGGAGGCACAGAGTCTTAACCACTGGATCACCAGGGAAGTCCCTCCTATAAATTCTTACTTCTTCTTGTATTCTTTTCCACTTAGAGAAGACTCTTTAGCATTTCTTTTGGGATAAATTTAGTACTGATGAACTCTTAGCTTTTGCTCATTTGAGAAGTTCTTGATCTCTCCTTCAATTCTGAATGATAAATATGCTGGGTAGAGTATCCTAGGTTGTAGGTTTTTCCCACTCAGCACTTTAAATATATCATGCCACTCCCTTCTTGCCTACAAAATTTCTGCAGAAAAATCAGCTGATAGCCTTATGGGGGTTCCTTGTATATGACTCTTTATTTTTCTCTTGCTGCCTTTAGAATTCTTTATCTCTGACTTTTGCCGTTTTAATTATGATATGCTTTGGTATAGGTCTCTTTCTTTTTGGGTTCATCTTGTTTGGGGTTTTTCTGTGCTTCCTATATCTGAATATCTGTTTCCTTCTTGAGCTTCAGGAATTTTTCAGCCATAATTTTACCAAATATATTTTTGACCACTTTCTCTCTCCTGGGACCTGTATAATGCAAATGCTGATATGCTTGATGTTGTCCCAGAGGTCATTAAACTGTTCTCCTTTTTATTGTTGCTTTTCTTGTTGCTGTTCTGATTTGGTGATTTCCATTATTCTATCTTCCAAATCACTTATGTGCTCTTCTTTATCACCTAGTCTACTAAAATCACCTTCTAATGTATTCTTTATTTCAGTTATTAAGTTCTTCAACTCTGACTTGGTTCTTTTTTATATTTTATAATTCCTTGTTAAGATTCATATTGTGTTCATCTGTTCTTCTCTCTAGTTCAGTTAGCATTCTATTATGAATGCTCTGAGCATTATCTGATAAATTATTTATATCTGTTTCATTAGTTGTATTTTCAGGTTTTCTTCTTGTTCTTTCATTTGGAACAAATTCCTCTGTCTTCTCATTTTGTTTAACTTTATCTGTCTGTGTGTACTTAGGTGAGAAAGTAACCTCTCCTGGTCTTGAAGGCAGTTCCTTGTATGGGAGCATCCCTGTGCAGTCTATGAACGTGCAATGGTTCTGCTGGTAAAGCTGGATCTGGAGCAAGTATGGATCACCTCTTCCCCCAAGGTAGGCAGGCAGCTATCACTTTGGTGAGAGGTGGGGCTGGGTGAAAGAGGCTAGAGCTTTTGCCAGATGTGAGCTGGGGCTTCTCCCACGCTCAGTGGCTGTCCACCCTACCGGGTTGGGGTCAGGGCCCAGCGCACTGAAACAGAAGCCCTGAGGGTCGGATTCAAGCTGATTCTGTTCCCTCTGAGTGTGCGTTCTACCCCTTGCCAGCAACGGCACCTTTGGCCCCGAGGGAAGCAGCGCAGGAACGAGAGAGGCCAGGGTGGGTACTCAGTGTGCGAAAGGGCATGCGATGGTCCCACTGCACAGAGCTCCAGACCACTCCTGATCTGTTGCCTTCAGATGGTCCACCCTGTTCTATTTGGATGCCATGCCAGACCTGAGCAGCTCTTTCCCCCTCATTTGGGAGAGTTTTCTGAACTCGGATTCTCATTTGCTCTGTGATATTCAAGCTCCTAGAATAAGAGGAGACGCTCTCAAAGAAGAGAAGGATTTCGGAATTCTAAAGTTACTAACGATCTTGGGGCAACACTTCTAAAATTCTGGGGACAAAGAGTTAATAACAGTAAAGTGAAAACAACTTAGATTTTGAAAGAAGGCTGTCTTAAAAACACTCCTTAACTTCTCATTGGTTCAGAACTTCTTTGCTAAGAGGTCCATGACGATACGATAGAGGGTCAAAGAGAACTGAATATGCATCCCAGACAAGTTATCAGGACATCTCCGTTTTCGTTGTTTACTGATCTGATTATCTGTTCCTGAAAAATTATCCATTCCAAAACACAATGGCTTAAAACAACAGCTTGTTACTGTCTGTCATGGTTTGGGAGCACTGATTGAGTTCTACTGGGTGGATCTTGCTTAGGACTTCTCTCCACACTAACACCCAAAAGGGCTCCCCCTTCTGGTCGGCATCTAATGCTGGTTGATGACCGGAAGTTCACTTCAGTTCAGTTCAGGTCACTCTCAGTCGTGTCCGACTCTTTGCAACCCCATGGACTGCAGCACGCCAGGCTTCCCTGTCCGTCATCAACTCCCAGAGCTTGCTCAAACTCATGTCCGTCAAATCAGTGATGCCATCCAACCATCTCATCCCCTTCTCTGCCTGCGTTCAATTTTTCCCAGCATCAGGGTCTTTTCCAATGAGTCAGTTCTTTCCATCAGGTGGCCAAAGCCTCAGTTTCAGCATCAGTTCTTCCAATGAATATTCTCATGAGCTGGCCAAAGCTTCACTTTCAGCATCAGTCCTTCCGATTAATATTCAGGACTGATTCCCTTTAGAATTGACTGGTTGGATCTCCTTGCAGTCCAAGGGACTCTCAACAATCTTCTCTAACACCACAGTTCAAAAACATCAATTCTCAGTGCTCAGTTTTCTTTGTAGTCCAACTCTCACATCTATACATGACTACTGGAAAAACCATAGCTCTGACTAGACAGATCTTTGTTGGCAAACTAATGTTTCTGCTTTTTAGTAAGCTATCTAGGTTGGTCATAGCTTTTCTTTCAAGGAGCAAGCGTCTTTTAATTTCATAGCCACAGTCACCATCTGCAGTGATTTTCGAGCCCAAGAAAATAAAGTCTGTCACTGTTTCCACTGTTTCCCCATCTATTTGCCATGAAGTGATGGGACCGGATGCCATGATCTTAGTTTTCTGAATGTTGAGTTTTGAGCCAAAAAGGCAAAGAAGTTCCCTTAGCACTGTTAAGCAGAGCGCCTGCACATGGTCTTTTCATGTGGTTTGGGCTTCTCACATTATGGTGGCTAGATTCCAAGAGGGCGTGCCCAAGAGCATACGTTCTAAGGAGTAGGAGACAGAAGCTGTCAGCTCAGCATTGAGTTATGCCTAGAACTGGCAGATCTTTGCTTCTGCTGTATTCTATTGGTCAAAGCAGTCACAGATCTCACCCAGATTTCAAGAGGATAGAGAAGTAAATACCTTATGATGAAGAAGAGGCAAAGTCACATTGCACAATAGAGCAGGGGATAGGAAACGCTGTCGTCCTCATCTGTGGAAAACAGAACCAGCTACAGTCATTATCTGATGACATATCCAATGTTAGAATGACCTCTATATAGTTAAACTCCTGCCCCCCACCAGACTATCTGCTTACCTCTCACACCATTGGCTTCTGTGTGGCAGCTATCCCACGTTTCTCTCTTTTTCTTTATTTCTACCTCAGTGTCAGGACTGACTCTGCACAAACTATCCTTTTCCCCAGCTCTTCCCGTGGAGGCTTGCCTGTTATCATTGAAGTCTCAACTCAAATATCTCCTCTTCTGAGAGACCTTCTCTGGCTACCACATGACTCTGTTTACATCCATCCTAACCCTCACATGCTTGCTTTCTCTTCCACCGTCTGTGTCCCCCCAGCGCAGCACACACCCTGTGAGAGCAGTGACCTGGTCTATTTTGCCCACAGCATATGCCTAGGGCTCACACTGGTCTCCACTGCAGAGTGATCATCCAGTCAACCTTCACTGAATGAATGAATAAAGAAAGGAGACACTATCCTTTCAAACAGTAGTCAACGACAGCCTACACTCTTCTCCTGACCGATTATTCTGTACTACTTCTCTGGGAAGTTATTTTATCTTTGGACACATCTTACAAATTCCTGCATGGTATTATGAATTTACCTAACTAGTCAAAAGACTCTTTAATTTATTGACTAAAACTAATTCAGGGGTTTCCAAACTATAACCTCCAAGTGCTATAGCTCTGTGGCTCCAATCCCCAGGAAAAAGCTAAGGGGAAACGAAAGGGAAAAGGAAAGACAAGGGACCCCACCATCACTTTAATCCCAGTGATAATCATTTTATTTTACCTATTGTTCAGTTCAGTCGCTCAGTCGTGTCCAATTATTTGCAACCCCATGGACTGCAACATGCCAGGCCTCCCTGTCCATCACCAGCTCCTGGAGTTTACTCTAACTCATGTCCATTGAGTCGGTGATGCCATCCAACCATCTCATCCTCTGTCGTCCCCTTCTCCTCTCCCCTTCAATCTTTCCCAACATCAGGGTCTTTTCCAGTGACTCAGCTCTTCGCTTCAGGTGGCCAAAGTATTGGAGTTTCAACATCAGTCCTTCCAATGAACACCCCGGACTGATCTCCTTTAGGGTGGACTGGTTGGATCTCCTTGCAGTCCAAGGGACTCTCAAGAGTCTTCTCCAACACCACAGTTCAAAAGCATCAATTCTTCTGCACTCAGCTTTCTTTATAGTCCAACTCTCACATCCATACATGATTATTAGAAAAACCATAGCCTGGAC
This sequence comes from Bos javanicus, assembly GCF_032452875.1. Lineage (NCBI taxonomy): Eukaryota > Metazoa > Chordata > Mammalia > Artiodactyla > Bovidae > Bos > Bos javanicus. The sequence continues at coordinate 70,200,706 of NC_083883.1, read as the reverse complement.
TAGATGGACCTTTGTTGACAAAGTAATGTCTCTGCTTTTTAATATGCTGTCTAGGTTGGTCATAATTTTTCTTCCAAGGAGCAAGCATCTTTTAATTTCATGGCTACAGTCACCATCTGCAGTGATTTTGGAATTCCAAAAAATAAAGTCAGCCACTGTTTCCACTGTTTCCCCATCTATTTGCCATAAAGTGATGGGACCAGATGCCATGATCTTCATTTTCTGAATGTTGAGTTTTAAGCCAACTTTTTCACTCTCCTCTTTCACTTTCATCAAGAGGCTCTTTAGTTCTTCTTCGCTTTCTGCCATAGGGTGGTGTCATCTGCATATCTGAAGTTATTGATATTTCTCCCAGCAATCTTGATTCCAGCCTCATCCAGCCCAGCATTTCTCATGAAGTACTCTGTGTATAGTTAAATAAGCAAGGTGACAATATACAGCCTTGATGTACTCCTTTCCCAATTTGTAACCAGTCTGTTGTTCCATGTCCAGTTCTAACTGTTGCTTCTTGACCTGAATACAGATTCCTCAGGAGCCAGGTCAGGTGGTCTGGTATTCCCAACTCTTTCAGAATTTTCCACAGTTTATTGTGATCCACAGAGTCAAAGGCTTTGGCATAGTCAATAAAGCAGAGGTAGATGTTTTTCTGGAACTCTCTTGCTTTCTTGATGATCCAACAGATGTTGGCAATTTGATCTCTGGTACCTCTGCCTTTTCTAAATCCAGCTTGAATATCTGGAAATTCACGGTTCATATATTGTTGAAGCCTCGATTAGAGAATTTTGAGCATTACTTCACTAGCGTGTAAGATGAGTGTAATTGTGCAGTAGTTTGAGCATTCTTTGGCATTGCCTTTCTTTGGGATTGAAATGAAAACTGACTTTTTCCAGTCCTGTGGCCACTGATGAGTTTTCCAAATTTGCTGGCATATTGAGTGCAGCACTTTCACAGCATCATCTTTTAGGATTTGAAATAGCTCAACTAGAATTCCATCACCTCCAGTAGCTTTGTTTGTAGTGATGCTTTCTAAGGCCCACTTGACTTCATATTCCAGGATGTCTGGTTCTAGGTCAGTGATCACACCATCGTGATTATCTTGGTCATGAAGATCTTTTTTGTACAGTTCTTCTGTGTATTCTTGCCACCTCTTCTTAATAACTTCTGCTTCTGTTAGGTCCATATCTTAATTTTGCCCATCTTTGCATGAAAAGTTCCCTTGGTATGTCTAATTTTCTTGAAGAGATCTCTAGTTACCTATTGAGGATCTATATAAGACTTAGTTTGAAAAACAGTTCCATTGCTAAAAAAATCTAAATAGTCTCTTTGACTCGGTTCTATACCATCATGATATTTCTCACAGTATGCTCTTCTAATCCCCTATGTCAGAATCAACACTTTGGATATTTGCAGAAAATGCAGATTCCCTGTCCCCTATGAGTTACAATTTCGGTTCTAAGGCCAGTGAAGTGAAAATCACCCAGTCATGTCCAACTCTTTGGGACCCCATGGACTATACAGTCCATGGAATTCTCCAGGCCAGAATAGCAGAGTGGGTATTCTTTCCCTTCTCCAGGGGGATCTTCCCAACTCAGGGATCGAACCCAGGTCTCCCACACTGCAGGCGGATTCTTTACCAACTGAGCCACAAGGGAAGTTCTAGGGCCAAGGAATCTATTAACAAGCACCTCAAGGCTTCTTAAGTGGTCAGAAGTTTGAGAATCACTGCTCTATGATGTGAGAACTATCTAATAAAATACAGAAATGAGTAGTCATGCAAAGAAGAATTCTTTTTCCTTTGGGATGACCTCTTGCAAAATGTAATGTCTTTTCTCAGTACAGTCATTCATCCATATACCCAAGGGATTGGTTCCAGGACCCCCCCCCCAACTCAGATACAAAAATCCACAAGTGCTCAAGTCCCTTGTATAAAATGGTGTAGTACCATCTACCCCCTGTAATCGCAGAGACAGAATCCATAGATACAGAAAAGAAAGACAAAGAAAGTGAAGCTGCTCAGTCATGTCCAACTGTTTTCGACCCCATGGACTGTAGCCTACCACACTCCTCCATCCATGGGATTCTCCAGGCAAGAATACTGGAGTGGGTTGCCATTTCCTTCTCCAGGGGATCTTCCCAACCCAGGGATCGAACCTGGGTCTCCAAAATTGTAGGCAGACGATTTACTGTCTGAGCCACCAGTGAGAATAGAGATATAGAGGGCTGACTTTATATACAGAAATTTTTGAAGGAGTAGGCATGGTGGGTTGACCTCAAGATGTCCAGAAAGTGGTCTTTTATCTCTTTTCTGGAGACCCTGATTGCCCCCACAAATATCTCTCTGAGCCCAAGTGACTGAAGTTAGAGTATATATATTTGTACACACATGCCAGTGGCCAACATCACAGCCAAGCTACCACCTCACTCAGCTGAGTCCTGCCAGTTAAGTACTTCTGGAGTGGGATAAGAGCAAGGCCCTTAAAATTCCAAGCATAAAACAGCTAATAAGAGTATCTTGTTTAACAAAGTAATAAAAAAAAAAGCAGAGACAAAAAAAGCTGCAAAGTTTTCTTTGTGATCATTATTTAACACTGTATGTAATTAAATATTAATGAAAGTATGCTACTTTCATTTTGTGAGCAATTTAATTCAATTAAAAATAAATGGGTCTCCTTGGCTCAGTGGGCATACTGATATACAGAACAGCACTGCCCTTAACTTGGTTTCCACTGTGTTTAAATCCAGCACTGAGCAAAGCTACTAAAATACAACCTCAGGCTTACTTGATTAACCCGTTAAGAGCCAAGGGCCCCTCTCAGGCAGGCAAGGGAGTATAGCACTCTACAGTGTTCACCGGGTACAAAGCATAATATGTTTAACTTGAAAAAAATATGTTCATCAAACATTTGCTAAGTGGGATGAAAAGATATTTAAGACATCTCTTAAATATCAAAACAGTAGAGGAAGGGCATGGACTGAAGAGAGGTATGAAGAAACTGGAAACACTGTATCTTGACCTGGTATCGTGTGTGTGTGTGCTCAGGTCACTTAGTTGTGTCCGACTCTGAGACCCCATGGACCCCATAGACTCTGAGACCCCATGGACAGTCCTCTGTCCAGGGACTTTTCCAGGCAAGAATACTGGAATGGGTTGAAATTTCCTACTCCATGGCATCTTCCTGACCCAGGGGTCAAACCCAGGTCTCTTGACTTGACCTGGAGATATATATACACACATACATATGTATATATATCATAGACAAATATGTGTACATATAGACACACACACAGATGAAACAAACATACTGACCTGTACTCAATGTATACATATACATACTTAAGGTTAGTGTACTTTAAGCGGTAGACTGCAAATATTTCATACCTCAGTGGCAGTTCAGTTCAGTCGCTCAGTCGTGTCCGACTCTTTGCGACCCCATGAACCGCAACACTCCAGGCCTCCCTGTAAGTCACCAACTCCTGGAGTTCACTCAAACTCATGTCCATCGACTCAGTGATGCCATCCAGCTATCTCAACCTCTGTTGTCCCCTTCTCCTCCTGCCTCCAATCCCTCCCAGCATCAGAGTCTTTTCCAATGAGTCAACTCTTTGCATGAGGTGGCCAAAGTATTGGAGTTTCAGCTTTAGCATCAGTCCTTCCAATGAACACCCAGAACTGATCTCCTTTAGAATGGACTGGTTGGATCTCCTTGCAGTCCAAGGGACTCTCAAGAGTCTTCTCCAACACCACAGTTCAAAAGCATCAATTCTTCGGCACTCAGCTTTCTTCACAGTCCAACTCTCACATCCATACATGACGACTGGAAAAACCATAGCCTTGACTAGACGGACCTTTATTGGCAAAGTAATGTCTCTGCTTTTGCATATGCTATCTAGGTTGTAAAAGAGACGATTTTTTGCCCACAAGGATGCCACAGTCTGGTATTATTGGGAACGCAAGAGGCAAAGTGGGCCCCAGGAGATTCCATTTACGTCCTGACTGGGAAGGAACAAGGGCATTTAGCTGTAATCGCACGCACAGGTTCTTAGAGGGTCAGGAGGAAGAAAACCGACAAACAGGAAGGAGGCGGTGGATTTTTGCAGTCAGTGCTCAGGGGTGCGTGTGGGTGAAAGAGGGGACATTTGAGGGCACCAAAGATGGCACAAGATAGAAGCTGGGAGCCAGGGAACCAGCCAGCTCAGCTTGAGGCAAATGAACCCGGTGTCAGGCCTGGTCCGAGGTGGGGGATCCCCCAAGCTCAGCAGGAGGTGGGATGTGAAGGGTGCTAGGGCCAGGGAGGAGGAGGGACAGGTGCCTTGTCCCAGACATGGGTTCCAGCCTGGTTCTGGGGATAACTTTTCCGGGCTGGTTGTACAGGAGCCGTCTGCACCTGTGGGCCCAGGAGGTAATGGATCCGGGCCCCCACCGTGATAACCGGAGCTGCTTTTTCATTGCACCAGAAGGGCCGTTGTTTGGGAATGACCTCCGGGATTCCAGAGGCCACGTCTAATAATAACAATGTTATCAACGCTGCAAGGCTGAGCCGGGCAGAGTGTGTGTGTGTCTCTGGGTACCCGGGGGCCAGCGCCCAGCCCTGAAAGCAGAGCCGGCCAGGGCGTGAATGGAGAGGAAAATGCCAATCTCTTGACAAAAAGTTTGCTGCTAAAAAAGAAACCCTGGCCAACATTTTACAACCTGGACGCATTGTTAATGTGCTGCTTTATCTGGCAGGAATAGGAAGCCGTGTTGGAAAACAATATATTCTTTTTAGGTGCAAGGTCAGCCTCTGTTGGCCCTCGGGGTGTCTGCCAGCCCCCCGCCGACTGGGAGAAGGCTCCAGAGGCCGGCCAAGGCGCTTCCTGGGCGGAGAGAAGCGCGCTGAGCCAGCCACGCGGGAGGCGAGGTGCCACCCTCGCCATCCTGCGGGAAACCCCCCACCCCCAGACACAGGGCCCAAGGAGGCCTGCGAGGGGCTCCTCTGCCCCTCTGGGGGTGGGGCACGGGACAGAGACTGCAGAGAGAACACCTCATGCCCTTGTGCCGTGTGGCACCAAGGCCCACCACGTGGAAGGAGGATGGTCCTGTGGTCCTCTGCCCACTCGCTTCAGGGACTATGGGCAGTAGCCCTTGGCCCAGGCTGGGAAGACTCAGAGCTGCTGCAGAACCACCCCCCCGCCCTATCCCCCCCCAACCACACCCCCTGGCCCTCCCCAGAGCCAGAGCAGGTTGGGAGTGGAGAGGGTTCAGAAGTGCTCTTCTAAAACTTGTTCTCACTGGGAAAGAAAATCCCAGGGGTTACCAGCCAGTCCTGAGTAAGACGCAGGCTCTGCCACTGAGTAGCTGGGTAACCTCGTGCAAAGAGATTTAACCTCTCCAAAAAGTCTCAGTTTATTCCCAAGTAAGAGGGGAATGATAATACCTGCCACTCAGGGCCACTGGCTGGACCGAGTGAGATCACCAAAGCAAAGTGCTTTCAGCACACGCCTGGCACATGGCTGGCATTAAGTCAAGGGTCTTTGTACTTGCTGTTCCCTCTACCTGGAACACTCTTTTAGAAAGACTGGTTGCCTTTCCTCCAACAGGTCCCTTCCCCAGTTTATCTGTCTCCACAGTGCTGTCTGATATACTGTCTACTGGTATCTAATATATGATGACTTTTATATTTTTATCTTCTTTACTGTATTTTCAAAACCAGAGGGATGCTCTGTGAGAATAAAGATGTGTGTGCTTGTTATTGCTGAATTCCCAGAATCTGGAATCATGCCTAGCATATAGTAGAAAGAAGCATATAGTAAGTGCTCAATAAACATTAAATGGGCTTCCCCAGTGGCTGAGAGGTAAAGAATCTCTCGGCAATGCAAGAGCTACAGGAGACGCGGGATCAATCCCTGGGTGGGGAAGATCCCCTGGAGGAGGAAATGGCAACCCACTCCAGTATTCTTGCCTGGAAAATCCCATGGACAAAGGAGCCTGGCAGGCTATAGTTCGTAGGGTTGCAGAGTCGGACACAACTGAAGCAACTTAGCATTCAGGCACACAAATGTCATCACCATTTATCCTTAAATAAAGGATAAATGGTCATAATGATGAAGACAAGGATCAGAGAGTCAAAAGACTCAGGTTAATCTCCTGACTTCAAATTTCATAAGGTTGGTACTTCTACTAGGTCATAAACAACAAGGCAGGAATGGTATCTTATGTATCTGGATTCTCCAAAGCTAAGGTTGACAAATTTAGCAAATAAAAATACAGGACGTTCAGCTAAATTTAATTTTTTTAGTATAAGCACATTCCAAATATTCCATACTACCTAGTTATAGGAAAACATGTTATTTGCTGTTTATCTAAAATTAAAATTTAACTGAAAGTGAAAGTGTGAGTCGCTTAGTAGTGTCCGACTCTTTGTGACCCCCTGGACTATAGCCCACCAGGCTCCTCTGTCCATGGAATTCTCCAGGCAAGAATACTGGAGAGGGTTGCCATGCCCTCCTCCAGGGGATCTTCCTGACCCAGGGATTGAACCAGGGGTGCCTACATTTCAGACAGATTGTTGACCATCTGAGCCATCAGGAACGCCCCCAGATTTAACTAGTGTCTTTTATTTTATCTAGCAACCCTATCCATAGCCCTCATGTAGAGTAGGCTCAAACTCTAGCTCAAGTAGTTGCTGCACGAATGAATAATATGCTCAAAATTCAGACAAATCAGAGTACATCTAAATTAAAGAGAAAGGTCAGTCCCATCTGTGTGCTGGTAAAGTCTAAAGACTGACTTGTCAAGGAAAAACAAAGTGCTTTAATATACAGTAGCCTATTTCCATGGCGCAAATACTCTTGCGTATGTTTCCCCAGCTATGAAACAAAAGGTTGATTTGGGGAGCCTTTCCCAGCAGTGACATCATTGATATTCTCTCTGAATCCCCACTTTGCCCTTCCTCCATCTTCTTAGTCTCATCTCCTTTCCTCATTATCTTCCTTTTTGTAAAAAAAATAAATAAATAAAATAACAGTTTTAAAAAATCCTATTTCCCCATTCCCTTCCCCTTCTGTCTCTCTCCCCAGGCTTTCAGTATCACAGACTCACTTCTCTCTCCTCACTCTCTCTACCCTCGCCCCCTCCCCTCAAACATTCACATACACACACATACTGCTGGGACTAACACTGGCCATGAATTAGAAACTGTCTCAATAAAACAACGAAAGAGGGAATTCTCTGACAGTCTAGTGGTTAGGACTGAAAGCTTTCACTTCGATGGGCTGGCTTCAACCTGTGGTTGGGGAAGTAAGATCCCACAAGCTGCACAGCATGGCCAATAAATAGACAAATACAATTACAAAACAAACAGAAAACAAAGAAAGAAACTGGGAGAGCTGGTAGCAGACACCACCTCCACGGAAAGGCGGATCTCCTTCGGAGCACTCAGCTCCCCAGTGTTACTCTTCTCTTCATAGATATTAACTCTGCCCTTCTCTTTCATCTAGAGACCACTTTGCCAGCCATTCAAACAAAAGATTATGCAGATTATCGTACGTATAAAGAAAGAAATTATCTTAACTAAACGTCCCCAAACATAAGCCCTTGAATGGGAAGACTTGGACTTCTCAAGGCCACGAGTGCCCTGCAGGATGAGGAGGGCGCTGGCCTTAAGCCTTGTCCCCCACGTGATGGGCAGCACAGAACCGCGAGAGGCAGCTTGCAGGAAACTCTGAAAGCAAATGAGAGCCCTCAAGCCTCATTAGACCTATTTATACAATTCTTCATTGGGAAAAATTAAATCTTCCAAACACAGATAAATACCTCCCAGTGACAAATGAACTAGCCATCCCATTTAAACCCCAGCTCCAACACTGACAAATGTGTTACTTGAGCCACCCCACCAGGCAAGACGGGTTTCTTTATCTTGAATCCCCTTTAGGTGAGAGAAGAATAACACAAGGGCTACCGAGAAGGGTGGGAGGGGGCCACAGTGGGAGGTAGGACAGGCTGGTGAAGGGCACCTTCTCAGCCAGGTTGCCAAACCACAACCAATGCCTCCCCTCCTTGCCTGGCTCTGCCCAGGCTTTCTGCTAGGCTTGAGGGTTTCTCAGCCCAGGTGTGCTGGCCACCAGCCGTCCCCTCCAATGTCCTCAGAGACTCCAACAGCGCAGAGTGACGCAGGGCACCCTCAAGATGGCTCACTGCCTGCCCCCAGTATTTCTCAACAGGGACTGTCTTTTCCAGGAAACACTCCTTTTCTGGGAAAGGTTGGCAACATCAGAGAATGATCCTGGCAGGAAATGGCCAGTCACATCTGAGGGCCTCTAAGAAGAAATAGAGATAAGATAGAAGAAAGAGGAAAGCTTTGGCTGAGCCTCTGAAATGTTCCTTCCTGGAATGGCAATGGCATGGTGGAGAGCTGTGCTCTCCAGGACTGTGGCCACTGCCCACAGCAGCTATCGAGCATGTGAAAGGTGGCCTGCCTGAGTTGAGTGAGATTTCCTGCAAATGTAAAATACACACTGAAGTTTGAAGGCTTAGTACAAAAGAAGGATGTGAACCATCTCATTAACAATCTTTGTATACCGATTACGTATGGAAATGATATTTTGAATATGTGCATTGGGTTGAATAAAATATCTTATTTAAATTAATGCCACTATAAAGTTGCACAAGGCTCATATTCTGTTTTCATTGGCTAGTGCCCCTCCAGGGAATCTTTAGCTTCAACATATTTGAATCCAGTTTCTCTCAAGAGCATGTTTTCAGATTGTGGAGTTTTTTCTCCAGGTTTTCTTTTTTCCCAGGGCTCCTAAAGTTACATTCATCCCAAGTCATGAAATGGAAAGCTAGACTTAGAAGCTCCTCGCTTCTGCATCTGGACCTGTTTCATTTGCTAAGCTCTCTGCCTCTTCCCATCATCTCTTACCCTTGCCGCTTCCCACACTCACCCTCGGAACACTGGCTCTTACATGCTGGCCTTTAGGTTTAGAAATAGCAGGATAAAAAGGCTGATAAGAACCCGAGGAGACCATCAAACCCATTCAAACTGGTCCACTTGACCCAACCCCAGCGAAACACAGCTGCATTGGTCTAATTCTTTTTTAAAAAGCAATAATTCTCATTTGTTTTCATGTAGTAAATAATGCTTATCCATTGTAGAAAAATGATGAAATAGAAGCCAAAAGAAGAAAATAGAAATCATCTACAAATCCAAGCCTCGAGTTAGCCATTATTGATTTTTGAGGGTACATCCTAATTAAATTTTATTGTTTACAACAAAAATAACTGTAACATTTATTGAGCACTTATTATGCCCAGGCACTGTGATAAGTGTTTTTAAGATAGTTTTCTTTGTAAGAATCCTAAAGTAGATTCTATTATTATCCTTGTATTACTGTTGAGAAAAACTGAGATTTAGCAAAGTTAAATATCATGTCCAAAGACAGCTCGTAGTGATCAGTTCTATTTAGTTGCTCAGTCGTTCCCAATTCTTTGTGACCCCATGGACTGCAGCATGCCAGGCTTCCCTGGAGCTTGCTCAAATTCATGTCCATCGAGTTGGTGATGCCATCCAACCATCTCATCCTCTGTTGTCCCCTTCTCCTCCTGCCTTCAATCTTTTCCAGCATCACGGTCTTTTCCAATGAGTCAGATCTTTGCATCAGGTGCCCAATGTATTGGAGTTTCAGCTTCGACATCAGTCCTTCCAATGTAGATTCAGGACTGATCTCCTTTAGGGTTGACTTGTTGGGTCTCCTTGCAGTCCAGCTCATAGTGATGATGATGATAGTCCAGATCATAGTGATGGGAAGAGTTAAACACAGGTCCAAAGGCCTTGGGCAGGAAGTCCTCAGACCCCTGCCTCTGACTGCAGTTCTGCAAGGAGAGATATGCTATCACCTCCCTCATAAACTTGTTTTCTTGAAGGCATCCATCTCCTCCTAATCTTCCTAAACTCTCAGTGCATGCTTCTGTCCATTCAGGCTGTGATAACAGAGTACCATAGGCTGAGAGGCTTAGAAATAATAGAACGTTCTTTTTCACAGTTCTGGAGGTTGGGAAGAGCAAGACACCAGCAGATTCAGGGTCTGGTGAGAACCCACTTCCTGGTTCATAGATGGCCACCTTCTCCCTGTGTCCTCACATGGACGAAGGGCTGGGGAGCCTTCTGGGGACTCTTTAGGAAGGAGCACTAAGCCATCATGAAGTCTCTGCCCTCATGACCTATTCAACTCCCAGAGGCCCCACTTCCAAATACCATCACACTGGGAGCTAGGCTTCATCGCACAAATTTTAGAGGAACACAACCATTCAGTCTCTAGCAGTGCCATCCTTTATGCGTGTCCTAGTCCACTTCTAACTGCTTTTTATTTGTATATTCATTTACTCAACAGATACTCATTGGACACTCACTTTGTGCCAGGTGATACTCTGGGCAACTGGAAAACAGCAATGAACACAGGGACAAAGTCACTCTTGCGGAGCTTGTATTTCAGTTTAGGGAGACAGACAATAAATTAACAAGCAAATACACATGATGTCAGGTAGTGAGACAAACCAATACAAAGAGAGAACTGAGTAGTATGAGAGGGAAACACAGTGACGGGGACAGAGTGGTGGGAAACATCACGGTGTAGACTGCATTATTATTATTTGTAATTATTCCTGACTTGCATAGAACAACCTGGCTAAAATAGATTGCTGTTTTGTTAGGGTGGCCAGGGAAGACTTTGCAGATAATGTAACATTTGAGCAGAGACTTTGAAAGAAGTGAGGAAGTAAGCTATCAAATTACTTGGGAGAAGAACTTTCTACAGCAGGGATGAGATCTACAGACTAAATCCTTGGACCTTGCTTTCAGCTGGAAGACCTTACAGAGGTGAAAAGGAAACAGCAAGGAAGACTGGGAGGGGAAAGCCAATGAAATAAATAAATAAATAACCAGAAGAGAGGGGTAACCAGGCTGGTGAGGAAAACTTTGCAAGTTGATGGAAGTGAGCAACCCTGTCAGCTGCTCCTGATAGAGTAAGATATAGACTGAGAATTGGCCATTGGATTTAGCAATATGGAGAGCACATATATTACCAATATAAGCAAGTGCAATATACCAAGAGATCACGGTAAAAGGCCTAGGGGATGGGAGGCCGTGAGCCTACACCCTTCCATCCTTGTCTCACGGTTCTTAGGGACACCAGCGGGTCAGTTAACTTCTTTAAACCGTTCTTACTAGTCTAATTTGGCTTCTCTCACTCTCATCTTTGAAATATTGGTGACAAAATGATGAGCAAGTGATACTTTTTATTTTTTTAATTTTCTTTTATCTTTGGCTGCTCTGGGTCTTCATTGCTGCGTGAGGGCTCCTCTGGTTTTGGCAAGTGGGGGCTAAGCTCCAGTTGTGGTGCCTGGGCTTCTCATTGCAGGGGCTTCTCTTGTTGCAGAGCATGGGCTCTAGGGCATGAGGGCTTCAGGAGCTGTGGAACAAAGGCTTAGTTGTTCCAAGGCACATGGAATCTTCCCGGACCAGGGATCAAACTGTGTCCGTTGCATGAGCCAGGTAGATTCTTAACCACTGGACCACCAGGGAAATCCCTAAGTGATACTTTTTGAAAAGCTAATGATGATTGGTGGTGAGTTTCCTGTTCGAATGTCTCAGGACCCAATGTACCTTGCAAACTGTGATGAGTTGGCAGCTCTTGGAAGAAGGAATACATTTTCTAGCCTTTCATGAACTTACAATGCAGAATATTCTCAGCTTATCATGCCTATTCCCGGGAGAGGATTCATCACAACAGCAGAGTATTACAACATGTATGTGACTGATGCCTTGTTAGCAAGCATTAACGTTAGAAGCAGTCATAACAGGACTAAACTGCTTGGACTCCAAGCAATTACTAACCTCAACAACTCTGAATTAACTTGAATTGTCTCCTTTTTTTCACTGTCTTCTGACAATAACAAGCTGGTCCTTTTCTGTCAAATTCCATTTTAAAAACACATCTTTGTTGTTCGGTCACTAAGTTGTGTCTGACTCTTTGCAACCCCATGGACTGCAGCACGCCAGGCTTCCCCGTCCTTCACCATCTACCAGAGTTTGCTCAAACGCATGTCCATTGAGTCGGTGATGCCATCCAAACCATCTCATCCTCTGTCGCTCCCTTCTCCTCCTGCTCTCAGTCTTTCCCAGGATCAGGGTCTTTTCCAATCAGTCGGCTCTTCGCATCAGGTGGCCAAAGTATTGGAGCTTCAGTATCAGTCCTTCCAGTGAATATTCAGCATTGATTTCCTTTAGGGTTGACTGGTAGACTTATAAACTGTTGGCCTGCCAATTACATGTATATATTATGTGTCAAGCCTATGTTTTTGCATCTAACCCATTTTGCAGAGTCCAGCTTGACTCTCCAGATCTACCTTTCAGTCTTCTTTTGCCATCTTCTTATGTAATTCATCTACAAGCTTGTTATTGTCCTTGACTATATAAGTTCCAGATCATGTGAAATTGGGATGTGACTCACTCAGCAAGGCCACACTTGGAATTCACTCAGTCCTTCAGTGTTAAGAGCGGGCAGGAGAGGTTTGATCTGAAGGACAATTTCCAGAGCCTGAAGGAAGTGCCGATCATAGGCATGCTTCCTTCCTCTAAGAACAAGAAAAGTTGGCTCTGGGAAAACCCCAGACAGATCTGCTCTGTTTGTTTCTGGAGCCTTGTCTTCTCAATCCAGAGGCTTCCAGAAACTTCCCAGAAACAACAGGACTAAGAATATAGACCTTTCTCATCATTTAAAATAATTACAGTTTTCTCTCTCTGAAACTCCACATGCTCTTTCAACGAACTGGGCTGCTTTTCCAGCCGCCAGAAGAGGTGCAGGAGTGCTCTCTTTATCCATTGCATCTACACTGCTCTAGAAGGCTCTTTTTCATAACGGGCAGCTCCTTTAAAAGGTCCAGGTTAGTGTCTGCAAATGTGAAGCTTTTGAAATGTTTGAGAACCGCTATGGGCCTTGGCTGCCCATTAGTACAGCTTCACAGTCTCGATGCTCTGCAAAGAAGTTTCTCAAAGTGTGCTCGGCATTGATTCATTCAACAAATAATCACAAAATAGTCATTTTGTCCAAGGTGTCGTTCCAGGCCCAGGAGGGCATAACGGTGAATAAAGCAGATACAAATCATTTTCCTCGTGGAGTTTACCTTCCACTGGGACAAGACTGAAAACAAACAAATTAAATAAGTGGAAATATAGTTAGTTAGACAGTGCTAAGTGCTAAGGAGAAAAACCATCAGGGAAGGGGGAAAGGGGTACCCTGGATGAAGGGGTGGAAAGAGGGTTGTAATTTGCAATGGGAAGAGGGGAGGGTCAGGAAAGAGTGTGTTAAAAAGTGTCATTTGAACAAAGACCAGAAGATGGTGATTGTGTGAGCTGCAGAAATCTGGGAGAAGAGCCCACTAGAGAGAAGGAAGAACAGTAGCACAAGTTCTGAGGCTGGGGTGTGCCTGGGATGTTCTTTTTTTTTTTTCTTGTTAAATATTATTTATTTGTTTGACTGTGCTTTGTCTTAGTTATAGCATGCTAGATCTTCCATCTTCACTGCAGCATGGAGGATCTTTGGCTGCAGCATTTCAAACTCTTAGTTGCAGCTTGCGGGATCTAGTTTGATGACTAGGGATCAAACCCAGCCCCCTTGCGTTGGGAGGGAAATCCCTGAGATGTTCAAAGTCCAATAGGAAGGCCAGTGCAGGCCAGGTAAAGTGAACGAGGGAGTGAGTAGTAGGAAAGGGGTCGTAGGGCCCAAATCATTCACGCCTTTCTTTGTAGGGATTGGAGCTTTTGCTGTAATGAGATGGGGACCCACTGGAGGAATTTAAGAAACTGAACGACATATTCTAACTTATATTTCAATTGCAATTTACATTCTAATTTATATTTCACACTCAGCTACTGTGTGAAAAATAGATACCAGGGCCACCAATTAAGAGACTACAGCCATAATCCAAGTAAATACTGATGGTAGCAGATCACTCATTAAATTATAGAATGCCTATGCAAACTACAAACCTCAGAGTCAAACTTAGACCCACTAATCAAGGATGAGGGTTCCCAGAACGCTGAAGTTTTCACAAGTACTCTCTAGGTATTGTTTAAGTATGCTAGAGTTTAAAAACCATTCTTCTGTATTGTTCCAGCTGTCAATTTATTGCCTCTCAGCTCCAAATTGATCCTTCACTGTCTGCTCTGCAAAAAATAGATCTGGGCCCTTTAAATATGTGTCCTTCAGTAGCTGTCACAGTGTTCAGCTTTGTCAGCAGAGAGCCCTGGAGAGACGCTGCAGTAGGAAGAAGGCTTCCTTCCTGGTTCTGGGGTTCTGGCTCAGCAGCCACCTGAGACACCAGCATGCTCTCCATGCCCCATTCCTCCAGCACGCAGGGTTTCCCCGGGAGCCATCTCCTGTGACGCGGACACTGGCTCCAGCACCAGGCTCTTAGAGAGCATGTGGCTTTCCCAGCACCAGTTTCTGCAGTGGGCAGCTTCTTCAGTGCCAGGCTCTGGGCGTACTGGCAGCTTTGCGAGCAGCCAGCTGCTGAAGCACAGGCGGCTTCAAGCACCCATTTCCTTCAGTGCATGGCCAGACGGCAGGATGCCCCGCTCCCATCCAGCAGCTTCCCCAGCATGAGGCGACTTCATATGAAGTGCCTCCAGAGACTCCACCTCCTGTGCAACGTTCCCTGCATTTTAGAGAACTCATTTACCCCCAATTCCACAGATGCAGTTACTGCTCTTCAGTCCAGTGGGCTCTAGCCCCAACCGATAGTCCATTCTCCAAGTATGTCCAGATCTCAGCTTGGGGGAGGGTAGAAGGAGAGGGCAGTAGGGGACAAGTGATCTTTCTAGGGCTTCTATCTCAGTCCTGGGTGTGAGAGCTGTGCCTTACATCTGCCATTCCTATATCTTAGAGTTCACTTTTACTTATTTCTAAACAACCCTGTTATAGTTAATATTTTCTTAAATAAATGTCTGTTTTTAAAACATATTTATTTATTTGACTGCACCTGGTCTTAGTCGAAACACATGGGATCTTCAGTCTTTAGTTGCAGCATGAGAACTCTCGGTTGCCGCATGTGGGACCTAGTTCCCTGGTGGTGGTGTTGTTTAGTCACTCAGTCACGTTTGACTCTATGCAACCCTGTGGGCTGTATAGCCCGCCAGGCTCCTCTGTCCATGGAATTCTCCAGGCATGAATACTGGAGAGGGTTGACCAGGGATCAAACCCAGGCTCCTTGCATTGGGGGCGTGGAGTCTTATCTACTGGACCACCAGGGAAGTCCCAGTCAGTTAGGTCAGTCGCTCAGTCGTGTCCGACTCTTTGCGACCCCATGAATCGCAGCACGCCAGGCCTCCCTGTCCATCACCAACTCCTGGAGTTCATTCAAACTCACGTCCATCGAGTCAGTGATGCCATCCAGCCATCTCATCCTCTGTCGTCCCCTTCTCCTCCTGCCCCCAATCCCTCCCAGCATCAGAGTCTTTTCCAATGAGTCAACTCTTCGCATGAGGTGACCAAAGTACTGGAGTTTCAGCTTTAGCATCATTCCTTCCAAAGAAATCCCAGGGCTGACCTCCTTCAGAATGGACTGGTTGGATCTCCTTGCAGTCCAAGGGACTCTCAAGAGTCTTCTCCAACACCACAGTTCAAAAGCATCAATTCTTCGGCACTCAGCTTTCTTCACAGTCCAACTCTCACATCCATACATGACCACTGGAAAAACCATAGCCTTGACTAGACGGACCTTTGTTGGCAAAGTAATGTCTCTGCTTTTCAATATACTATCTAGGTTGGTCATAACTTTTCTTCCAAGGAGTAAGTGTCGTTACTAATTTTTATATTAACTTTTTCAGGCTTAAATTACTCTGGAGATTCTCTTTCCTGATTGAACCCTGATACACACAGCATCACTCATCTGGAAGGAAATTTAAAAACCCAATCTCTACATTGCCAAACTTGAATATTTGGAAATAATTGGATAATGGAGTCAAACTTCCCAGTTTTCACCCAGCTTCTTGGTAGAGTTTTGTGCATGGTAAACAATTATCTCTGCCTCACTGCTATTTGTCTTCAACTAGAAGAACCTAGAAAGCAAAGTCTTTCCAAACTGCCAGGATGTAGAGCCTAGCAGGGTTACTTCTGCCTGAGGGGAAGATAATGACAGACAAGCCCTTCAGGATGTATAAATAATCCCTGAGCAGAATCAGAGACCTTCTGGAGGTTCTTCCAGTATCAATATCCTTTTGCTTTTTTATATCCCAGATGCTTTTTTGTATTTTTTTACCTGTTTACATTTGGAAAAATTGAGTCCACTTGGATTAGATATATGACCTATAAATTAAGTTGTTTTTTTTTAATTTATTTTTTGTTGCGGTCACCAACTCCAGATCTGACAAGTTATAAAGAAATATCAATCTTTGAGACAGATGTCCTCTGAAGACAATTAATCAGAAAAATTTAGAAAGCACTGCTTGGTAGAAAAATAATGTGAACCATACAAGTAACTTTAAATATTCTACTGCTGCTGCTGCTGCTGCTAAGTCGCTTCAGTCATGTCCGACTCTGTGCGACCCCATAGACAACAGCCCACCAGGCTCCTCTGTCCCTGGGATTCTCCAGGCAAGAACACTGGAGTGGGTTGCCATTTCCCTCTCCAGTGCATGAAAGTGGAAAGTGAAAGTGAAGTCGCTCAGTCGTGTCCGACTCTTAGCGACCCCATGGACTGCAGCCCACCAGGCTCCTCCATCCATGGGGTTTTCCAGGCAAGAGTACTAGCCGTATATATATATATATATATATATATATATATATATATATATGTATTTGGCTGTGCACGAACTTTGCTCTAGTTGTGGTGAGTGGAGGCTATTCTCTAGTGGTGGCACATGGGCTTTAGGGTAGGCAGCCTTCAGGAACTGCAGCTCCCAGGCTTTAGAGCACAAGCTCAATAGTTGTGGTGCATGGGCTTCGTTGCTCTGCGCAATGTGGGATCTTCCTGGACCAGGTATCAGACCCATGTCTCCTGCATTGGCAGGTGGATTCTTTACCACTGAGCCACGAGGGAAGCCCTCCTAGCCATATTTTTAAAGGTAACAAGTAAAATTATTTTTAATAATATAGTTAATTTAAACATATATATGCCATATATAAAAATTATCACTTAAAATGTAATTAATATTTAAAATACTATTGAGATAGCTCACATTCTTCTTTCTGGTCTTTGAAATTCAGCAAGTATTATATACTTACAACCTTTCTTGATGCAGGCCAGCCCCATCAAGTGCTCAAAAGCCATGCGTGCCAAGTAACCCGTCTAGCTCAGCCCCCCTCATTTTAAGCAGAGGGCACAGAATCCCCAAAGAATTTTGAGTTATTCTTTCTAATTCATAAAATCAGTGCCAGAATCCAAGGTATGTGATACCTGAGCATAAGCCCAACTCTACCCTTGATTAGCTGTGTGACTCAGGGCAAATTTCCTTACCTTTCTGAGCTTCAACTTCTTTTTCTATAAAATAGAAATAATAATACATTGTCAAGAGCTGTACTAAGGATTAAGTAAGGGAATGGATGTAAAGCACTTAGCCCATAGTGCTGCTAAGTCGCTTCAGTCGTGTCCGACTCTGTGCGACCCCATAGACGGCAGCCCACCAGGCTCCCCCGTCCCTGGGATTCTCCAGGCAAGAACACCGGAGTGGGTTGCCATTTCCTTCTCCAATGCATGAAAGTGAAAAGTGAAAGTGAAGTCACTCAATCGTGTCTGACTCCTAGCGACCCCATGGACTGCAGCCTACCAGGCTCCTCCATCCATGGAATTTTCCAGGCCAGAGTACTGGAGTGGGGTGCCGAGTACTAAGTTATCATATTGGACTTCAGCAACAGCATTGCCTTTCATCTTTTATCAGGAAGCAGAGAAGGGCAGCTCCCGTTGCACACCACTGGCTTTGGGTGTGGGATTAGTCTAGCCACAAGAGCAAGGGCATAGTACTACATGTGCCCATCAAAGCGTTAGCACAGCTCTTCCCGTGTTTCCAAATTAGACAGTGAAAGTGTTAGTCATTCAGTTGTGTCTGATTCTATGTGACCCCATGGACTGTAGCCCACCAGGCTCTTCTATCCCTAGGATACTTCAGGCAAGAATACTGGAGTGGATAGTCATTCCCTTCTCCAGGGGATCTTCCCAACCCAGGGATCAAACCCAGGTCTCCGGCATTGCAGGCAGATTCTTTACCCTCTGAGCCACCAGGGAAGTCCCAAGTTAGACAACAGAAAGTTGATTTTCCTTTCAAGATTCTCTTTGTAAAAGTACCGTGATGAATGTTTAAAATTTCAGCAAGAAGAATAGTTATAGGGAGAATGTCATTAAACACCCCCGCCCATCCAAGTCCCTGGTGACCCTTAGAGCCCTGACTCACCTGGCTTCCCCATTGACCCTTCCTGCCCAACCAGAAGCCACAGTGCTTGCTCAAAAGGAGATAATGTCATTTGTTGACATTTCCCAGGTGACAACAAAGCCAAGCCCTCTTTTAGGGATCTGAGTCTTTGCATATAATTAGCAGATCAAATTACCCTCGGGGAACTGAGGCTTGGCATTCCTCATTGTCAAGAAGAACCACAGCCTTCAGAGAAAGGGGGTGGAGACAACCAACTACACTTCTTTGGGCCTTTCTTCATTTAAGGATCTCAAAGGGAGCAATACACAAGAGAGGCGCACAGAGTTCCAGGCTCTGCTTCTCCTTTTTCTTAAAAACTTACTTCCAAGGACGCGTGCTCTGGAAACTGGAGCATAAACAGAGATCAGCAAATAGAATATTTCACTTTCACTTAATAGGTGTCTTTAGATGCCCTATCATTTGTGAAATACTTGGTCAAAAATCATTTTAAATATCAAGAAATTTACAATCTATTTTGAAAGAAAATATGGAAGAAGTGGGTTTATGTCATGTAGATGGCAACATGATATATTATGTATCATGTATGATATCAAGTATTGGCTTATATTTGTTACCTATGTAATTACTACTGCAGTATTAGATTGTTCATTAAGAAGACTGAATATCTGAAGCCACAGCACTTAGCTATGAAGAGGTGTGAAATGACATCGGGCTGGAGGGGTTTTTGTTTTTGTTTCCAATCTATCAGAAGTGATATATTTATAAATTACAAGGTCTTCAGCTTTTAAACAGGAAGGGAATTTGGACACAGGCTATAAAATGCATGGACCTTGAAGATATTATGCTAAGTGACATAAAGCAGGTCTCAAAAGGAAAAAAAAACTTCCATGATCCCACTTACACAGATACTTAGGGGAGTCCAGTCTATACAGACAGAAAGAATGGTGGTTGCCAGGGGTTGGAGTTGGTGTAAACAGTTATCATTTAATGGGTGGATGGGTTGGGAGATTTTTACAAGACCAAAGACCCAGGTAAAATCTTTAGGAAGGAGGCAGAGTTTGAAACATCAATTGAGTTTAAATGAAATTGAAGGGGATTCCAGGGGAGTGTGTGGAGAGACTAGGGGCAAAGATCAAAGGAAGGAAAGTCGTGGAAGGCAGGGTGGGGGGTGGTGGTGATGGTGATGATGGAAGAGATGGGGAAGGCTGATGGCAAGTGGGGGTGGCGAGTACACTGGAGACGGGGTGGTACCATGTTTTGCCAATGGGTGGCTTCACCAGCCCCTCCATGCCCAGTCCTTCTTTAGCTGGTTTCAGCATCCCTTCCATGCTTGGCCTTGGAGAGGGAGTGGCTTGCAAAGCCCCCGCAAGGCTGCTGCCCCAGCCTGAATGAAAGCCAGGCTTCAGAGGTATGGTCATGCATTTTGATCTTCTGGTACCAGCCTTCGCACTGGGACACCCGACCTTTCTTCTCGCACTTCTAGCCACACAGAGACTTGCCCAACAGTGGAGTAAGTGATGCAGACTTGACCTTGAAGTACAGACTCAATAAGAGGAACATGATGAATAAAAATGATAAGTGGGAGAATGAAAGTTGACTAAGAAAAGAATCATGGCCACTAGGCTTCTTGGTAATCTGGGAACTTTTTAATAAATCTCATCTTATTGCATTTACACCCTGGGCATGGTCTCCTGAAGAGAACATCATGCAGGACAGTGAAACCCAGGAACTAATGAGCAGGCTTCCCCCACAAAATTAGAGGAAGCTTTAGCTATATTGACTTTTAATGTGCCCAAGCCGTTTTGTCTCAGTACACTTTATTGTACTGATCGCTGTGTTACCTGATTTTGCAAAACAAAGAACCATCACAGGAGCTGATCCTAATGACCACTTGCCCTTTGAGTAGCTTATCTATGACCCTTCTTTTAAATGAAGTTGGCACTTTCAGACTTCTTTTTCCTTCCTACAGAGTTTTTCTTAAGAGTCTAGAACAATTCCTTTAAAAACAAAGTTTAAGAGCAAACTCACCCATTTAGTTGCCTTGGCCCTTAAAAAACCCTTCCCAATGAATCTTCGCTGATTCCCCGACAAAATTCTTTGCTCTCTGTAAATGGTGCTGACAAAGGAAAATCAAATTAAAGTGTTAGTCCCAGAATTCCATCACCTGAATGTGTTTGAATGGCTTTTTCATCCTCAGTCTGGAATCCGGCTTCAGCCATTAGCACTTTTCCTAAGAGGAGACAACTTTCTGAAGTTACATCTGCAACAGAAAAAGCTGATGTCGACCAAAGGCTGTCATTCGTCATAGGCTGTCTTTCCCTTTGCTGAAGAAGTGAAATCAGATGAGTTGCTGACATCTGGTGGTTGCTAAGCAGAGTGTAAGCTGGGTCTTAGAAGGACTTCTACCTCAGATTACGATAAACTCCCCAACCTCCAATTCTTAGAGGCCTCCCCTCCAACTAAGAACACTTTTGTATCCAAAGGGAAAGCAAGAATGCAAACTAAGAAGCAAAAGATACAATGCATTGAGAAGAGGCATGTTGGCTACCAGAATGAAAAGTGAAAACTTACCTTCTCTGGAAGTGACTTCCGGGATTTGAACAAAGATTTAACTTGGCCCCAGTGTACCCAGGGTTTGATGGCAAAAATCCCCTGGAGTAGGAAATGGTAACCCACTTCAGTATTCTTGCCTGGGAAATCCCACGGACAGAGGAGCCTGGTGGACTATATAGGCCATGGGGTCGCAAAGAGTCAAACACCATTGAGCGACTAAACCACAACAGCGTACCCGATGAGTCCTAGAAGGTGGGATTCCTTTTTGGTTGAAAGTAACATTTTTGTTGCAGCTGGAAATAATTCTGCTTCTTTTCCTTTGTTGCTCAACTATTTTAAACAGCCCTTCATTTGTCTGTGGCCATAGAGTAGAAAGTGGCTTCCAGAGCATTCTGAATTCTTCTGCTCTCCTGTTTCTCAGCACACTGAGTGAGACCAGGAGCTGGTGAAGTGGAATGGACCTCAGATCCTGCTCACAAAAGTGTTTGAACTCCATCTTCAGAGAGGTCAGGTGGAATCTTTGTTCTGGATGGGATGAAATCATCCACCAACAAGACTCCCAGAGCCCAGAGGCATGTCAGTAACTCCAGAATCACACTGGACAGAAAGGGGTCCCAGGAACTGCAGGCAGAAAGGAGATTAGTCACTTTTCGAAAATGACATTTGAGTGCTTCATAGCTCATCATGAAAGAGATGTATTTTGTTCATTTATTTGCTTTCTTGGTTTTTGTATTATCTTCTCTTGATTTTGCCCTCTTTACTCATCACTCCTGCCCTTTAAGCTAGAGAGTAAACTTGAGAGCAGGAGCTTTGCCTCGTTCACCATTTATATTCCAGCATCTGAAACACTGTTTTTGTGGTTGTTGTTCAGTTGCTAAGTCATGTCTGACCCTCTGTGACCCCACGGATGGCAGCACGCCAGGCTCCCCTGTTCTGCACTATTTCCCAGAGTTTGCTCAAATTCAGGTCCATTGAGTCAGTGATGCTATGTATCCGTCTCATCCTCTTCCACCCGCTTCTCCTCTCGCCTCCGATCTTTCCCAGCATCAGGGTCTTTTCCAATGAGTCAGCTCTCTGCATCAGGTGGCCAAAGTGTTGGAGCTTCAGCTTCACCACTACTCCTTCCAATTAATATTCAGGGTTGATTTCTTTTAGGATTGACTGGTTTGATATCCTTGCAGTCCAAGAAACACTATTTAGTACATGGTAAAATTTCCAAACATTTGTTCAATGGAAAGAAAGACAACATACTCCCATAGTTTCTCTTAAAATCAGTCAGGAGTGCCTACCTTACCCTCCTTTACTTTAGAAAGCCCAGAGATGGTCATGTCCGGAGATACCATGCAATTGCCATAATGACTCTAGATCTGCCCCTTTGATTGACAGTCTGGAGCAAAGGGCAGATACCCAGAGGCCAACCTGAGCACCTCCAAGGGTTCCTGAAGGATGACTAGTGTTAGCAAGAGTGAAGACTGCCTTCACCACAGGACCTTCCAAATGCTCCAGAGAACTAAAGGCAGACGTCTTTAGGGGCAAGGCTGAGTACATTGCAACATAGGTTCTCAGTGCTGAATAGCTCTCTGGGTATGCATGAGTCTGTGGGGGCTTGGGGAAGAGTGTTGGAAAACTTTCCCTCTGTCTCCAGCTAAATGGTTTCCTGAGGAAATGAGAAATGGAGATGGGGTGGGTGGGAAGGAATGAAAAAATTCCAGTAAGGAAAAAAAAATGACTTTTTTCCCTTTGAAACAGGGAGTTATTGGCAGATCTGAAATTCCAGGCTCCATGTGTATTAGAAATACAAAAGGCTCTGAATTTTTTTTTTTTTTTTAATTTTAAACATGGGGTATGAGACACTAGAACAAAACACTTCAAGAATAACATTTTTGAATTGAAGGGTTTGGGGAATCTTAGCCCAAAGCGATCAAGACCCAGGGATTATGTTCCTTCCCCACATAGCCCAGCAAAGCCGGTACTTTCTGATATGCATTAATATAGTTTATGGTTGCATTGCTGGATCCCATGTGGACTGAAAGGGCCTCTTTATCTTTAAACAAACAGATGAGGAAGGAGGATCTCCCCCACATGGTGAGGCCACACCATGGGTTTTTCCACTCCAGCTATCAATCGTTCCTTGTTTGTGGTTTGAAAGAGAAAAAGAGAAGTACAGGAAAAGGGAGGTGTAATCCGTAGGTAACTCCACTGTTTCAGCAGACCTTGAAATAAGTGACTTGGTCTGACTCTTCCTGAGCACTGGATGGAATTGAGTGTATGAGGATTTGTGGGGACTCCCTGAGTCTCCCGCAACCCAAAACACCACCCACACCACCATGGAGCTTCCTGGAATCCTTAGGCGGTGCTTGTGTGCAGGGTCTCAGCCTACACGCCACACCTGAGGCAGGAACTTAGAGCGTCATCAGCAAGGGTCGTAAGGACACCGGAAGGCCTTTGTTAAGTAAGTGCCTTCTGCACACAGCCACCGCTCTGTCACATTAGAGTTTATGGTCTCAGAATAACCTACCAGCCTTCTCGGGGGAAATCAAGTGTGCTAATGACAAGGTTATTGTTGTTTTCTTTGTTTTCACCATTGTGGTGAAGAGGGGAGGGGAAGGTCACAGGTTTTTGTGTCAGACAAAACCAGGTTAGAATCCCAGTTCTTTCATTCATTAATGTGTGACCTTAAACCAACTGTAACTCAGTTCCCTGGTAGCTCAGTTGGTAAAGAATCCACCTGCAATGCAGGAGACTCCAGTTCGAATTCCTGGGTCGTGAAGATCCCCTGGAGAAGGGATAGGCTACCCACTCCAGGATTCTTGGGCTTCCCTGGTGGCTCAGCTGGTAAAGAATCAGCCTGCAATGTAGGAGACCTGGATTCTATCCCTGAGTTGGGAAGATACCCTGGAGAAGGGAAAGGCTACCTACCCACTCTAATATCTGGCCTGGAGAATTCCATGGACTGTATAGTCCATGGGGCTGCAAAGAGTTGGACATGACTAAGCGATTTTCACTTTCACTTTGACCCAGCTGCGGAAATTCCGTGCCTCCCTTATCTCATCTATGAAAAGAGGGTGAAAATAGCTACCACATAGAGTTGTTGTCAAGATAAAATATCCATAACAAGTTTAATATGGTGCCTGCCACATAGCAAATTTTCAGTAAATGGTTGCTATTGGTATTGGGGGTTGGGGGTAGAGAAACAATTTGGTAAGGACCAGCTACAAGTAAGACACTGTGTTAAGTTCTTTGCTGACATTCCTCATTTTTCCTCATGAGAATTCTATGTAGTAAATGCTGTCCTTATTCTTGCTTTATACTCGTGAGGAAACGGAGACACACGCATCCATGATCACATAGTTAGTGATGGTGAACCCAGATTGTCTGGCTCTAGACACTTCCTCAGAAAAGAAGGTGGGACTAAATAGCTCGGCTGCCATTTTTGCTTAAAACACTTGAATGGGAGATTTCATCACATTCCCTCTCATTTGCTGACACCAGCCAGTGAACATCCAACATCAACTGGACTCTGTCTCCTTGGACGGGCCCCAGGCTCAGTATGGAGGGATGACCTCTATGGACAGTTACCCTTGCCCTGGTCTCCCAACTGAAAACAAAAAAGGGGGACGGTTACATAAAGCAGTGCTGACCTATATTCTCGACACCCTAAGTCGCTTCTGGATCTCCAGGGCAAACCCAGATATTCACTGGGAGAGAAGCACAAACTGATGTTCGATCCGCTGTTAGCCTCAGATGCTCTGCCGTTAGCCCAGCTTGGCTGAGAACCAGTGGATATTGGCTGATTTGATTTTGCTACCCGTGTTCCTTCAAGAGAAGACCAGCTCTCCCACCATCAACCCGAATGAAACAAAGCAAAACACATAAGCTAGACACTTATAATTTCAGATTTTTATGGGAAAAATAAGTTCGCAAAAAGCTGGCTAGAGTGATTACAGAAGAGTTCTTTAAAGAAATTGTTTACTTTTCAAATATTTAAACACCATCAAATAAGAGTGTTGCCAAATGAGTTTCTGGAGATTAGTTTTAATGAACAAGTGATAAAATCTTATAAATGTTTCATTCCGTACACATAATATTTGTATAGATAAGGTTTGGCTCCTCAGGTAATTAAATTAAACATCATCCCCTACAAACTTGTTTTACTAATTGACTTAGAAGACATTGTCTCGAAATAAAAAACGTCTGATTTTTTAATATAAATTATCCAAATTAGCAGATATCTTATTACTGAAGTTTTATGGTTATTAGTTTTAAAATTACTTGCTGTTTTATTTTTTGAAAGAATACTTGAGAAATCTACTGACTAAATCTCCTCTGGAGTCATTAGCATCTGACAAACAAAAGCAATGAATGGGGGATTCCCTGGTGGTTCAGTGGTTAGGACCAGGCACTTCTACTGCTGAGGGTGCAGTTTCAATCTCCTGTAGGGAAATGAAGATCCTGTAAGCCTCTTGGCCAAAAAAAAATAAATAAATAAATAATAATGCTATGCTAAGTCCCTTCAGTCGTGGCCGACTCTGTGTGACCCCATAGATGGCAGCCCACCAGGCTCCCCAGTCCCTGGGATTCTCCAGGCAAGAACACTAGAGTGGGTTGCCATTTCCTTCTCCAGTGCATGAAAGTGAAAAGTGAAAAGTGAAAGTGAAGTCGCTCAGTCGTGTTCGACTCTTAGCGACCCCATGGACTGCAGCCCACCAGGCTCCTCCATCCATGGGATTTTCCAGGCAAGAGTCCTGGAGTGGGGTGCCATTGCCTACTGCTGAGGGTGCAGTTTCAATCTCCTGTAGGGAAATGAAGATCCTGTAAGCCTCTTGGCCAAAAAAAATAATAATAATAATAACAACAAAAACAGAGACTGATATCCAGGATTATCCATGCTCTTTTAATACATGACCTTTAATACATTCCTTACAATATCCCCAAACAACTCCATCATAGTTCCCCAACAGGAGTCATAAGTCCAAGTTCAAACACACAGCTATCACTGAATTGTTGCTGCTGCTGCTAAGTCACTTCAGTTATGTCTGACTCTGTGTGACCCCAGAGACAGCAGCCCACCAGGCTCCCCTATCCAAAACACCACTTCAATTACCCAGGCCTTAGTTTTCTATCTCCTGTAGATAACCGAGCCATCTCCATTGGTTCCTCAGAGATGGTCATGATGATAATAATAGCAATGACTGTGATAGCAGTCATGGTGGTGGTAGTGATGATGATGGGTGGTGGTGATGATAATGTTGATGACAATGAGGATTGATTAGCACCCTCAAATCTCCAGCAACAAGCAACTTTCAAGAATTCACATCTTTAGCTCCCCCCACCTTGCCCCCTTCTGAACTATACATTTCAGAGCCCGGAGGAGACGAGCCAAGTGGAAGATCCTTCCAAGAAGTACTTCATCAGGTGGGGAATGGGAAAGAAATATCACTATCTGGTTTTTTTCTAAACTGTTTACTTCAGTCATACCTACTCTTAAATGTGAAGGTGTTACGATGATGAAAAGACTAGGAAATGGAAAAATGGAGGAAAAAACATTAAAGAGCAAATGGAAATGTATTTGGTGGATGGGAACAAGATTAAGAGCTGAGAGCCAGAATCTCTAGCACATCCTTTGCAGGTTCTGTTCTCTACCATGAGGTCAAGAGGCAACAGGGGAACTGTGACCCTGGTCGGTTCTGTTGGTGGGTCCCACGGGAGCACGAGAAAACGCCACTAAGGGCGAAA
This sequence comes from Bos javanicus, assembly GCF_032452875.1. Classification (NCBI taxonomy): domain Eukaryota; kingdom Metazoa; phylum Chordata; class Mammalia; order Artiodactyla; family Bovidae; genus Bos; species Bos javanicus. The sequence continues at coordinate 70,174,016 of NC_083883.1, read as the reverse complement.
CTTGGCTCACCGTCACCTTTCTATCACCACTCCCATCACCACCAGACTCCCTTCCAAAGCAAATTCCAATTGACTAGTTAACTTGTATGCACATTATAAGTTATTGTAAGCAGGCATTGCCCAGTGTGAGCCATGTAGGTGAAAATTCAGTTGCATTACCCTTTTTAAACTTGTCAGTTTACAGAATTGTTTAAAGTTAAACTTCATTATAAAGTTACAATAACTGTAGAGTCAAATTAATGTGATGACATTAGTGGAAGAACTTGTTAGCTCTTTGCAAGTGATTAGCAAAATGATCTTCTCAATATGTACACATGTGTATAAATACACATTTCACATAAACATACATATCTGTTAGAGAAGTTGGGCTGTATGGGCTTTTTGGAACCCAAGCAGTAGGCAATGGAGAAATTAGCTTGGAAAGAGGCTTTCATTATTCGCCACTGCTATTAATGACTTGTATCCTGAAAACAACTTCTACTTAGACAGATATGACCCGGCAGTGAACTTTGCTTAAAGATTATTTTGGTTTTCTGGGAAATTTGTTTAGCTGGTTTAGATTTTGAATGAGGGAGGTTAACTGTGAATTCAAAACCAATTAAATGCTGAGCTATTGAGAACCTTGACTCCTAAAGCTAGAGAGAAACAGGATGGTGGGTGAAGTGGAACACGGGAAGCTTCATTGCCCTCAGTGGGGAGGTTAATGGAAAGAACAGGAAGAAGAGAGGACTCCTGGGGCAGGCTCTGCAGAGAGGACTCCTTGGGCAGGCTCTGTGGCTTAGCAGCCACGTGACCTTGGATAAGTCACCTGACCTCTCTGAGCTTCCCTTTCTTCCTCCATGAAATCATGACAAGTCTGTCTTCCCTGAATCAACAAATGATAGGAAAAAGGTGAAATGGATGAAAATTTTCTTCTTAAATATAAAATATGCAGTATTAGGCTCCATGTCTAATTTAGGTGACTTGAAATTTAATTTCTTGAGTGTTGTGTCTGATGTTCTCCACCAGACTGTAAGGTCCATCCATACAGGAAACGGGTGTATCATAGCACTGGCTCTATCCCTACTGGTGGGATATATATTGATGCTAGCACTGGCGGTCTATAACTCTTATGAATAAATCCTGGCGAATGACTAGAGAATCAGCCTTGAAACTTAAGCACTGTTAGGACACAAAGAATGTGTGCTACTTAATAGGGGGCAAAGCCACGTATATCACTGAGATAAAAATCAAAGAGTTTTGGAACAGTTACTGGTGACTTCCTATGTCCCTTTCTGGAGATTCCTGGCTCATTGTTGTGGTTGTTTTCATCTTCTCTCCTTCTATTTTCCCTTCACTCTTAGCCCCTCGTGTACACTCTGGTATTTTTCATCTCTCCCTTTTTCCTTTGACCCCGTTAATGTCCTTCTGGGTTAGCTGGTTACTGCCTCATGCACCAAAATCTCTGAAACAGTGTTGCTCAGACCAGAAGCCACGGTATCACCTGCAAGCTGCTGGCAATGCAGAATCTCATCAACCACTGTCCACTCCATCAGAGTCCTGAGTGGTTGGTGGGCACACTAAAATTGGGGAAGCACTGCTCCCCAGTGCACGTGTGCTCACGCACACACGCAGAACTATCTCTTTGCTCACTCACTGATCAAACTAAATTATTGTGAGCTGAGGGTCAGCTTACCCTATTACTCACCCCACTTGGGTCTCTCTTCCTTACTCTCTCTCTTGTGTTTATTTTGTTCCTCTCTAGCACAGCACCCCACTCCAGTGTTCTTGCCTGGAGAATCCCATGGACAGAGGAGCCTGGCGGGCTACAGTCCACGAAGTCGCAAAGAGTCAGACATGACTGAGCACGCACACACGCACGGAGCACCTCTTCACAAGGGCTGGGGTCGCAGAGCGTCAGACACAACGGAGCACACGCACACACGCATACACACGGAGCGCCTCTTCACAAAGCCTGGGGAGAGCACGTTAAGTAGAAGCCGTATCATAGCCATTCTTTTTAGCAAGCTGGGTAAAAAGTTTAGTGAGGAAAGAGTTACAAAGCATATTCTTAAGAGGATTTTTGACTCTTTGAGTGCAACCCAGATGTCAGCTGCCGTCACCCCGTCACATGAGGCTTGGGCTAAATTAGCTCAAGCTGACTATGCGATGTCCTGCAGGAAGCCAAACGCCCTCCTCAAGATTGCACGTTCCCAGGGGCGGACCTCTCAGGACCACGGCGACCTCCAAGCCTGTGTTCAATAAGCCCTTGACCTTACTCCTCTTTTTACCCAGCTTCTCTCCTCTGGACTCCTCACCAACCTGGACTTAGAAAGGCTGCTCTGTCCTTGATCTCACTCCTCCCCAACAGTGTGTACAAAAGGCATCGAGGCTCAGAAGCCTTAACTGAAGGTTGGGAGATGGCAATGTTTACACCCCAAGTCACGTAACGTGGCATGTTTGCTCTTAGAATCCTTCTCCAGGGCTCCCCTCTGCAGGTCCAGGTGCCCGCTTTGATGCTCATGCACCCTCTTTCTTCTCCATCTCCCTCCCCTTGTCCCTGCTCTTCCCTCCCCCAAACGCATGTTCCAGTTCTTATACGTGATGCTTTGGCAGTTCGGTTCTGTTTTGCAGGCGTCTTTTAACCCGCACGTTAAAGTTTTCAAATTGTTTTTCTGAACAAATTTCCTCCCTTACAAAGCCCCCTGGTCACAGCTGTTTCCATGATCATTTGAGGGATTTTTATTGAAGTATAGTTGATTTACAACATTATTTTAGTTTCAGATAGAGAGCATTGTGATTCAGTATTTTTACAGATTATATGCCATTAAAACTTATTGCAAGATGATGGCTATAACTCCCTGTGCTATACAATATATTTTTGTCACTTACTCAGGGATTTGTATCTCTTAGTCCCATACCCCTTATTTGCCCCTTCCCCGTCCTCTCTTCTCTGTGGAAACCAATAGTTTATTTCTTTGAGTCTCTTTGCATGTTTGTATGATTTTTTAGGTTCCACATGTAAGTGGCATTATACAGTATTTGTCTTTCTCTGTCTGACATTTCATTAAGCATAATATTCTTTAGGTCGGTCCATGTTGCTGGGTGGGTTAGAGGTATGAAGAAGTGTCAGAAACTCGGAAGGTTAGAGTGAGAGAGCAAAGAAACTCATGGGAACAAATTATTCAAAGAGCTTAGTTTTGTTGCCTTTCTAATCTACGACTAGTACCACATTGGGTTTCCCAGGTGGCACGGCAGGAAAGAATCTGCCTATCAATGTAGGAGATGCAGGAGACTTGGGTTCGATCCCTGGATCTTCCCCTAAAGGAATAAATGACAACCCACTCCAGTATTCTTGCTTGGAACACTCCTTGGACAAAGGAGTCTGGTAGGCTACAGTCCATGGAGTTGCAAAGAGTTGGACGCTACTGAGCGTGCATGCATACATGTACTCACATCAAACCAACTCTCCTCTACTTTGTGTAAACACATTGACTTACCAAAATTAAATATAATTACATTCCCTTTCTTCAACTCAGCTACCATATCTTGGCCACCATAGTCTATAGCTTTTGAAATCCATATACGTTGTATAGCTGTGGGCTTTGCCCAAACTCCTTATCTGTTTTGAACCTCAGGACCAACACCTGTAACAAGGCAATAATGTTATTTAACAGGGTATTCAGTGCAACATTCCCAGTTCACTCTGCATTTTGGCTGGGACCTCAAAGCTGAGGACAACAGGGGTTAAACAGCCCCATATTCTGAAGAGAGGAGTCCAGTCGCCCACCAGGGCTTGCTGTCAGATGGCAAAGCTAAGTACATGTATTGCAATCCATCACTCATTCCTGCCCATATGTAACAGGAGACCAGGACACTGAGTTGAGTAAGTCTGGAGAGGATGGATTTTTTCCCCCTTCTTGCTCAATTACACAGATAAGAAAAGGGGTTTTCCTTTCTCAAGCCAAGTGAGGAGACCCTATGGGCTGTAGTGAAGAGCAGAGTGATAGAGTTCTTGGGAGGAAACAGCCTGTGTTTCCTGACTCTTGCCTGAAAAGCCCTAAGACAAGAGTCTGGTTAAAGCTTCCTCTCATGACAAAACAGGGGCAGCCAGCCCTTCCAGCTTCTGGTGGAATAAAGATGCTGAGTTTTCCTGCGGCTCAGGCTTGAGTCACCTCAAAGGACCCTGCCCAAGAGGACTCCCCATCCTGTCTCGGATGGCGGGGTGACATAACTCCACAGAAAGAGGCTTGGGTGTGCCTGTAGACGCAGAAGGGGAGTGAGCGTCACACACAGTCAGCTGGAAGGTGACTCACCGTGTAAAGAAGTGGTACCATAGGAGGTCCCTGCTGGGGGAAACAGTGTCTCCAGACAACCCACCAAGATACCTAGCGAGGAAAAGAGACAGAGCCAGGGACCGGCACGGGCAACCACAGATTGCCTCCTTGAGGAGATCAGACTTAGCAGATGTGAGTGATGCGGAAGAAGAAAAGAAGCTGTCCAAGTCACCTCTCTCTGTGGGAATGCAGCATCTCATCACCCACCACGCACAGACTCTACCACAGAATCCTCAGTGCAGCTCTGCATGCCATTCCTGGGCATGCAGGAAGACTGTCTTTCCCAATTTCACTTGCAGTTAATCTGCATTCTGCCTACCTTCTCGACAACAGAGTACATGTGAGAGTGATGTGGGCCTAGCCCCAGAGTCTCCTGCTTGATCCTCTACTCTTTGTCTTCTCCTCCAAGAATGAGCGGGCTTCCCTGGAGAAGGGACTGGCTCCCCACTCCAGTGGAGCCATGAATTCTCTAGCCTGGAGAATTCCATGGATTGTATAGTCCATGGGGTCGCAAAGAGTCGGACAGACTGAGCAACTTTCACTTTGCAGGAATGATCATGGAGAAAATAGGTTAAAGATGGCAGAGCCACAAGATGGAAGGAGCCTGGATACCCAGATCACAGCCTGAAAGAGAGTTGCCCTACCATCAGTGGACATATGTGGCAAAGGATGTTTTACACTAAAATACTAAAATTTCAATTTGTTGTTTTGTTTGTAGTACAGCAGGGCTTGAAAGAAAGTGAAAGTGAAGTCGCTCAGTTATGTCTGACTTTTTGCAACCTCACGGACTGTAGCCTATGAGGGTCTTCCATCCATGAAATTTTCCAGGCAAGAGTACTGGAGTGGGTTGCCATTTCCTTCTCCAGGGAATCTTCCCCACCCAGGGATTGAACCTGGGTCTCCCACATTGCACGCAGAGGCTTTTACAGTCTGAGTCACCAGGGAAGCTCAACAGCAGGGCTTAGCCTGCCCTAATAATGTGGCAGACTTCCTGACCTGGCAGGGCTGGGGAGGGAAGAAGCTCTGCTTCTGACTCGTCTCCCTCTGCATATAGGATGAGACATTGAAGTTTTCATATATCACTGGAAAGTAATGCTGCATACTGCAAGATGCATTATTTTATCTTCTATTTTTAATTTTGAAATAATTGTAGACTCAGAGAAAGTTGTAAAGTTAGTACAGAGAGTTCTCAGGATTTTTTTTTTATCCAGTTTCCTTTGACAGTTACATGTGACATTACAGGACAATATCAAAACCAGGACACTTCACTGGTGCCCTGTGTTTGTATAGTTCTGAATTATTTTATCATACAGTGGATTCATGTAAACACCAACTACCGGGGAAATCAAGATACAGAACTGCTCCATCACCACAAAGATCTGCCGGGGGCTACCCTTACCTAGTCAAACCCTCCTCCCTCATCACTCCCATCCCCACCATTTCTAACCCCTGAAAATCACTCATTTGTACTCCATCTCCATAATTTTGTAATTTTAAGACTGTTACAGAAATACATCACACACCTTGTGACCTTTGGAGACTGGCTTTTTAAAAAATCAGTATAATGCCCTTGAGATCCATCCAAGTTGTTGGGTATATCAAGAGTTCCTTTCCTTTTACTGTAGAGTAGTATTCATGGGATGGATGTACCACGTTTGTTTAACCATTCACTTATTGTAGAGCACTGATTGTTTCCATTTTGGGACTAAAAAACAAATAAAACTATATTATGAGCAATCATGTATAGGTTTTATGTGGACATGTTTCATTTTTCCAAGATAAATGCCCAGGAGTGTGATGGTGTGATTGTACTTTAAGTCTTATCTTTAGTTTTGGTTTGGTTTGGATTTTTTTTTTTTTTTTTTTGAGAAATGGTCAAACTATTTTCCAGAGTGGCTGTAACATTTTAAGTTCCTGCCAGCAATATGTGAGAGATCCAGATTCTCCACAACCTTGCCAACATTTTGTAGTTTTACAATTTTTTTTTTTATTTTGGTTGTTCTAACAACTAAACTTTACTATACACCTATCAGAATAGGTATATAGTAAAATCCTAAACTTTACTATACACCTATCAAAATAGGTGTATAGTAAAATCTCATTATAATCTTAATTTTCACTTCCCTGGTGATGGTGAATATCTTTTCATATGCTCATTTGCCATCACATCTTTGGTAAATGTTTCTTCATGCTGTTTGTCCATTTTACAACTGAATGGTTTGTTTTCATTTTAACTGTTGAGCTCTGAGAATTCTCCATATATCCTAAATATAAGTTCATTTTCAGATACATGGTTAGCAAATATTTTTTTGCAGTCTGCACTTTCATTCAGTTTATCAATTGTTTTTCTTTTATGGATCAGGCTTTGGTGTCATGGCTAAAGAACAGAATGAATGGAGAAAATAGCATTGACATATATACACTGCTGCTGTTGCTGCTGCTGCTAAGTCGCTTCAGTCGTGTCCGACTCTGTGCGACCCCAGAGGTGGCAGCCCACCAGGCTCCCCCATCCCTGGGATTCTCCAGGCAAGAACACTGGAGTGGGTTGCCATTTCCTTCTCCAGTATATGAAAGTGAAAATGAAAGTGAAGTTGCTCAGTCGAGACCAACTCCCATATGTAAAATAGATAGCTGGTGAGAAGTTGCTATATAACTCAGGAAGCCCAGCCTAGCACTCTGTGATGACTTCAGGGGTGGAGGATGAGGGGAGGGAGGTTCAGGAGGAAGTGATATATATATGTATAAAATTATGGCTGAATTGTATTGTTATATGGCAGAAACCAACACAATATTGTAAAACAATTTTCCTCCAATTAAAGAACAAGTTATAAAAAAATAAATTCATGCATTTGATGCAATGAATAAATAAAAGTAAGAGGACTTCACCAAGTCCTGGATCTCAAAGACTTTCTAAGTTTTCTTTGAAAAGTTTTACGGTTTTATGTTTAATACATGACCCATTATGAGTTAATTTGTATAAGGTGTGAAACAGGCCAGTTCTTTTTTGCCTGTGAATGTCCAGTTGCTCCAGCACCACTTGTTGAAAGGATTCTCCTCCCAATGAATTGTTTTTGCACCTTCAAAAATCAATTGTTTGTTCTTCTATAGGACTTTTCTGGGTTAACTATTTTGCTTCACTGATCTACGAAGTACTGTATCATCTTAACTGATATTATTTTTTAATATGTGAAGGTGGTTAGCCCAGGCTATGGACCTGCCTAACTCATCACCCAGTAGGAACGAAAAGTGATCCCACAGTGTTTGGAAAGAGTGATGAAGAAGAGTAAGTTTTCTATTGCCAAAATCTTGCCAGGTTCACTTTGTTCAACAGGCAACTGCAATTATCCACTTCTTGCAGGGATTGTGTTTTCATTTTGTCGTTTGTTTTGAGTTTGTTTACTTTTTTTTTTCGATGCATCACATATAAGAAGCATTTAACATTGTGTCTAGTACATTGTAAGGCTTCGGTTTTATTGTTCATCTTCAGTATTCAGCATATCACCACCTTCATCACCCATTTGAACCCCTTCTAACCCAGGGAAGCGAGCTTTTCTGCCTCTCAAGTACATCTCCCACTTATTCTTAGAAGTTAAAAATTGACTTAAGGAAAAAAAAAAAGGTCGTGCTTATCATCTGTTAGCCTTTTTCACCCACCTTGAAGGAAAGGAAAATTTCTCTAGACAGGGAACAGACCCAGGGTAGCAGAGGTGAGCAGGCATTCCTTCCGGACCTTCACAACTACCCACCTGCCTTGTGTTTTTTCAGGGAAGGAGAACCAACTGAGCACCTGATCACTGTGCCCAGGGCCAGCCTCCTGGGTGGTCCATGGCAGGTTCAGCCCATGACAGACAGGGCAGAGGGATGGAGGGTACGAAGGGCTAAGAAGGGAAGTCACACATGTCCTGCAAGCCCTCCTCCGAGTCCTCCAGTACAGATCTCTGGGGTCTAAATTGGGAATCCCTGAAGCTTAGCCAACACCACAATGGCCTGGCTTAGATTTCCCAGCTGAGGACAGTCCCAGAGCCCACACTAATCAATGGGTTAATAAGGATTTCGAGGGCTGGGGAAGTCAGGGGTGCAGCAGCTGGGATGAGGAAAGGACAAATCATTATTTTTAATTTCAGCCAGTCAATGTGTTAATAAAGGAGTTGGATAAAAATGTAAGGATGGTGGTGGTTGGGGGGTGGGGAAGGGGTGAGAGAAAAGCCCGTCACTTTCTAAATGTTTGCCTGCAAGGGCAGCCTGATCTTTGAAATCAGAGTAGAGAATTCTTCAAGTCTGGTAATAGCAAACACTCTTCATCATGCCCTTCAGTGGCTGCTGACTGCAGACAGCTTTTTTCCCCTTCAACAATAGAAGAGATGGGAAAGAAAAGGCAAGCTTTTGGCCTCGGGGTTTTTTTTTTTTAACCACGGCTCTTTCCGCTCCAACCTACATCTAAGAGGGAGGGAAACTATCTTTTGTTATCACTCAATCTCCCTTAAATTTAAGAACAGCTGGGGATATTTTTCATGATTCATTAAATTCACATCATTCCAAAGAAATCTTCCTGCCGATTTATCTTTGCCTCAGCAGTTGGGGCTCCAAGAGTGAGCAGTTTCCTGAATGCCATCAACCTGGGTCCACTGTTTGGGGCTGAGTCTGTGATCTTTCATGCTGGAATATCTTTTTTTTTTTTTTTTTGGAGGGTGAAAGAGAGCGGGAAAGGAATCAGGGTATTGAAATGAATCTTTCCAGTCAATTTTTCCCTTTCTGGAGATAAAGGGAAAGTCGTATGGCTGTTACAGCTGAAGACTAAACCCCAGCTAATGTCCTCAGCAGGGAAGAATAATTAGTAAATTCTCTAATTAGAGTCCTGTTTACATTTCTCTTTTCATGGAGGCTAATCCTTGTGTTTAAAGAAGATATTCTGCCTTGATTAAAACCATTGGTTTTAATCGGAGTCACACAGTAGAATCCATGGTAAATGCAAATGGGCTTGAGTTCCATAAGGATTCATTCATTCAATCATTCATTTGGTGAAGACCAACTATATACTTAGCACTAAATACAAATATAACAAGATTTCTACACCCTGGGAACTAGGACAAGCATAACAAACAGCTTTCATCCCCCATACCTACTGTTATCCATTGAAGGTGGCTTTCTAGAGCTTTCTGAGGCCACTTTCTGGTTCAAGAGAAAGGAGAGCTTTCCTGGATATATAAAGGTGGGGCGGACCTGAGCGGAGACCCCTCCCCACACACAGGTTATTTGTTGAACACCAGGAAGTACAGATTCAATGGACAGATTCAACGGACGTGAATTTGGGCGAACTCCTGGAGATGGTGAGGAATAGGGAGGCCTGGCGTGCTACAGTACGTGGGGTTGCCAAGAGCTGGACATGACTTAGTGACTGAACAGCAACAACAAGGAAATACCCAGCAGTGTACGAAGGGCTTTCAAGTGCTCTCCTGTGATCCTTACACAGGCACACACATGGAAGTCTGGGCATGATGCGAGAAGTGGTCAGCGCGCTCCTGTGAGAGCCTGTGGCTCCCTCAGCCTGGCCTTTCCCTCTCACGGCCTACCTAGACTCATGTAACCCAACGAGCCAGGCTTAGAAGTCACTGACTACTTGGGCAGCACACCAGAGAGATGAGGCGTTCAGGTTCTGGAACCAAATATCTGGGCTACACACTGGCTGTGCTATTTGTGGCTGAGTAAAATTAGGTGAAATATCTAACTTCTCTGCATCACAGTTTTCTCATCTGTAAAGTGGGGAGAAGAGTACCTACTTACTGGATGGTGAGGAGAATTGAAAGAAGGAAGGAAGCCAGGGTGCCTGGCTTCCTACCAAGTACTAGTGTTCACGCGTGGTCATTGGTGCTGTTGTGGTGGTTATTGCTGAGGACCTGGCCTGGTCGGACACAGCTGAACAGTCCCACTCCTTCCAATCTCCCTCTTTGGGTTTCTCCTTTCTAATAGAATTATGTGCAAGTAGGAAAAAAGAGAAAAAAAAATTGCACTTCTCTACATTTGAAGTTAATGAGAGCCCCACATCCTGAGAGATTCGCAGAGAACTCTTCTATAAAAATCAAGTGTAACCACACCTGCCTCTTCTGGAACAAAGAACAATGAGCTTGTATTTCAACAAGCTTTTGAGGAACTCGATAATGGTGATACATGAACTGATAAATAAGAGCCATGGGCAAAGTCATAAGCCCTGAATAAGCATAAAATAAAAAGCTTAAGGAATTCCAGTAAATTATTATTTCATTAACATTAATGGTGGAAAACTATCCCGTCCCTTACACATTATATGTGCCCTTTCCTGAAGGCTGATGAAGCTCCATTTGTGACTTTCTTTCTGTATATACACCCCTGCAGTGGACACTGTAGGATGTTTTAAAAAGTGATTAGACTTGACTTCTGCCTCCAAGGAACCTGACTGGAGAAGTTCCTAATATACGCATCAAAAGGGGTAAATAATTTGCAAAGCCAGGTATTACCATGGGGCCTCTGATTGCTGAAGGGACAGAGAGTGGAGAGGGATCTGGGTCAGGGACATTCGTGAGGACAGGCTATGGATTTGAGAAGTGTTAGATGGACAAGGCACTTGAGCTGAGGTCTCAGTTAGTAGCAGTAGCAGCTCAGTTGTGTCTGACTATATGAGACCCCATGGACTATAGCCCACCAGGCTCCTCTGTCCATGGGATTCTCCAGGCAAGAATACTGGAGTGGGTAACCATTCCCTTCTCCAGAGGATCTTCCTGACCCAGGGATCGAACCCGGGTCTCCTGCATTCAGAACAGATTTTTTACCATCTGAGTGACAGGGAAGAGATCTCAATTGGAAGAAGGAAATGGAACAAACCAAAAGGTAACCTACAAGAGACCAAATCCTCTCAAATACTTTGTCTCATTTAGTCTCGGTCAAGCCTTCTGGGTGGATACGAACTTACATTTTTGTAAAATAAGGAAATGGAGCCCTTGGGGGTCAAAGTTTCCTGGGACTTGAACCCAGCAGTGGCAGACCCCAAAGCATTTTTCCGTTTGATCACACTATTCCTCTGGAAGCACAGAAGTTGAGAACACCAAGTACAGAAGGGCTCAGAGATGAAAAGACAGTGGAGAAAGTTATAGGGGAGGAGACTGGTGTGGTGGATGAAGAATCCTTCAAGGAGGTTTGGAAGGGAAGTGCCAGGTAGAAAATGACTGCAAGAAACAGAGGGCAGGGGGGCAAGATTGCAGAGGTTTTTAGTTGGTTTTTACTTGTGTGTTTTGTTTTATGTGCTCATTTTTACTAAATTTTGCCAGGCTGTGTAAAGACGTATTGCTTTTAATTACACAAGGAAAATTACCATTTGGGATTATTTTATTTCTTTTCTTTCATATATCAGCCTGCCACATAGAGATGATTCTCCATGATGAGACTGAACCCACAGACAAACTGGAATCTTCATTTCCAGCCTTAAGTTCCATGGTCTGCCCCACCTAATTTTATCCAGTTTCCCTATTAGAAATCAAGATGACCAGTTTGGGTTTCTTTGAGTCTTTCAGGCTCCAAAAAATAGGCCAGAGAAGGAAGAGGGAAAAGCAGTAGCCCCTCAATTGATGAAATGAACCCTAGAAGTGCTTAATGAAACTCAGAGTGTTATAGCAGACTCGCCTCCTAAAATTCTAAGTGCTCTGCGTCACCTAGCATTTAAAATCCTTTAATAATTTCCCATTTCTTCCAAGGTAAAGTCCAAATGTTGTAACTATGTGATACGGTGGTTTGGGACTCTGGCCTCTTGAGGAGACACATCTGCATTTGAATCCTAATTCTGCAATTTACTAGCTGAATTACCTTCGGCAAGTTACTTCACCTAAGTCACAGTTTCCCCCCTCTGTCAATGGGGTTGACCCCTGCCTCTTTTCATATCCATAAGGTCTTTGTGAAGATTAAATGATAGAGTGCATGCAAAGCCGTTGCTTAGTTCTGTGGCGTAGTGAAATGTCACGATGACACCTTATCTTTTATGACTTGTGAAGACCTTACTCCCATCGAACACCTTACTCCCATCTTCCTCTCCAAAGTAATCTCTTAACCCTCTCCCCTTGGCTGGCATTTCCAGCCACGCTGCACGCCATTTCATTTCCTCTAAGGCAGTTTTCTCCCTTGTGCCCCGCGCCTTTGCACATGCTGCTCCTCCTCTCCAGGATATCTGATTCCTCCTCTTCACACAGCCAGTTACTAGCTGTCCTTCTCCCTGAGCATGTCCATCCTGCTCTCCTGACCCTGGCAAGTTGAGTGAGCATCCTTGTCTGGTGTCCCCATGGCCGGGAACATCCCTCTCTCGTACATTCTGTGCCAGAGCCCTTTCCTTGGGTGATTATGGCTGACTGTGTTGCTGCTGGGCGTATCCTCCATGATAGCTTAGTATGGCATCCCCAGTGCTTAGCCCAGGGCCAGGCTTATAGCTGGTCCTTGGTCAATGAGCAGTTGTCCACAGTGTCATTGTGGAGTAGAGAGGGCACCATATATGCCCTCCTCAGTTCCCTTGGTAATAGTGGGTATTTGCCTAAGCCCCTCATCTCTGGTTGCCAGGGGGACTCTAGAGCCATAGGGACTCTAGTCCTTCCATGGGTCTTACAACTTGTTAACCCGCTCTGAGTCCTCTCAGTCCCCGGCAGAGGCCACACTGGATTTCAGTGCACTGTTTTTCCTTAGAGGGCACACCTAGGACCAGCAGGACCCTGGTTAAAAAATTATTATCAAGAATGTCAAAACAGTAACAGCAGAACATGAAGCCAAGCACAGGGTCCTTCTAAACATAGAATCCTGTGCTCCTGCACACGTCACATGCCAGTATGCTAATCGGCTTCAGTTGTGTCTGACTCTTTGCAACCCCATGGACTGTAGCCCACTAGGCTCCTCTGTCCATGGGATTCTCCAGGTAAGAACACTGGAGTGGGTTGCCAGGCCCTTCTCCAGGGGATCTTCCCGACCCAGGAATCAAATCTGTGTCTCTTATGTCTCCTGCTTTAGCGGGCAGGTTCTTTTTTTTCTTCAGCAGCTAAACAACAACTTTAATCATAGTGATTAAAAGTAAATGCTGCTCTTAAACAGTTATTTAAAGAACTATTCTTAACTTTTTTTCTGAAATGAATAAATCTTTATTATATTATGAACTTACTATGTTTTGGTGGTGCTGGTGGTTATAAGAGCTGCTTTCCACTTTCAAGTGATGACAGGTAACTGTTTACCATGTTTTTGCCTTTTTAAAAAATTTTTATTTACTTTTTAATTGAAACATAATTGCTTTACAGAATCTTATTGTTTTCTGTCAAGCCTCAACATGAATCAGCCTCCCTTTTGAATCTCCCTCCCATCTTCCTCCCCATCCCACCCCTCTGGGTTGATACAGAGCCCCTGTTTGAATTTCCTGAGCCATACAACAAACTCCCGTTGTCAATCTGTTTTGCACATGGTAATGTAAGTTTCCACGTTACTCTCTCCATACATCTCACCCTCTTCTCCCCTCTCCCCATGTCCATAAGTCTATTCTGTATGTCTGTTTCTCCATTGCTGCCCTGAAAATAAATTCTTCAGTACCATTTTTCTAGATTCCATATATATGCATTTGTATACGATATTTATCTTTCTCTTTCTGACTTACTTCACTCTGTATAATAGGCTCTGGGTTCATCTACCTCATTAGAACGGACTCTAATGCATTCCATTTTATGACTGAATAATATTCCATTGTGTATATGTACCACAACTTCTTTATCCATTCATCTGTTGATGGGCATCTAGGTTGCCTCCATGTTCTAGCTATTGTAAATAGTGCTGCAATGGACAATGGTATACACGTGTCTTTTTCAATTTTGGTTTCCTCAGGGTAGGTGCCTAGAAGTGGGATTGCTGGGTCATATGATGGTTTTATTCCTAGTTTTTTAAGGAATCTCCATACCATCTTCCATAGTGACTGTATTAATTTACATTCCCAACAACAGTTCAAGAGTGTTCCCTTTATTCCACACCCTCTCCAGCATGTATTTATTGTTTGTAGACTTTTTGATGATGGCCATTCTGACCAGTGTGAGGTGATATCTCATTGTAGTTTTGATTTGCATTTCTCTAATAATGAGCGATGTTGAGCATCTTTTCATGTGTTTGTTAGCCATCTGTATGTCTTGTTTGGAGAAATGTCTGTTTAGGTCTTTTCCCCACTTTTTGATTGGGTTGTTTGTTTTTCTGGTATTGAATTGTATGAGCTGCTAGTATATTTCAGAAATTAATCCTTTGCCAGTTGTTTCATTTGCTATTATTTTTTCCCATTCTGAGCGATGTCTTTTCACCTTGCTTATAGTTTCCTTTGCTGTGCAAAAGTTTAAGTTTAATCAGGTCCCACTTGTTTACTTTTGTTTTTATTTCCGTTACTCTAATAGGTGGGTCGTAGAGGATCTTGCTTTGATTTATGTCATCGAGTGTTCTGAACAGGCAGCTTCTTAACCACTAGTGACGCCTGGGAAGCCCCCTGAACAGGTCACTCTCCTGTGAAGTCACACACCCTGGCCGTGCCTTTCTCCTTGACCCTGTGTCCAGAGGATCTGAAACGTTCTTTCCTGCTAGGGCTCTAGGAACTAGTGCTATCGGAGGCAGGATATCAAATGACATTTAAAGATTACCAACTGGGGTGAGAACTTAGAACCAAGAAGTGAATCAGTAATGGTGGAGTTTCTGGTCCCTGGAGGAGAGAGAATTTGGATGAGATTCAAAGGGCAGGCAAGAACCTTCAATTCCGTTATTTTGTTAATACCTCAGCATAAATATGTCTTTTAGTACAGTGGACCCTTGAATAATGTGGACTTGAACTGTGTGGGTTCATGTATATGCAGATTCTTTTCACTAAATAAAAATTACAGTACCACACAATCCATGACTGGTTGAATCTGTGAATGCAGAACCACAGATATGGAGGGCTGATGGTCAAGTTATGAGATTTTTAGACTATTTGAAATCCACCCCCTATCCCTCTAGGTGCCCCCCCCCGCCATTATTCAAGGGTCAACTGTATATACGAATGTGAATATACATGTATATATCTCCTGAATTGAGAAAAATATTTTTATAACCTCATTATGAGTGAGTGTTAGTTGCTCGGTCGTGTCCAACTCTTCGAACCCATGGACAGTAGCCTGCCAGACTCCTCTGTCCATGGAATTTCCCGGGCAAGAATACTGGAG
Organism: Bos javanicus; assembly: GCF_032452875.1. NCBI lineage: Eukaryota > Metazoa > Chordata > Mammalia > Artiodactyla > Bovidae > Bos > Bos javanicus. Next base: position 70,158,484 of record NC_083883.1, on the reverse strand, counting down.
TGGGTTGCCATGCCCTTCTCTAGGCAATCTTCCCGACCCAGGGATCAAACCCACCCCTCTTGTATCTCCTGCACTACAGGTGGATTCCTTAGTATCTGAGCTACCAGGGAAACCAAACCTCATTAATATGCACCAGTAAAATGAACACTAAAATATTTATTTGAGAGATTCAAATAGATGCTCTGAGGCTCATATTAGCAAAGGGATTAGAAATCTTCCATCAGAACACTCATAAACAAGCAAGTCAAACAATGGAGTCTAGAAATGCAAATATTAGACTGCTGTAACAGATACTCAATGATAAAAGAATGCCATGTGATTTCTGAATAGACTATATTTCAGTTGTTCTCAGCCCTGTATGATCATTAGAATTACTTTGGGTAAGCTTCTAAAACACTGTGAGGCTTGGGCTCCAGACAAACTGAATCAAAATTTCCAGAAATGTGGCCCGGGGCACCAGCAGTTGGTAAAGCTCTCCAGGTGGTTCAAATGTGCTCCAGGATCGAGAGCCACCCTCCTTGCTGGACAGGCATTCCTGAAATGCAGACTGAAGTGTTGTCAGTTGAACCTCAATCAGAAGGTGATGAAAATCACGTGCTGTTTAATAGCCTATTAATTTAAATCCACACACAAGGAGAGCTTGCTCCCTGTAACCATCACTATTAAATATTTGAAAGTAGTGAAATCCCTTTACAAAAAAAAAGACTCACACTTAAGCCTTAAAATCATCAATAAAATAGAATATCAATTTCATTCTGTGGTACAAATCCCAATTTCCATAGAAAACCGCCTGACCCTAAAATATATCAGGAGCTTGTTCTAATCACAAGAGATGTGTTCTGAATAAGTCCTCTCTTCTCAGAATGGCTAAGTCTGCAACTCAGTGTTTTTACTGTAGCTGAAAAATTAATTCCTTTTCAGAAATATTCTCATCTTCTCCGAAAAGGGAAAAAAAAAAAAAGGTTTTTTGATGTAGACTGATGGGATTATGAAGTGACCCTTTGGGTCAGAAGGAGACTTTTCTTTTTCTCATCAAGGAAATCAATTTCTAAGTCCAAGTCTCTTAAAATAATATATTCTTGTGGCACGCACGCAGCTTTTTTGATCTGCTATGAAAAGAGTAAGAGGTAAAGAGGATCAGGGGTGGTGATGGAATATTATAATCTGCCACACTCACACATCAGCCTTTCACTAAGTAATTCCAGATAAATTGAGGATTTACATATTTAAGATTAAATGAGAGAAAGAGTAGCTGATGCATAAATATAGAAATACGAAGATATAACTGAAGCAAGTTAACTCTTAAAACTTAAAGTTATTTGGTATTTATTTATTGCTCTACTTGGAAGTTTAAGGTTTATTAGAGACTAACCAAGATAATCTCTTTCAGATCAATTGAACTGGCAACCTACCCTTAGGGAATTTTTTCCCCTGTCCTCAGTAAAATCCCAATTACACCGATAAGCAACAGTTAAATGCATACAAAGACGCATAAATGCAGCAGATGGAAAACAGGAGGAAGCAGCTGGAAGTGTGTTTCCCTCAGAACTGTTTTTAACAGCCTGTGCACAAATGAAGCCCCTCTAATACAGAGATAAAAATAAAACATAAATGTTGAAAAGGTGACTGGTCACAGCTCCCAGACGGCGTGAGACGCCGTGATCACCACTGGTTCCATCACCCTTGGGTCATCCTAGGCGTTTGCCTGCTTAGGGGCTTTCAAGAAATCCTGAAAATCAGATTCAATCTCAACATGCCAACTTTCCCAGGAGCACAGTTACAGCCTGAATCCTTCCCTGTCCCTATTCCCAAGAATTAGGTGCCTGCAGGGCACTTGGTAGGGGCACTTGAGAGCCCCAATCCACCCGCAAGGAGCCACTGTTTCTCTCCTACTTCCTGACAGCTCAGAACACCACTTAACAAAACCCAGTGTTTCCTGTCTCAGGATTCCGATCCCCTGTTGCTGAGTGTGCTTCACCCGTGTGTTAGTCTCTCAGTCGTGTCCAGCTCTTTGAGACCCCAATGGACTGTAGCCCACCAGACTCCTCTGTCCATGGAATTCTCCAGGCAAGAATACTGGAGTGGGTTGCCATGCCCTCCTCCAGGGGATCTTCCCCACCCAAGGATCAAACCGGGGTCTCCGGCATTGCAGGCAGAATCTTTACCATCTGAGCCACCAGGGAAGCAGGTGCTCTTTAAACACCCGTGAGAGCAGAACATGCCTCTTTCACATATGAAGAGAATTCTGACCCACCACTGAGCAGGGCTCTAAAGTTCAGACCTGTTCTCCAGTGAGGATAATGAATTCAGCTGATGTGTCTTTAGGCAGCATCTCCCTTGTCATCTGTTTGTCCATACTTCAAGCATTTCCTGACCACTTGTTAAGCCCAAGCTGCCATGGCAGGTGCCAAAGAGAAGAAACAAGTGAATATGGTGGAGAGAGGCAGAAAGGGACACATGTGGGTAAGTGAAGGGGGCTTCAGAGGTATTGGCAGTGTTTTATTTCTTGACCGGGGTACTGGCTACTTGCTGTTTTCTTTGCATAACAGTAATATATTAAATAATATATATTGGTTGTGCATATTTTCATAATATAACCATATTTCACAACAAAAAGTGAAAGAAAAAAATACAGACAAATATGAAAGGTCCAATCAAGCAGTTTTCAATCGGGTAGAAAAGGTACTATATAAAGCAATCTTGCTTATAATTGAAGAAGAGGTGTGATCGATGCTGTAATTTACATAGAAATAATAATTATAGTTAAATGTAGATACATAATTATAGATAAACACAATCATTTGTCCATATTATGTAATTATATAAATATAATTATTTATCTACATGCTGCTGCTAAGTCACTCAGTCATATCAGACTCTTTGCAACCCCATGGGGTCTTCCCAACCCAGGGATGGAACCTAAGTCTCCTGCATTGACAGGCAAATTCTTTCCCTCTGAGCCACCTGGGAAGCCCCATTTTTCTACATTAATAAGTATAAATAATTTTAGGTAATTCTAAATAAGTGTAAATTACAATAGGAATTCAAAGATCCATCAGGATAGATCAAGATTTTCAGATAAGACACCAAATGCCAATAACAGAAATAGGCCTTGATAAATGGGTGAGAATTCAACAGCAGAGCTGGAGGTCCTAGAAGGCAGACATGGATCAGGAAGAAAGATCACAAGGGAAGAGTAGAGGGAAGACCTCCTTAGTCAAGGAACAGCAGGCTGTTTAACTAAAGCATAGAATGTACAGAGCTTGAAAAGTATTTTACTTGGCGGACAAAGGAGAAACCTGGAAGAATTGTGAGCAAGAAAGCATTCTTCCCTAGCGCTGTGTCTAGGAGAGTTAGTCTGGCAATGATCTGCTGGGTGAACTCAAGGGAAGAGAGCACAGCAAAAGGAGAGCCATTAGGTATGTAGTTCATCCTTGGCCTTCGGAACACAAAGGCCAGGGAGGAGGAGGGGGTCCCCTGGAGGCTGATGGGAACTGGGGGCTCCAAGTCCATGCTGGTCTGAATCCCTTCCACCACATCACATCCGCTTGCCCCTCTTGAAATCATCTCCTCATTAATGTCATTGACCTCCCTTGGAATCTTTCCTGGGTTCCTACTGTGAGTCCTATCAGTTCAGTTCAGTTCAGTTCAGTCGCTCAGTTGTGTCCGACTCTTGGCGACCCCATGAATCACAGCACGCCAGGCCTCCCTGTCCATCACCAACTCCCAGAGTTTACCCAAACTCATGTCCATCGAGTCGGTGATGCCATCCAGCCATCTCATCTTCTGTCGTCCCTTCTCCTCCTGCCCTCAATCCCTCCCAGCATCAGGGTCTTTTCCAATGAGCCATCTCTTCACATCAGGTGGCCAAAGTATTGGAGTTTCAGCTTCAGCATCAGTCCTTCCTATAAACACCCAGGACTGATTTCCTTTAGGATGGACTAGTTGGATCTCCTTGCAGTCCAAGGGACTCTCAAGAGTCTCCTCTAACACCACAGTTCAAAAACATCAATTCTTCAGCGCTCAGCTGTCTTTATAGTCCAACTCTCACATCCATACATGACCACTGGAAAAACCATAGCCTTGACTAGGTTTTGTTGACAAAGTAATGTCTCTGCTTTTTAATATATTATCTAGGTTAGTCATAATTTTCCTTCCAAGGAGTAAGCATCTTTTAATTTCATGGCTGCCCTAAGAGTTTTTAGTGTGAGAAACATGTATTCTTCTCTCAAAATAACCTAGTAAGCTAACAGAGGAAAGTTATAACCATGATTAGCCAATGGCAATAAGGCAACACCAAAACGGCATTGTTTTTCTTTCTGCTTTCGAGTTTAACTTTCCCCTTCCCTTTGCCTCTGTCCACACAGTTTCTGTTGGTGAGTGGTCTCTCATGGTGTGAGTCTGTGTGTGTGTGTGAGTCTGTGTGAGTCTGTGTGTGTGTGTGTGTGTGTGTGAGTCTGTGTGTGTGTGTGTGTGTGTGTGTGTGAGTCTGTGTGTGTGTGTGAGTCTGTGTGTGTGTGTGTGTGTGTGTGTGTGAGTCTGTGTGTGTGTGTGTGAGTCTGTGTGTGTGTGTGTGTGTGTGTGTGTGAGTCTGTGTGTGTGTGTGTGAGTCTGTGTGTGTGTGTGTGAGTCTGTGTGTGTGTGTGTGTGTGTGTGTGTGAGTCTGTGTGTGTGTGTGTGAGTCTGTGTGTGTGTGTGTGAGTCTGTGTGTGTGTGTGTGTGAGTCTGTGTGTGTGTGTGTGTGTGAGTCTGTGTGTGTGTGTGTGAGTCTGTGTGTGTGTGTGAGAGTCTGTGTGTGTGTGTGTGTGTGTGAGTCTGTGAGTCTGTGTGTGTGCGCGCATGTGTTGGGGGTGGGCAGGCACACGTGCACCCATGTGCCTACCTCTGTCTTTTACTGAGTTCTTGGTGCTTCTTTATAAACGTTTTGCTTGGTCTTACTAGGGTTTCCAGTAATTCAAAACTGTCGGCTACTCTGCTACTTTCCACAGCTGGAACTAGGGCAGCTGTTAGTATAATAAGAAACAGATATAACACCATTCACTTGGCTGCCATGGTTTCTTTCTCGAGCACCATCACGGTGTGTCAGAAACATGAACAACACTTAAAGGTCTGTTTGGCGTGTTTATCTTTTTACATGGTGGATGCACTGGAACTTTCAGAAGTGACTCAAAGGAGATGAAGGAATCACCTCCACTATTTGTTTACCCTCATCCAATGCTTTCAGAGGACTGAGAATTGATGCGTTTTCTAAACTGCGCATCTGTCTATGGTTTTTCTTATAGTGGAATCGTTGCCTATCTCATTCTGAGGTCTGTTGTTTGAGATGGCTGATGTACAGCATTCTGTTACTTATTCTCTTCGGCTTCTGGGACTCTGCATTTATCAAAGAAGGACAATTTGAGGAAGGTCAAGGTTCAAAAGGACTGCATGCCAATAGGAAATAAACCTTCTCCCTCCCTTTGCAACGCCCCACAGCTGGGTCAATTTTATGGCCGAAGGGAAACTGATCACTGTTGGCTGGCTGGGTGACCACGCCTCGGTTTGCACGTATAGCTGTCACCATTCCCTGCCGTGTTTCCCCTGTGAGTCATCTGTTTCAGGGGCTACAGCAACAGGTCTGGGCTGTGCCCATGCTGAACTCAAGTTCCTCTCCAGACTGAGTTCAAAGCACCTCTTGCCCTTCAATGGATCAGAAGAAACTTTCTTTTAAACTATCTGTCAGCTGGCCCAGAGCTGGCCAGAGTAAGAGGGAATTTCCACCAGAACTGAACTTGGTAGGATCTTGGGAGCTTCTTTCCGAAGAATTTAGTGTGTTGAGTTGAAAAGAACTTTCTGGTGATTTTCAGTTTGGGTTGAGGTCCAGGGCTATCAGGATGAGCGAAAACATTAACTCTCTGAAGCTGGACCAGCCCAGTGGCTCATGGTCCAGATGGCACTGAAGTCGCCGTGGATAAGCGAGAAAATGGGAGGCGTGCAGTCAAGTTTTCATTAAGCTAAACTATTTCCTCAGAGGTGCTCTCCTTTATTTTAAACATTCTGCTTCTCTGATATTAAAAAACCCATCATTCACAGCCTGGTTCAAAAATTAGCTTCTCTCAGAAGCCTGTTCTGATATTCTCAACATATCTCAATAGCTCTTTTAATTCCCGTAGCACTTGATATTTGTCTTACCTAATGATGTTAAAAAGCCCTTTCTTCTATAAAATGCTAATACTGGGTTTTTTAGTCCATACCTGAGTTAAGGAGAAGGTCATGGGCTGACCCAGAGTATGAACCTTTTAATTGTTTTAATTTAATTGTTTTAGGGTTGCCCACCTATTCTTAAAGCCATCTATGAAATCCAGAAGTCCGGTAACCATTGGGCCAGATGAATCCTAAGGATTATTCTAGATCAAGAGCCTTTAAAGCACTTTAAAGTGAGCAATTATGCCTGTTACCTGAAAAATGAAAGTGAAAGTGAAGTCGCTCAGTCATGTCCAACTCTTTGGGACCCCATGGACTGTTAAATCTCCATAAAATCCCAGTGAAGCAGCTAGTATGGAGATGATCCATGTATATTCATTTATTCGTCCTTCCAGGATAGATGCCTACTGTGTGCTAAGTAGTAATTACTGCCCTCAGGGTTCTCAGAGTCTACAGTCCCAGGTAAGTGATCTTTATGGAAACATATACTAAAAATATATGTGTATTCAAGTACATATACATATATATAAATAAATATATATATATATACACACATAGATATAAATACTTCTTGTTGTTCAGTCACTAAGTCATGTCTAACTCTTTGCAACCCCATGGACTACAGCATGCCAAGCTTCTCTGCTCTTCACTATCTCCCAGAGTTTGCTCAGATTCATGTCCATGAGTCAGTGATGCTATCTAATCATCTCATCCTCTGCCACTCATTCATCTTTTGTCTTCAGTCTTTCCCAGAATCAGGGTCTTTTCCTATGAGTCAGTTCTTTGCATCAGGTGGACAGTCCTGGAGCTTCAGCTTCATCATCAGTCTTTCCAATGACTATTCAGGGTTGATTTTCTTCAGGACTGACATGATCATTTGTGAACAACACAAAGCCTTTTCTCTCTCCTCTCTGTAGTCCACCTTCTTAAGGTCTGTCCTTTCATTTGAATGAGTTCTTGCAAAATATGCAGGTTCCTTGCAGGTTCCTATGAATGTCTCTAATTTTGCAAATGATATTCTTACAGATCATAGTCTGTTTTCTACCTTTTCCCCACTTCCCAGACCCATCCATGATGTTGGCGTACATCTCACCTGGATGAAGTCAGTTTCATCTCTTTGGGGGTTGGGCTTTACGGTTCGTGTTTGGACATCATTTGTTTAAAGAACTTTCTCATCCCTAATCACAAGGCTATCCTCCTGAACTTGCTTATAAATTTATAACTTAATCTTTCTTATTTAGGAATTTATCCCTCTAATGACTTATGTAGAGACCTAGTTTTATTTTCCTTCATATACTGAACCAGGTCTCCCCATGTTGCCTGTGTACAATCCATGCTTCCCCTCTGGATATGTCGCACCTCCATTATTATATCGGAGAAGGCGATGGCACCCCACTCAAGTACTTTTGCCTAGAAAATCCCATGGATGGAGGAGCCTGGTAGGCTGCAGTCCATTGGGTCGCTAGAGTCGGACATGACTGAGCGACTTCACTTTCACTTTTCACTTTCATGCATTGGAGAAGGAAATGGCAACCCACTCCAGTGTTCTTGCCTGGAGAATCCCAGGGACAGGAAGCCTGGTGGGCTGCCGTCTATGGGGTTGCACAGAGTCGGACATGACAGAAGCAACTTAGCAGCAGCAGCAGCAGCAGCAGCAGCAGCCATTATTATATAATCAGTGCCTACGTGTACACATGGATGACTCTGAAGTAGGTATTTTTAGAGCAACTTTCCCAAGGTCACTCAGTTTGAAGGCAGCTTAGCTGAGATTAGATGCTCTCCAGCCCATTTGTTCACATTGTTCTTTTAAGATTATTAAAGCTCACTCAGAAGTCACAGGATGTTAAAGCTGGAAAGGAACCTAAGGGTTCTAGGTGAATTCTTTTATTTTCTGACACAGGGGGCCCAGAGAAGCTGAGTGACTTGCCTGAATCAGAGCAAGAGAATCAGGGCTCAAATGCACTTCAAGTCTAGTGATTTCAAGTCTGCTCCTGTTTTCCCTGCACTTAGAGTTATTTAAATAGAACTTGAGAGCCTGAACACAGAGACACATGGAAAAACCTGCACACTCCATACATTTGGTGCTCACATTTAAAACACATGTTTGACCTCAACAAGTCAGCACTGTTCTCCAGTTAGAGGACAGGTGAAAAACAGGGAGGAAGGAAAAGCAGAGGGAAAGGACATGTTTCTACACAGTCAAACACCGGTGTTGCAAGACCCATCTTATTTACTGGAGTGAACCTCAGATCCTCACTCAGTACATCTTTGTTTTTAAATTATGAACAGTTTGATAAAACTTGTTTATCTTATTATTAGGAGACAGCAGGTTACAAACAGTGAACTAGAGGTGAGGAGGGGAGGTTATTAAGAACTAAAGTGAAAGAGGAGAGTGAAAAAGTTGACTTAACACTCAATATTCAGAAAACTAAGATCATGGCATCTGGTCCCATCACTTCATGGCAAATAGATGGGGAAATAATGGAAACAGTGACAGACTTTATTTTTGGAAGCTCCAAAATCACTGCAGATGGTGACTGCAGCCATGAAATTAAAAGATGCTTGCTGCTTGGAAGAAAGGTTATGACCATCCTAGATAGCATATTAAAAACCAGGGGCATTACTTTGCCAACAAAGATCCATCTAGTCAAAGCTGTGGTTTGTCCAGTAGTCATGTATGAATGTGAGAGTTGGACTATAAAGAAAGCTGAGCCCTGAAGAATTGATGCTTTTAAACTGTAGTGTTGGAGAAGACTCTTGAGAGTCCCTTAAACTGCGAAAAGATCAAACCCGTCAATCCTAAAGAAATCAGTCCTGAATATTCATTGGAAGGACTGATGCTGAAGCTGAAACTCCAATACTTTGGCAACCTGATGCAAAGACCTGACTCATTTGAAAAGACCCTGATGCTGGGAAAGATTGAAGGGGAGAGGAGAAGAGGATGACAGAGGATGAGATGGCTGGATGTCATCACTAACTCGATGGACATGAGTTTGAGCAAGTTCCAGGAGCTGGTGATGGACAGGGAAGGCTGGCGTGCTGCAGTCAGACACAAGAGTCACACACAACTGAGTGACTGAACTGAGGAGGAAAAACATTAGAAAGATTATGAACAGCTAGAGCAGAAGTCATATGACACAATATAGCACCATGATCTGTGAACAGTCCTCAAAGCTTGGTGTGGGCTGTGGGCAATCACTGTGTCACGGCCAAACAGCCGTCATTCAAGACAATACCTGAGATCCCAAGAACAGGTTAAACTATGTTGTTTATTCAGATACTGTTGCTGTTGTTCAGTTGCTAAGTTATGTCCAACTCTTTACCCCATGGACGGTAGCATGCCAGACTTCCCTGTCCATCACTATTTACTGAAGTTGCTCAAATTCATCTCTGATGAGTCATGAAGCTATCTAACCATCTCATCCTCTGCTACCCTCTTCTCCTGTCTTCAATCTTTCCCAGCATCAGGGTCTTTTCCAATGAGTTGGCTCTTTGCATCAGTTGGTGAAAGTATTGGTGCTTCGGCTTCAGCATCAGCATCAGCCGTTCCAATGAATATCTAGGGTTCATTTCCTTTAGGATTGACTGGTTTGATCTCCTTGCTGTCCAAGGGACTCTCAAGAGTCTCCTCCAGCACCACAGTTGAAGGACATCAATTCTTCGGTTTTCAGCCTTCTTTATGGTCCAACTCTCATATCTGTACAGGACTACTGGATAAACCATAGATTTGATTATATAGACCTTTGTTGGCAAAGTGATGTCTTTGCTTTTTAATATGCTATCTAGCTTTGTCATAGCTTTCCTTTGAAGAAGCAAGCATCTTTTAATTTCATGACTGCAATCACCATACATAATGATTTTGAAGCCAAGAAAATAAAATCTATCACTGCTTCCACTTTTTCCTCTTCTATTTGCCATAAAGTGATGGGGCTGGATGCCATAATCTTAGTTTTTTGAATGTTGAGTTTTTAAGCCAGCTTTTTTACTCTTCTCTTTCACCCTCATCAAGAGGCTCTTTCTGCCATTAGAGTGGTATTATCTGCATATCTGAGGTTGTTGAAATTCCTCCCAGTAATCTTGATTCCAGATGATACACACACCATCATATGTAAAATAGGTAAACAACAAAGACTTACTGTATGAAATAGGGAAGTATATTCAATATCTTGTAATAACCTAAGTGGAAAAAAACTGAAAAAGAATCTACATATGTCTGCACATGTATGTGTATGTGTGTATATGACTGAATCACTTTGCTAAAACATTTAGCAAATATTTGCTGAAACATAGACCTAAAACATTATAAATCACTGTACTTCAATACAAAAATAAATATTAACTTCACCAAAAATTATGTTGATTATATTTATCACTCTGGTTCCATCACTTTATAGGAAATAGATGGGGAAACAGTGGAAACAGTGTCAGACTTTATCTTTTTGGGGCTCCAAAATCACTGCAGATGGTGACTGCAGCCATGAAATTAAAAGACACTTACTCCTTGGAAGGAAAGTTATGACCAACCTAGATAGCATATTCAAAAGCAGAGACATTACTTTGCCAACAAAGGTCCGTCTAGTCAAGGCTGTGGTTTTTCCTGTGGTCATGTATGGATGCAAGAGTTGGACAATGAAGAAGGCTGAGCGCCGAAGAATTGATGCTTTTGAACTGTGGTGTTGGAGAAGACTCTTGAGAGTCCCTTGGACTGCAAGGAGATCCAACCAGTCCATTCTGAAGGAGATCAGTCCTGGGTGTTCTTTGGAAGGATTGATACTGAAGCTGAAGCTCCAGTACTTTGGCCACCTCATGGGAAGAGTTGACTCATTAGAAAAGACTCTGATGCTGGGAGGAATTGGTGGCAGGAAGAGAAGGGGACGACAGAGGATGAGATGGCTGGATGGCATCACGGACTTGATGGACGTGAGTCTGAGTGAACTCCGGGAGTTGGTGATGGACAGGGAGGCCTGGCGTGCTGCAATTCATGGGGTCGCAAAGAGTCGGACATGACTGAGCGACTGAACTGAACTGAATACAGTGAAGTGTATAATGTATTTTGTACACATTTTCATTCAAAATGTCTAAAGTGGTCATCAAAATCAAGGACCTATTTTTACATATATATTTCCTTTGTAGCTGAGAGGCTCTAAATGCAATGATACCTAAGTAGCAACAAACACAGGCAGCACCTAAATCCTGATTTCCAATACCATTCGCCAATTTTAAAAAACCAGGTTGCTTGGAGGAATGGCTGGTTCTAGGACTCAGGCATGAAATAAACAAGATAAGCCTGAAGCAATTTGTAGAGTCAGAAAGTAAAGAAGAGCTCAGAAACAAACCAAAAAAACCCACAATGATGAGTGAGGACAGTGAAGAGACACTGGAGCCAGCTAAAAGAGCTCCTGCTGACCAAAGCTGAAACAAAATGAACGAAATAGTACTAGATTATGATCCAAAGTATAAGATAAATATCCATGAGTCACACTGATATAAGTAAGTGCTTGGAAAAGTAAATTTGAGAGAAGAGGCAAGTCTCCCATGTAGAAGAATTCCAATTAATTTATGTAGAGAACCACCCTCAAGAAGGTGGTGGAGGTGAGGACGTAATATGATACTCTTCCTTCTTAAGAGTAGAGTAGACAAAGAGAAGAAGAAAGAACAACCTTACAGCAGAGAAACATGACCAAAATGACCTCCGCCAAGCGATCTAGGTCATCAGCAGTGATGAATCATATTGATGTATACACATCCTTGATGTAATGGGAAGCAAATGTACTTTTCCTCTCTGATCTCCCTCCCCAAACCCATAACCCCAGTCTAATCATGAGAAAATCATCAGACAAGTTGCAGTAGAGAAACATTCTACAAAATAACTGACCGATACTCCTTAAAATTATCAAGGTCATCAAAAACAAGGAAAGTCTGAGAAACTGTCTGAGAATCAAGGAGAACCTAAGGAAACATGACAATTAAATGCAATGTGCTGTCCTAGACGGGGATTTGGGAACAGAAAAAGACATTGGGTAAAAATTGAAGAAAATCTGAGCAGACTATGGACTAATATTAATAATGGGAAAGCAATGTAAGCTCCTGCTCAGTTGTATCCAGCTCTTGGCAGTATCATGTGCTGTAGCCCACCAGGGTCCTCTGTCCATGGAATTCTCCAGGCAAGAATACTGAGGTGGGTTGCCATTTCCTCCTCCAGGGATCTTACTGACTCAGGGATTGAACCTGTGTCTCCTGCATCTCCTGGATTGGCAGGCAGATTCTTTACCACTGAGCCACCTGGGAAGCTCCAATGTTAATAAGGATGTATCAATATTTGTTCAGTAATTGTGACAAATATACCATATGAATGAAAGATGCTAATAATAGGTTTGGGGATTTATATGCTATACTAACTTTGTTCAGTTCAGTTCAGTCACTCAGTCCTTTTCAACTCTTTGTGACCCCATAGACTGCAGCATGCCATGCTTCCTGTCCTCACCAACTCCTGGAGCTTGCTCAAACTTATGCCCATCAAATTGGTGATGCCATCCAACCATCTCATCCTCTGTTGTCCCCTTCTCCTCCTGCTTTCAATCTTTCCCAGCATCAGGGCCTTTTCCAATGAGTCAGTTCTAACTTTGTAATAAATCTAAAAGAAAACGTTTATTTAAAAAGAGTTTATAGGCAAGACTCACCCTCTGCAATGACCCACACTCTCTCTGTAGAGTTTGTTTCTCTCTAAATAAATCCACTTCTTACCTAAAAAAAAAGAAAGAGTTTATATATTTAAAAATGGGCCTATAGAGTCAAGCCCTCTTGTATCCAGACAATTTGGGTTTCTAGGAGAAAGAATTTCATAATTAAGCTTTTGTCTTTTACAATTTACATGATGATATTTTCAAATGTAGCTATAAATGGGATAATTTATACTTTTAGGTAAGAAAGCACCATAATTACACGCTAGGTGATCAAACTCAACTTAGAATCCTAGAGAACTGTGATAGACCTACTCAACAAAATTTTCCAGCACCTAGGACAGTAGCCAGCATGTGTTCAGCCATCTACTTGAAGGCTGATAAGTAAAGGAGGAAGAAATTCAAGATAACAGAATCAAGTCTATTTAATGTGGCAAAATTTGTGTTTTGAAGATGAAAATTGAGAGTTAAGGAAGATAAAAAATGGAACCATTCAAAAATTCAGTGACCTACTTCACATTCATTAGGAAGGTTATTTAAAGAAAAAAAGAAGAAAGAAAAAACAGAAAATAGCAGGTGTTGATGAAGATATGGAGATATGGGAACTCTTGCTCACTGCTGATGGGGAGGTAAAATAGTGTAGCTGGTGTGGAAAATGGTTTCATGGTTCCTCAAAAAATTAAAAATAGAATTACCATACGATCCATCAGTTCCAGTACTAGGTAAAGACACAAAGAAATGAAACAGGGACTCACACAGATATTTGTACATGTATATTCATAACAGTGTTATTCACTGTAGCCAGAAGTGGAAGCAATCTAAGTGTCTGTTGACAGGTGGATGGATAAGTGAAGTGTGGTATGCACACCTGCAGACACACACACACACACACACATGATATTATTCAGCCTTTAAAAGATGAAATTCTGACACATGCAACAACATGGATAAGTCTTTTTAAAATATCTTTTGAGTAATCAATTTGGCTGTGTCAGGCCTTTGTTGCGTTACGCGAGTCTTTTGTTGCAGTGCGTGGGCTCTCTAGTTGTGGTGGGCAGCCGTGGTTACCCTGCAGCATGTGGGATCTTAGTTCCCCGAGCTTCGGTAGCCACGGCTTCCGGGCTCTAGAGCACAGACTCAATAGTTATGGTGCATGGGCTTATTTGTTCCTCACCAGGTCGATTTTCCCAGATCAGGGATCGAACCTGAGTCCCCTGCATTGCAAGGCAGAGTCTTAACCACTGGACCACCAGGTAAGTCCCCCTCCACATAGACATATCTGGAAGACATTAAGCTAAGTGAAACAAGCCAATCACATAAGAATAAATACTGGATGATTCCACTTCTATGAGGTTAAAAGGATGGTTTCCAGAGTTTTGAGAAGAGGAAAATGGGAGTTGTTGTTTAATGGGTACAAAGTTTCCATTTTGGAAGATGAGAAAACTTTTGGAGATGGATGGTAGCAACAGTTGCATAACACTACTGATGTACTTATTGCCACTGAATTTTATACATAAAATAAACTTTATAAACTTTATGTCTATTCTACCACAATTTAAAAAAATAAAATACAATGTTTTAAAAAAAAGAAAAAATTCAGAAGCAGAGATTGTCCAGATATCATTAATCTTTTGGCAGGGGGTCAAAAAAGAAGTCTAGAAATCTGTGAGCCATTTCATAGAGAATTTACAAAACTGCCCAGGAACAGATGGCAAATATTTTCATAGATGCTTCTTTAACTATGTTCTAGACATTTCTACTTTCATTGTCATTAAAAATATTTAATTGTAACACTAAGCTCTAAGTGCTTAGTGGCTTTTCATTATAAGCAGCCTCACACCCGTTTTGACTTGCTTCTCAGAACGACCCTCATTGTGGGTGGACAGGCAGAGAACCCCATCCACAGAGTTGCCCATTTCTGCAACATTTACTGTGCTCTCCATCAAGCAAGCATCACACAGGCCTGAGAGGCCATGGGTGAAGATGGTGGGACCAGAGTTAATTAACTGTATTCAGATCCTGACCATTCGCCTCGCAGCTGCATGGCTTCTATTGACTTAATCAGCGATGCTTCAGCTTCCTTATCTGTAAAATGGGTTGTTTGGGGTTGAAATGAGTTCATGAATGTAACTCCCCTAGAACAGTGCCTGGCCTGAAATGTATCCTCAGTGGGTGTTAGTTGAGTTATGATTGCTGTGGATTCAGAAACATGCAACATAGGCAGGATGACAGGACAGGCTGAATGAGGTTGTGGGCAGAGGAACACACACAGAAGGGGAGGGATTCTGCCTGGGAAGATCAGGGAACCTTTCATGGAGAGGCGGGCCAATGAGCACTGAGTAAGTGGGACTTAAATAGAATGAAGTAGCCACCGGCCTGTCCCCACCAATGGCAACACCCAAAACTTATCTAACCCCTCATGGTTTTCAGAGCATTACCACAGCCCCCTTTCTGCTGCTCATCCAGGTCATGTCAATCCCCATCCTAGAGCTGAGGATCTGTGGGCTCAGAGAGTTGAACCAGTTGGTCAAAGGTCTTAAATGTATGGTGGCTTCTTCCACACGGTTGAGCCAACACAGACCTAGTTCCCTCACCTTCCAGTCTAAGACCCTTCCAACGTGCCACAGAAACAGTCCTTCTACCTGCAGACTCTTTCCTCTCTTCAGCGCTTGCCAGGGTGCTGCCCTAAGCACATTCATGCATGGAGATCCATCTTGGCACTTAGTAGGGGAGACTGAAAAGAAGCAAAGAAGTTAAATGAGTGAAGGCCCTAGCGTGCTGAAAGACGAGACCAGATGTGTGATGTGAGGAACAAAATGAAGCATTGCAGAGAGGGGTGGGTCAGCCTGAAGCACGAATTAGGATATGCCCGGCGGGGGGCGGGGGGGGCGGGGAGGAGGTTCCTCAAGGTTCCACTGAGTTCTGAAATCTGTGTTCTAACCCGGGGGTCCCCAACCTCTGAGATCTAATGCCTTAGGATCTGAGGGGGAGCTGATGTAATAATAACAGAAATAAAGTGCACAGTAAATGCAATGTCCTTGAATCATCCCGAAATCATCTCCCCAAGCCCTGGGCTGTGGGAGAAACATCTTCCACGAAACGGTTCCTGGTGCCAAAAACATTGAGGATCATGTTCTAACCTACCTCTGTCTGACCTTCCTGTACCCCGTCCCCAGCACTCACAGGGGATGGATTCCACCTCCATCCCCCATCGGGGATGGACTCGGTAGGCAGTGTCTCTTCCTACCTGGGGTCTGTAGGGTACAAAGTGGCCTGCAATCCCACCCCGGCTCTTTGTTCTCTTCCCTGAGAGAGAGTCAACATGTCGCCCTCCAAACCCTCACCCCACTCCTCTCTCAGCCATTGCTCCCCTTGATCGTTCCCTGCCCTGGAAATCTTTGGGAGGTGCGACAGGAATGGTGGCTTTCTTTCATCAACAAGAAGCAAGGCTTCACGTGCTAGAGCCAGGAGGTGAGAAGGTTTTGCCTCTGGCCCACGGGAGTCCCTGCATCGGGGGCTGTTCAATCTTGGTGTGAGACCAGTTAGGACAAGGGAAAGGTCATAAATGGTCCATTTGGAGCTGTTTTCTATACCAAGATGGGCCAGGAAATTGCCTGGCTTCTGCCTCTGTCTTTACCCAAAGTCTCCGTTTATACCAGGACAGGGGCTGACACATCCAGGTTGAGAGAGGGAGGGAAAGGATTGAAAGGGCATCCCTGAAAGTCAGAGGGACCAGCTCCCTGGAGGGGCTTCAGCCAGGAGGCGGGGAGGGGATGTGCTGGGAGGTGCATGAGCGGAGAGAGCCCATGGCCTTGGTCTCATTCGTCTGCCCCAGCGGGGTCCTTCTCTGCCTTGCCTCTGTGCTGCTGCTCTGGAAACAAGAAATGGTGATGCTGGAAAGCCACTCTGCATCCGCAGATGGGTGCGCCTACGCAGACAGAGAAGGGCTTCAGCCTGATCCCCGGCCCTGGGCCATCCGTGTGGCCCCAAGTACAAGCAGAGCCAGGAAATGAGCACCCGGCTGTAAAAGGAGGCCCAAGGCCAACCCCTGAATCCACCACCCCTGGCGCCACCTCCCAAACGTCCAACCTCAATAAAACCTACATCCCCACAGATCACAAAGGGAGACCAGCGTTTCAGGGTGGAATGGGCTTTTCTTCATCCGTGTCTGCTTTCATTTCTGATCGTCTTTGATTCAAGCTGAATAAGCAATGCCAAGGCCCCGGGGTTGGCATTTGAAAAGACTTTGGTGAGAGATACCACACGTGCCCACACGGAACCAGCAGCTACGTTTTAAATCCCTACTACTCCACAGTCCGATTTCTTAGAACTGTTCTAGGGGAGTGACGACCAAAGAGAACTTCCATCTCCCTCTGACCCTGCTGGCCTTCACAGCTGGAAGGGGCTGGAAATCACTTCTGGCACTGAAAAGGTTAATTGTCTCCTGCTGCGAAGTAGAAGCTGAGAAAAGGGTCCTGGGCAGGGGAGGAATTATGGTAAATGAGGTTTTCTTTATAGTACTGCTCATTCTCAACATGCTGAAAGGGCATTAGTTCACAGTCACTTTCTCCGGAATTACCAAATCTGCTCAGAAGCCTTCATTAGGATATTAAACAAGACTTAATAAGTGAAAGTGATTTGCATCGCTGATAATCGTGGGCATTAATCAAGACGGCTTCTGTCTCTCTGCCTTGCAATATGTTTCATGTTCCATTGTAAAGCCCCTTTAATTCTGGAGGGCTTCTTAAAAGGGAAATATTGCATTTAGAAAGCCATTTTTTAAATGATTTACTTAGCAAAGATCACCATAAATAATGTTCCACCCCCTTCCCAGCTTTAACTATCAGAGTAATGAATACTGGGAGGCTTGTGTTAGCGATGGAGCCAGATTGATCCCATTTATCAGATAGGGGTTGCACTTATTCTGATAAATGCTTCAGCCTTTAAAAAGAACTTCATATATGACTCGAAATCAAGTGACCACAGTTTGTACTTCAACCCATGGTCACACGCTGTGGTCACGGTCTACAATCACTCCAGGGACAGAAGCCACCCACGTTAACTTCCGTGCTGCACAAAAACCTTAGGTTGTAAGCAGTAGAACACAGCTACCTGCTTGCGGTGGTCAATAAGAGAGAAACAAACAGAAGTGAAACTCTTGAAGAGTGCGGCTGCTTTCTTTATAAGGCAGCTGTCTGTGGTTAAAACTAGAAGCTTCAGAGCAAAGGGACTTCCACCCAGAGGGAGCTTATTTCATAACTATCAGAAAAAAAAAAGAGAGAAACAAGACTTAATACTTCGATTTGAGCAAGTGAAACACCAAGGGTTGGGTGGGTTTTTTTTCCCCCCCTTTTCCTTTTCTTTTCTTTTTTTTCTTTTCAATTCCTGGTTTTCAGCTTCATAAATGGATTATTTTTCAAGGCTTTCTGAACAAAAGATCAAGGCAATCTTGTTACTTTTCATGGTTTAAAACAGTGTGGGAGACATAAGTTTTCTGTATCTAAAGCAATGGAAGTCAAGGGCAGGAGGAAGAGAGAGAAAAAGAGGATGAAGTCTCCATTCTAGGCCGGTGTCTACAATTCAGGGTGACAGTCTCACCACACCCCATTCCCTCCTCAGTCTCTCCTAAAGCTGCCTGTGGCAGGGATGAGTATGTCCTCATGGGTGTCACACACACATACACACACACACACACACACACACACAGTTTACATATAGATGTGCCAGCACACCCAAAGTCATCGTTTCATTGAGAGGTTTCAAATCTCTTGGCATATTTGACTGCTTCTTCTGCCCTACTTAATGTGATTGCATGTACCCTCTCTTTCTCCCCTCAGTTCAGGCAGTATCATTCGTTATGTCTCTGCTAAAATTAACTCCACGCTAATTTCTGAAGGCTTTGGAGTTTACTGCCGGAAAAAAAAAAAGTTTATTTGTTTGCAGTGACGAGGGACAGGATTGTTCACAGGCGCTAGGGCTCAGCGCACTATTTAAATGAAGCTCAAGAGATGAGCTTCCGTGAAGCAGAGACTTGATCCATCCTAATGGGCTGCAGCACGAATTATATGCCCCACTTCACCACCTCCCTGCTTCACTAATCTGGGCTAGTTCACATGGAACCATGTATCCAGAAGGGAGAAGACATCGTTCCCAACTGAGATCTCTCTCTCTTTCTTTTCTTATTCATTTTCTTTTTTTCTTTTCTTCCTAGACCTCCCATCCCCAAGCTACTTGGTATTTCTCTAGCCCACCATGAGGAAACCTATTCATATTCTTGTGAGACATCTCCATGTGTTTGGCCACCACCATAATGACCTAACCACTGCCTCTCCCTGGGCATTTATTAAGAGTCAGGCATTATGCTGGGAGACTTAGAAGCCGTATCTCTAACCCTTCTGAGAAGATATCATTGTTCTTATTATATAGAGCAGGAGGTGTAACTCAGAACCACTAAGTGGTTGGTACTAACCACATGGCTTGGAGCCGGAAGTTGGTAAAGTTGGAAGTCGATGGAGCTGGAAGCTGATGGAGCCGCAGCTGAATTATGGCCCCCTAGGTCTGTGTGATGCCAAATCTCACACCCTTTCAGGATCACCCCCTTCCCCTGCTGCTCCTTTTGACAAAAGAATGATGGTGGGCACGTTGAGAGATGATGTCATTTCCCTTGAGACATTTCATCGAGAGTGTGAATCCTGGAAATTTGGGCGTCACTTAATCTAGCAGTTTTATTATTCCTACAGTCTTGAGTTTTTTACCCTTCCTTCTAATTAAGGAGAAAAGCCACACAGCCATAGATGTGCATCTGTCAGCCCCAGGAACTACACAGCAAGTTCTGTTTACTCACTTTCAGGACCAATAATCAAGGTTAGACCATTTAGAAAGCAGAGCTTTCAAGTTTCTTCCTCCTAAATATTTCATAATGCCAGCAAACCAAACAATGCGAATTTCAGTGTTCAGGTCTGGTTTTCACTTGTTAACCCTCTAAAATGTTAGATACAGTCAGCTTTCAGTAACTCAAGAAATGATCGAGTTTGGAGACGTACTAGTTCCTGTCCATTTTCTTCTTCTTCCCCTCTACAAGGCTCACATTGACTTTTAAAGTTCAAAAGTTCTTTGCTAGACTTAGAGGAAGAACTTATGGTGATCAGTGTGGAAGGGTGGGAGGAAGGGATAATTGGGGAGTTTGGGATTGATATGTACACACTGCTATGTTTAACATGGAAAACCAATAAGGTCCTATGGTATGGCACGGGGAACTCTGCTCAATATTATTTAACAATCTAAATGGGAAAATAATTTGAAATAGAATAGGTATATATACATATATTAATATAACTGAATCACCTTGCTGTACACCTGAAACTAACACAACATTGGTAATCAACTCCCATATAAAAGAAAAAGCTAAAGAAAAAGAAAACAGGTGCTCCGCTAGAAGACAAAGGTAACATTATAGAAACGACATTTAAATTAGATAACTGTTCAGTTCAGTTCAGTCGCTCAGTCATGTCCGACTCTTTGTGACCCCATGAATTGTAGCACGCTAGGCCTCCTTGTCCATCACCAACTCCCGGAGTTCACTCAAACTCACGTCCATCGAGTCGGTGATGCCATCCGGCCATCTCATCCTCTGTCATCCTTTTCTCCTCTTGCCCCCAATCCCTCCCAGCATCAGAGTCTTCTCCAATGAGTCAACTCGTCACATGAGATGGCCAAAGTCCTGGAGTTTCAGCTTTAGCATCATTCCTTCCAAAGAAATCCCAGGCCTGATCTCCTTCAGAATGGCCTGGTTGGATCTCCTTGCAGTCCAAGGGACTCTCAAGAGTCTTCTCCAACACCACAGTTCAAAAGCATCAATTCTTTGGTGCTCAGCTTTCTTCACAGTCCAATTTTCACATCCATACATGACCACTGGAAAAACCATAGCCTTGACTAGACAGACCTTTATTGGCATAGTAATATCTCTGCTTTTCAATATGCTATCTAGGTTGGTCATAACTTTCCTTCCAAGGAGTAAGCATCTTTTAATTTCATGGCTGCAATCACCATCTGCAGTGATTTGGGAGCCCCCTAAAATAAAGTCAGCCACAGTTTCCACTGTTTCCCCATCTATTTCCCATGAAGTAATGCAACCAGATGCCATCATCTTTGTTTTTTGAATGTTGAGCTTTAAGCCAACTTTTTCACTCTCTTCTTTCACTTTCATCAAGAGGCTTTTTAGTTCCTCTTCACTTTCTGCCATAAGGGTGGTGTCATCTGCATATCTGAGGTTATTGATATTTCTCCCGGCAATCTTGATTCCAGCTTGTGCTTCTTCCTGCCCAGCGTTTCTCATGATGTACTCTGCATAGAAGTTAAATAAGCAGGGTGACAATATACAGCCTTGACGTACTCCTTTTCCTATGTGGAACCAATCTGTTGTTCCATGGCCAGTTGTAACTGTTGCTTCCTGACCTATATACAAATTTCTCAAGAGGCAGGTCAGGTGGTCTGGTATTCCCATCTCTTTCAGGATTTTCCACAGTTTATTGTGATCCACACAGTCAAAGGCTTTGGCATAGTCAATAAAGCAGAAATAGATGTTTTTCTGGAACTCTCTTGCCTTTTCAATGATCCAGCAGATGTTGGCAGTTTGATCTCTGGTACCTCTGCCTTTTCTAAAACCAGCTTGAACATCTGGAATTTCACAGTTCACATATTATTGCTGAAGCCTGGCTTGGAGAATTTTGAGCATTACTTTACTAGCGTGTAAGATGAGTGCAATTGTGAGGTAGTTTGAGCATTCTTTGGCATTGCCTTTCTTTGGGATTGGAATGAAAACTGATCTTTTCCAGTCCTGTGGCCACTGCTGAGTTTTCCAAATTTGCTGGCATATTGAGTACAGCACTTTCACAGCATCATCTTTCGGGATTTGAAATAGCTCAACTGGAATTCCATCACCTCCACTAGCTTTGTTCATAGTGATGCTTTCTAAGGCCCACTTGACTTCACATTCCAGGATGTCTGGCTCTAGGTGAGTGATCACAGCATCGTGATTATCTGGGTCGTGAAGATCTTTTTGTACAGTTCTGTGTATTCTTGCCACCCCTTCTTAATATCTTCTGCTTCTATTAGGTCCATACCATTTCTGTCCTTTATCGAGCCCATCTTTGCATGAGGACAACCCCCTATAGTTAGGAGACCAACAAAATAGAAGCAACTATACCCTTGAATATCCTTGTTTGGCATAACCAGCCGGTCAGTCCTGAATGACGCATCACTGAATCATTTCATGAGAAAGACATGACTTTCTATCTTATTTAAGGCAAGGGTTTTGGATTCTGTGCTACAGCACCAAACATGTACCTAAGATGTTTGAGAAGAAAAAAGTGCCCCAGTAGTTTTAAGGATATATATTGTTTTGTGAAATATTTGTTTCATTATACATGGACTTGATCATGTATGTATTTATCCATATTGAATGGCAGTCAAAATGTTCTAAAGCTCCTGTTTAGGGTATATAAATAATATGCATGTGTGAGTGCTCAGTTGCTTCAGTTGTGTCCGATTCTTTGGGACCCCATGGACTATAGCCCACCAGGCTCCTCTGTCCATGGAATTTTCCAGGCAAGAATACTGGAGCAGGTTGTCATTTCCTACTCCAGGGAGCCTTCCCACCCCAGGGATCAGAGCCAGGGATCAAACCCATGTCTTCTGCGTCTCCTGCATTGGCAGGTGGATTCTTTACCACTGAACCACCTGGGAAGCCTATATTGAGACTAGATGGATAAAAATTGGCCAAAAAATTATGGCAAATTTCTTCACTGTAAATGTAACTCATTGGAGCGGGTAACCGTCTGTGATTATGATTTGTCACTTTTGAAATCTTAAGAACAGTGCAACTTCTTGTCTAAAATAACTTGGAATGGGAGGAGCTGAATATTGGGCTGTGCCTCCCACTTCTAGAATTCTCTCTGTGGCAACAGGGGCCCTGGTGGGTGTGGATGGATAATGACACCCGATGGACGGACAGTAATTCCTACTTCTTAAACTGTGCTAATGAGAGAAATAGTACATAGAAGACCTAATTGACTTGCTTTGTAATTATACAATGAAAAGGGAAACTAGGAAGGGCATAGAAACTGTAATAATAAGTTTAACCCAGGTAAAGCGATCTGTTCCTTTCAACAATCCTTTATTTGTTAAAAAGTCATTTGTAAAAAATTTCAAAGTCAGAAAGAAAAGTAAGTCATTTAGGATCTGAGAAAGAAAGGCTAAATCTTGCTAATGATTCACAAACTATTTCATAATTCATATAAAAGAGAATCGAATGACAACTGAGTAGGAGTCATGAATTCTGGCAAAAGTTTAGTTGATGTACAAAGGAATTTAAATACTGAAAGTATTGCAATTCTTTTTAAAGACGGTGTCTAAAATTGAACCTCTTTCCCTATACTTACAGTAGAAGCAATACATGTGTAGAAATCTCTAATAATAATAACAGCTCATTTTCAAAAATGCACATAGCCCCAAGTTTATGAACTGCCTTAAAGGATCTATCCCAGACGCAGCTGCAGTAGTTAAGAATCTTGGCTGCAGGATGGCCGTGCAGCCAAAACAACCCTCTGCCCCATAAGCTGGAGATGATGAGGCTTCTCGCTCTTAGTAGAATGAAGTAGAAACAGCTGGAGAATTCGAAATTCAGGACGAGCACACTGCACTTCAAGCACATGTAAACAGAGGATCTGTGCAACCTCTGTAATTAGTTCATCAGCCATATCTTAGAAAGGATCATAACCAATGTTGTGCTTCAGCCACACACAGAACCAAAATAATAAATGGGTCTGAGAAAGGGGCAGGTCATAGCCAAATGAGGGGTTTGACAGTATGCAAAAGGGCAGGGAGTAGAAATCAGAGAAGACACACTCTGGTAAGCCCTGAGTGTTATTTGGAATTTTGTGTATTCAGAGTGTTTTATTTGTTTGAGTCTTTAAGCTGCTTTTTATAATTTACCCTGGTTCATCCCATTGTATTACTTTCTCACAAAGAGCTCTAATTTCTTTTATAGTTTCAAATTAAGATAACCTCTAGAATACTTGGTGCTCAATAAATGGTCATTCTTTCTTTTCTTCAATTCCAGAGTAATATTTCAGGAAAGGTGGGTAGATGAGATTCTGGGAAAATGGCTTTACCTGGCAACCTCTTCTACAACTGAGGAGGGAAAGGTGGACATTTGGTGGATCTATGGTACCTGCAAAAATCAGGCAGTCATAGAGGACGGGAAATTGACATGACAGTGAGCTCATTTGCATTCCCACTCCCGGCCTTCCACTGCCTTGGTCTTGGACTCTTAGCCAAACCCTTTGGATAGAGTCTGACACAGAATCCACAATACAGAGGTTTCTGTTTTTCTATTAAGGTGATCCCAAGTCCCATTACGGATCACCATTTCTGCCGTATCTGCCCTTGGAGAGAAATTAAAAGAAGATGGGGAGCAGGTTCAGAGAAATGAACTCTGGCAGAAATATTAATACTCAAAGGTGGAAAAACTTCCTTGTTTTAAATGAAATAGATATAAAGCTCAATATGAATTATACTTGATTTTAGGTAGAAAGGTTGTTTTATTAAAACCCCTCTAATCTTTTGGGGAATGAAATGGGACAAATAAGATTTTTTTTAAAAATACCCATGGTTGCAAGGAACTAAATATTAAATGATTTTCAAATAGTATGCTTCAATGAATAACTAAGGCTACATCATAATATACAACAATTATGGTATTTGCATGCAGGCAATTTAAGGTCCAAAGTCGTTGGGCTTCGTTCTTCCCAAAGCAATAACAGCAATATTTTCATAGTGGTTCTTAGCCAGAGCTGTTCAGCAAAATTACCCGAGGTCTTGTTACAGTACAGACACCCAGTCTCATTCCAAACATCCTTCATAAGGACACTTGCAGAAGGACAGGAAAAGGATGAGGTTGAACATGTAGACAAAGTTCCCACGTTGACTGTTACCCACACCCTTAGCCAAACACAGGAATTTATTGAATACTATCTGTCTCATAAGAATTTTGTTTAAAACGATCTTACAGATGGGGAATCCTAAGAACTTACACAGACAGAATTTGGAATACCTGGTTCCAAACTCAATCCTTTGTCCTTTGCACCACATGCTGTATAAGATGACATCAAGGAAGCGTATATGTACCTTGCAGTTAATAAGGTTTAACTAGAAGTTAAGAAATGGATGCTGATCCCAAATAAAAATGTGCTAATCCCTGGATGCTTTGAGAACTGAGCGCACACCAAGCTCCCCAGGGGGTGTGCAGAGCCAGGAAGCATATTGTTCCCATAGGAAGAAAAGGCAGCCACAGCGTTAACCAGCTTGCAAGTCTCTCTTCCTTCACATGTGGTAGGAATTGTCACCTACCCCACAGCTGTATTTTATACCTGAACAAGCCTTTGTCCAAACATTGTAGCGTTTCCTTGCTAGGACACATCTGGCCTGCTCCTTGAACTGGAGCTCTGAGATTAGCTGGCCGGATTCCAACGGAGAAGCCTTTTTATCTTTTTCACGGTGACAGGCGGCATTTGGAAGCCCCAGAGACGATGCTCGGGAAGGATGTTGATGTTACTGTGGACCGTGTCGCTGCTGTTATCTGAGGGAATCGTCTTCCCTGAGTGCCACGGCGTTCATCACACTGTCAAGACCTCTGCACCGTCTCTACAGCCTGTCACACCTCGTCTCCATCTCTCAGCTGTCTCCAAGAGCCCTCCATCACTTTGCCACCCCGTGTTGCCCACCTCTTCTATCATCTTTATAATCCAACACGTCTTTTCCAGTCTTTTTCAGCAGAGGTGGCCAGGTTATTAACCCACCGCCCACTCACAGAGCACTTGACTTGGAGCCGGCACCATCCTAGGGGTCCCCAGCCACCCTTCATCACCTCGTGGCCCCAGGAGCAGCTCACGGAAACAGGCAACACACGTGTGGGGGACAGACGACCAGGTTTGCGCCCTGCCTCTGGAAAAGTCATTTAACTTCACAGAATCTCTGCTTTCTTACCTGCAAGTGGGCATGATCACACCTGCCCCATAAGGCTATCTCCCTGATCAGTAGTGAGGGTCAAAAGATCTGACTGTGAGCGTGTTTTAAGGGTTTCAGCAGTGGATTCTATAGCAAGAGAACTGAATCAGATGAGATTATAGGTCGAAATTGTAATTCATAGGCTGGAGGTCCCATCTTATTTGGTCTTCACTAAGTACGAGGGAGATGGTGAATTAGTGCAAGCTCATTGGTTATCTGTTCTCCACACTTAGAATCTTCCTAGTGATGGCAGATGGCTTGGGAAAGAGTCACTGTCACCTCTCAGAAGAACATCCCTGGGAGAATATGTTCTGATAATTACCCTAACTCTCCCCTAACCCTTTGATTTAAGCCCCTAACCATCTTTTTTAAAAGGGGGAAACAGCTATTAGCCACTCTAAAGGAGGGCTTGTTGGAACTGAAGACATCACGTGCCTGTATTCACATCTCTTCCCACTTTGGGGTGGGATGGAAGAGCTACATGTTAGGCAAGAATTCTGACATCTTGATGTAACACAGGAAGCATGGCAAAGGCAGTGAGCGCCAAACTGGGGGTCAGAGCCCCTGACACTCACCCTGACTCACTGGACCTTCCCTCACACAAGTCACTGTCTTTGCTGTCCCTTTGTTGTGGCTTCTAAAACCTTCTACTCCAGGGTTGACTAGAGTATCTCTCAGGTCCCTTCAAGCCACAAGATTCTGTGATCTAGATAAACGCTTACGAATAACGCAGTAATTGCATTGTAGCCTATCGTCTTTACGAAATTGTTTGTATCTATCACAGCTGTTTCAGATACTGCACATCTTTTTGGTAATAGAAAAAATAATCACTATTTTCCAGTTGGTAGAAGGAAGCCTTGAGGAATATAGCCACACAGGAAACGTTCAGCTCTCTAGCATGACTGAATCAGGGTCCCCATTATGAATGGCTGGCTCAGCCTCAAAGCATCATCATTTCTTCAGGTTTACATAATAACATAATGCTACTTTGGGCCCTCACCTCTCTTTCCCTCTCTCTCCTCTCTTTCTGTCTCTGCCAGAAAAGAGAGAAATCTTGAGGATTTTGCTATTTGGGAGCCTGAAGAGTCCCCATATATGATCCTTTCACACCACCACCAATACATAGAACAATGTGTCTGCGTGCCTGCTCAGTCACTTCAGTCATGTCTGACTTTTTGCTACCCCATGGACTGTAGACCGCCAGGTTCCTCTGTCCTGGGATTCTCCAGGCAAGAATACTGCAGTGGGTTGCCATGCCCTGTTCCAGGGGAGCTTCCCCACCCAGAGATCGAAACTCGTCTCTGCATTTCCTGCATTGCAAGCGGATTCTTTACCACTGAGCCACTGGGGAAGCCCTAGAGCAGTAGTGAGCCTAGATATAATTTTTATTTAAAAAAAAAAAAGAATATTCTAGTTCTTCAAAGCAACTTTCCTTTCAAAAATATATATTCAGCTGGTCATTCCCACCACCGCCTCGCACACCTCTAATTTTCTGTGGGACAGATTTATATGCTCCAGATGCTGAGCTGGAGTTGCTATAATTCCACCTGCCACATCTGGCTCTTTGGCACGCCAGGCCCGAAGCTTCAAAGTTGCATCTCCCGTGCTGTACGTGGTTAGACTGCTGGCTGCTGCTTTATCTCCTCGGATGTAATTTTCCTTTGATTCACCTATAATTCTGAAGAATTGATGCACTTGTATCCATTTTGAATAAGGTTCTATACAAATGCTTTATTTGATCTCTGCACAAACCCTTTCATTTCCTCTTATGTGGCCTTGCCTTTAATTCAAGAGAGAGCCTCAGAGCAACTTGGAACCACTGTGCCTGATTCTTTGCACAAGCAGTTTTGTTTGTTCCAAGTGTCCTGCTTCTTGTTCTTGGAGGAAAAAATGAAAGTGATGGAAAGAGAGAGGAGTTACTCGCATTCCTGTATCTGAGAAGGGAAGGGACAAACAGCGGGGCTCAAAGATTCTATTCCAGCCCTTTCTCATACAGGTGCTGCCTTAATATTTATGCTCCCTATTTTTTCAAGCAACCAGCTTTGTTTTGTGGCAACGGCCTGTGAAATGCGAAGTGTTACTACAAATCATCTTTCCTCAAACCTCAAAATACATTCCACAGGAAATTCATCAGCTAGAAGTTTTGAATAATTCCCTGCCAAGATCACAGTGCCTGTGAACATACTAAATGTTCTGATAAGTCTTCTAGTATCGGAAAATGTGCACATTTGACATTCTCAAGCAGTGTATACAAACCCTTTTTTCATGTAACACCCATTACCTCCCCATTAGAGCCCAGCCAATGTGAAGGAATGTTCTCAATTCCCTTTAATGAATGCTCCAGCACTGACAGAGCCCAGTGGCTCCTGCAGTCATGTTGGGAAGCTCAACATTTACTGCAATGAGGGTGTCATTGTTCAAAACAATTGTAGTCTAAAGAGGCAGTGTGGCTGAAATACTAACCAATTTTCCCAAGCTTCTCAAACATCAGCAAAAGTAAGTCCCCTAAACCTGGCTCCAAATGATGGAAGAATTCCAGAATCATTTTCCCGGAGAAATACCTTTTAAATAAAGTTAAGAATAGGTACCCTAAGATACTTACTTAGGACACTAGGGAGAAATTTTATTCCAGTGGATAAACTCTGGTTAATTTACCTAAAAGCCTCTACCCATCTTTTTACTTACACCTCCAATGGTCAATGTATAGATATGATTACTAGATTGAAGATTAGCAAATTGAATTTCCCCAGATTTAAGACTAGCAAAGTCTACTACATGCAAGGGACCCCATGGGTCTGTGCTATTTAGTACTTTTCCAATCCACCAAGACCTGTTAATAAGTGAGTTGCACACATTAATCACTGAAATGCACTCATTTCTAATGAATGAGCACAAATGACCACCAGCATCCAAGTTTGTTTCACTTCCTTCCATAGGCAGAAATTATATGGAAATTTTCAGATTAAGATGAATTCATATTTCAGCTCACTACTCTAACTATATGATGTGATGTAGAGTTGTAAGGACAGAGTTTTAAAACAACTTTAGAAATTACTTTTCTATTTCTAAAATCATTGAGGGTCTAAGGGAAACTTAAATGTTTTCGTTATTCATTGCTGCATTTTATTAGAAAAATTAGGCCCTGTATTGTGTACATTTGGGGTTTTTTCAAGGACTACTGATCGCTATCCCTCACAATTCTTGATCTACTCGTCTGATTTGTAATTGGTATTTATCTAATTTGTCGTTGGTTCATCTTGTAATATTTTTCTATTTCTTGTACAAACCAAATCAAATTAGTAGACCTTGAGATCACTTGAAAGTTAAAAGGAATTTTCTTGTTGAACGACATGATCTGTGATATTTATACTAACACATAGATCATATTCATCTCCAGTCAAGCCTTTGAATAGTTTTTACAAGGCAGTAATGATAACTGAAGTTTTCGTGATTAATTTTCTATACACACCATGAGCTCAGCCAAGACAGCTAGGGTACCATAAACTCACATAGCCCTAACTCTTACGTAAGGAGTTGGAAGACCAGAATTCTACCATCAAGCTAATGATGTAGATGCCACATACAGTATAACAACTATCTGCAGGTTGAAACCTTCTCAGACTGTAGGAAAAACATGGCAAGATACCCAGTATATACTTTGTGGTTTACAAAATACAAGTCAGACTGCCCAGGTTCAAATCACATTACCACCATTGACTAGCTGTGTGGTCTTGGGCAAGTTACTAACCTTTATGTGCCTCAGTTCCCGCATCTGTAAAATGGGTATAAAATGGGGACATAACAGTGATACCTCATAGGGTTGTTGCAGTTCTAAAAGAGCTAATAAGTAGCACACAACTGACATAAAAGGTACTTGCTGTTGTTGCTGCTTTACCATCACCACCACCACCATCATCATCTCACTGATTTTCAAAACAACCCTAAGAGACAAGTGGACAGAATATTGTCATAAACCTATGTACAGGGGAGATGAGATTCAGGGGAGGTTAATGATTTGGTTAGTGATTTGCTCAAGATGACACAGCTGGTAAGAGGCAAAGTACTCTGTCAAGCATGATTCTTCTGACCAAAGGCACCTCTCTTGCCTGCAGAGCCTGGGATAAGTGAAGGCCCCTGAACCACTAATCTAAATTTTAAACTTTATAAGTCAAGGCAACAAACTTTCACTGAATTTATTTGCTTGGCTGGGTCAGGTCTTAGTTGCAGCATGCAGGATCTTAGCTGTGTCATGTGGGATCTTTCGTTGGGGTGCATGGACACTCTAGTTGTGGCAAACAAGCTCAGCAGTTTCGCCACGGCGTGTGGGAGCTTGGTTTCCCAGGGACCAGGGATCGAACCTGCAGCAAACCCACATTGCAAGGTGGATTCTTAACCAGTGAACCACCAGAGAAGACCCAAGCTAACAAACTTTTAAGTGCAATTTGTTCTAGCCTCTTGACACACATTTCTTCATAACAATGACATCAAAAAACACATGTAAAGTTAAAATTTCTATGCACACACACATACATAGTAGATAGTAACTTATTTGTGAGCATGTCTAGAGTGAGGAGCCAGAAATATTTGCATTAGTAATAAAAATATATATTGCACACATTCTTTATATTCACCCCTAAAATTTACTTTTATCATTCAGCAAAATCACAAGTTGCTAAGTCAGTATTTTCACATAATCTATGTTCTATTTTTAGTATTATGAAATAAGAGAACTTTTCTTAAGCCATTGTTATTCTAAAATAATTTTTAAATTAATTTCACTTTGGAGAAACTACAGTAGTAAGGGGGATTGTCAGTAAAAAATGCTTAATGCAAACTTAGATTCAGAGGCACGATGGGCTTTACATATTGCATGTAAACATTTTGACAGAGTCATATACGAAACTGTCTTCATTGCAGAGTATATAATCAAATGTATTGTTTATCATATAGATTTTTATCACTCATAGTGCAATTTTCATCATTCCCTAGAGTAGTATCTGAAGTGATAAGGTATTTCTCAAGTCCTATCAAAGTTTTTGGAAATTAAAAAAAAAAATTTATATTTTGCTCAACTTATATAAGTCATTTTTTAATTGCAACTGTATCTTGTTTCTTCTTTTCCATAGTCAGGTAAACATTTTCCTTTCCTTGTTCTATTTTCCCTGTTTTTAAGTTGAAATGTCACTTCTGTTGCATATGTCCCATGTAGTTTCTCTACATGTTTCCCATGTGGAGAAAAATCTTTTCTCTGTAATTAAAAATATTTTTAGCCATTTAAAAACTGAAATAGCCAAGCATATCTATTTGAGTGTTTTGTAACCTTGTATGACAGTAATAGCAATTTATAATTTATACCAAATAACCATACCTAGCAAAAATTTCAAATCAACTTCATTTTCTACCAAAGTCTACAATTTGCTTTTCATTTGAGGATTTGGTATTGTCTTCCTCAATTCTTCTAGTGAATCTCATATCCTGTATAAATTAAATGTAATTACTTTAACAGCATTTGGTTAGCATTCCCTTCATGAGTCTAAGAGTAAATCTAAGGCCAAATTTTATATTTTCTACCAAGATGTTTTATCTTCAGACATATCTAGAAATTTAATAGTATATAATCTTTGAAGTGTTTCAAAGAATATCATTGTCATCAGCTGAGGTCATGTCTCTTAGAAACAAATTCAAGCTATATAAACCACACAATACAGAATGCATTTGAATTTTCAAAAATACTGGCTTGTATACTTTTTCCTAGAAAACTGTTAGTTCCATCCTAATGGGCTTCCCCTTGTGAATCTTTTAAATCAGTGCCTAACTTTAAAAGATGTTTTCTCTAAAAGAGACCTCTCCTACACTGTTGGTTGGAATGTAAGTTGGTATAATCACTATAGAAAACAGTATGGAGGTTCCTCAGAAAATAAAAATAGAATTACCAAACCATCCAGCAATCCCCCTCCTGGTCATATATCCAAACAAAATTGTAATTCAAAAAGCTACATGCAGCCCTACATTCATAGTATCACTATTCACATGAGCCAAGACATGAAAACAAGTTAAATGTCCATCGGCAGAAGAATGAGCAAAAGAGATGTGGAACACATATAAAATGGAATACTACACAACCATAAAAAGAAAGAAAGAATGCCATTTGCAGCAATATGGATGGAACTGCAGATTATTATACTAAGTGAAGTAAGTCAGAAAGATGAATACCATACAATACTACTTATATGTGGAATCTAAAATATGACACAAATAAATCTACCTATGAAACAGAAACGGACTCACAAACCTAGAGGACAAGTTTGTGGTTGCCAAGGGATTGCGGAGGGATGAAGTGGGAGGTTGGGGTTAGCAGATGGAAACCATCCATATAAAGCGGATAAACAACAAGGTCCTATTGTGTAGCGCAGGAAATTGTGCTCAATATCCTGTGATAAACTATAATGGAAAAGAACATGAAAAGTAATGTATATATATGTATAACCTAATGACTTTGCTGTACAGCAAAAATTAACATAACATTGTAAATCAACTACACGTCAATTAAAAATACGACAAGATGCTCCAATTGAAACATGGAAGAAAAAAAAGTGATGTTTTCTCCAGTTCCTCAATTAAATTTATATTTCAGATATAAAATCAATGAAGTTTTTATTTATTTTTATTCCCTTGTTTTGTTCCTTTGATCGTTCAACAATCCCATGTAATAAATGTAAATCTTCAACATGATTTTTATTTCTTGCACAGTCTAGTTGATTGCATAATATTTTCTTCTTCTGTTTCACGTATGATTTTCTTTTTCATCTCATAATCTCTTGTAGCAGTCAGCAACAAATAACCCCCAATCTCAGTTCCTAGAAAGAATAAACACTTAGTTTTGCTCTCAGACATCTAAGGCAAGGCTGCGACCATGCTGGGCCTCTCTCTAAGGTCATCATCTCATTATGAATTCTCCATTGTAGATAGCAACAATTTGTTTTATTGCTTTTGGTATACATATATATAATTGACATTAGGTTCCTTCAGGTTGGATTTTCAGGGAAATTGTAGCATCTGCCTACAATGCAGGAGGCCCAGGTTCAATCCCTGGGTCAGGAAGAGCCTTTGGAGAAGGAAATGGCAACCCACTCCAGTATTCTTGCCTGGAAAATCCCATGAACGGAGGAGCCTGGTAGGCTACAGTCCACGGGGTCGTAAAGAGTTGGACATGACTGAGCAACTTCACCTCCTTCCTTCCTTCTTTCAGGTTAAGAGCAGGCAGGAAAGACTAGATGCTGATGAGAGTGGAGGACAAACTCCTGAGACTGAAGAAGTGCCCATCACAGGCACACTTGCTTCAGTTTCTATATTATTTTCCTCATTAACCAGCAGCCAACATTGTGTAGGCTGGCACCAGTCCATAGACTCCACTTCTCTACAATATAAACCCGAGTGGCTGTTAAATACAGGGGTCAAAAACAGCTGTTTGGATTAGGGCAACACGATTATTTCCAGACCTATTCCTGAGCAGATAAAACCTCCTACTAAAGGTTTTCAGACAGAACTGGAGTGCAGGGGTAAGCCTATGGTGAAGGAGTGGAAACAGAGACAGAGAATGAGTGAATCAGTGTGCCCCAGGGAAACACGGAGGACACTTGGGGGTAAGTGGAGAACTTGAGGATCCTCAGGATTTTAGACAAGAAACAGTTTTAAGAAGGCCGATCCGCACTGAGAAATTTCACCTGGTATCAAAGCATAATGAAGAACATTCAGTCTGATTAGCAAGAAGCCTATTGTCAAAATTTGAAGCATTTTCCTGAGAGATAGCACGTATTCACACTCATTTCCATGTTCACCAGTTCCTAAACCTGTGATGGTAGGCGTGACAAGCAAATGTTGCCATTTTTTGGGAGCGGACAAGATCAAAAGCCTGCCTGGGTGATCTCTGTCCTGAAAGCTGTGATGGGCGAAGAATGGCAAGAGCGCTCTGTGAACACGGACGTGGCCAAAGAGCCCAGGAGACAACAAAGGCAGAGGTGGGCAGACTAGGGTGTTAGCACACACTTGGCCCACCTCACAGTCTCAGGCCAAGGAACATCTTAAAAGGCGTTATCCTTTAGTTATGTTACAGGTGATTTGAGCAAGGCATAGCTAAAACAGAGGCGATCTCAAAATATGTTACATCCAATTTCTGCTGTTCCCATTCTTCTCTGATAGGAAAGTTTTGATATAAATAACCTAAAACACTTCACAGAGATAGACAAGTGATGATCATTATATTCTCTGGCCCTCACAGATTCAAAGTCCTCTTCACAATTGCCATCTAGCAAGCAGTTGACCCAGAAATACAAAAACTAACTTGCTAAACCACCACTGCCCTTATTTGAGGAAAAACTTTGCTATTTATTAGACCACAAGTGAGGCCTGGCTCTCACAGTACATTCCATAGTCGAACGGTCTTACTAGTTGGAATTTGTATTATAGCGTTTGAGGTCTGAAAGATAATCTTATGGATAGTGTGACCATATATAATTTATCATCTGAACAAATTTCAGAGTAAAGGAGGGGATGCTATTAATTACTGCTGGACAATGGACCTAGACCAGGATGATCCAGCCAACTGAGGTGGTTTCCTGGGTGTATGAATGTTAACCTTTAAAGACGGCCTCCCTTCCATAGCCTATGCATGTGCTGCTTTCCTATTGAGAGATGGAAACTGTTTCCCCTTCCCTTGAATCCTGGGCTAGCCTTGCAACTTTCTTTACCCAACAGAATGCAGTGGAAGTAACATCATTCGCAGGCCCAGCTTGAGTTTGGCTGGGAACCAAACTCAACTTTGCTCTCTTGGAACCCAGTAGCCATGCCATAAAGAAGTCCAGGCCTGGAGGGATCCAAGCATGTGAGTGATTCCCAGGGAAGACCATACAGAGCAGAAGAACCACCTTGCTAAATGAAAGAATTACTAGAAAGAATAAATTACTCTCCTTATATATTACCTTTGGGGATGGTTTGCTATGCAGCAATAGACAGCATATTAAAAAGCAGAGACATTACTGTCTAGTCAAAGCTATGGTTTTTCCAGTAGTCATGTATGGATATAAGAGTTGGACCATAAAGAAAGCTGGGCACTGAAGAATTGATGCTTTTGAACTGTGGTGTTGGAGAAAACTCTTGAGAGTCCCTTGGACTGCAAGGAGATCCAACCAGTCCATCCCAAAGGAAATCAGTCCTAAATATTCATTGGAAGGACTGATGCTGAAGTTGACGCTCCAATACTTTGGCCACCTGACATGAAGAACTGACTCATTTGAAAAGACCCTGATGCTGGGAAAGATTGAAGGCAGGAGGAGAAGGGGATGACAGAGGATGAGATGGTTGGATGGCATCACCAACTCAATAGACATGAGTTTGAGCGAGCTCCAGGAGTTGGTGATGGACAGGGAAGCTTGGTGTGCTGCAGTCCATGGGGTCGCAAAGAGTCAGACAAAAAGTGAGTGACTGATCCGAACTGAACTGAATAGATACATGGTCACCTTCCTTATAGGTAATACGGTTCACCATCTACACACAATACTGCTTAAAATAGTGTTCGCCTATAAAAATCCCACTTTCAATTTCAGCACAATTTGACAATTCTTACAAAGGTAAAACCAAAGTGATCTGAAAACATAGGTACAGAAGCCCAATATATTTATGAGTCACATGACCTTGAACACGGGCAGCTACATTTAGAAAATGATCTTCAATGATTTCTTTAGAGTTTAAAATAAAGAAATGCTAATGTTTTCTTTGACCTCTCTTTCTGCTCACTTTTTTTCCTCCAATATCTTGATCAAATGTTTCTGGTAACTAGAACACCTTTGGATCTTCAGGTATCTGCAAACTTGGTGTCTTAGTTGTTAGGTAGTTTGAAAAGTCAGATAAATCTCTCTTTCCCAGAGCTCTTTGAAATTCTCAGCAGCAAAGTTCTGAAAAACTTGCCCATTCAGCAACACAGCAGGTGAGTCCTGCTGGATGGTCATGACATTCAATACGGTGATTGTGACAGGGAAGAAATGAGGAACAGAGAACAGTCTCTGCTGAGACAGGAAACACTGAGACTCCTACCTGTCTGAAGCTTCCAGAAACAGCCAGTAAAACAAAACTCTGAACATCCATGGTAAGCTTTACCAATCGAAGTCTCCCCTTCAGAAGAATGGGGTTTTGTCTGGGAGGTGACAGCCTTCAGAGACAAACTATGTCATAATGGATGTTCAAATCACTTCTGTAGGACCCTAAACATAGTAAAGCACCAGGATGTGGTCTGACGAGGAAGAAAAACCAGTAGGACCTAGTGAAAAGACTTCATGTAAGAATAAATTATATTTTGGTTGCTTGCTCTAATGGAAATGTTCAAATAGAAGTCATTTGAGTAATGACTCTAATGAGTAGATGAACATCACTTGAAGTTAGCAGAGAGAATGGGTTTCTTCCACCTGGTCAACAAATCCTTCACAAATACAATAAAAGTAAACTTTAACACAGACATTTCTGCTATTATCAGAATTTTCCAGTTAGGGCTGCCTGACTTATTTCAGTACAATTTGAGTCAGCCAGTCTAAAACAGAGAATAACAGCAACAACTGAACTATAGAGAATTAACAGTAACGGTTCTTAATGCAAAATATGTATTGTCAGTGACCATCAAAAAGGCATCATTGTCTTAAACATTTTGGGAAGAAGCACTTCAGGATGCACGTTTTGATCTACCAAGCACATATCTAGAGCATTATTTTTTCCACCTGCCACCTTAATATGTCTATGTTGCCTATTAGTTGAGGCATGAAGCTATGAATTTACATAATTGAAAGGTAATCCAGTAATCCCACCAATTACGTACGTTCCCATTCCTTCCCATTATTATCTTTTCACTTCGTGTTTGTCTGTTAACTCAATTCTTTGATCTTTGGACAGTGAACCCTTGATAATTTGCTCAGTCACTTTATTCAGATTAAAAGGCATTTCATTCTGGTGACCATTTGAGTCCTATAGTCCACGGTACTAATGTGAACTGCCCTGTGATAAGGTTGGGGGAAAGCGCATAGGCTCTGGAGACTCACAGCCCTTGGCTTGAATGTGCACTCTGTCATGCACCAAATGTGTGATCTTGTGTTAAAAAAAATAAATAAACAGATTTCTTCCTAGAGGAATTTTCTGGACTGCAGTGCAAGGAAGGAGTACCAAAGGAGATCACAGAGATCAAACTGAATAGAGGAGACACAGATAAGAGTTAAGGGAAGGTGACATTTTTAATGTGCAGAAAGAAAAATATCTATTAACCTAGAATTCTATGTCCAGTGAAAATAACTTTTAGAAATTAAGATGAAATAAGGGGTTTACAAAAGGAAGTATTTCAGAATAGAGATACAGAGTGTTGACAATAAGTGTGCAAATACATATAAATTTTTTTTTCATATTTTAATGTCATTACAACATAATTGACTGCTCATAAAAATTAAGATGCATTATAATCACAAGAAACTGTGGCAAATTCTGAAAGAGATGGGAATACCAGACCACCTGATCTGCCTCTTGAGAAATCTGTATACAGGTCAGGAAGCCACAGTTAGAACTGGACATGGAACAACAGACTGGTTCCAAATAGGACAAGGAGTATGTCAAGGCTGTATATTGTCACCCTGCTTATTTAATTTATATGCAGAGTACATCATGAGAAATGCTGGGCTGGAAGAAGCACAAGCTGGAATCAAGATTGCCAGGAGAAGTATCAATAACCTCAGATATGCAGATGACACCATTCTTATGGCAGAAAGTGAAGAACTAAAGAGCCTCTTGATGAAAGTGAAAGAGGAGAGTGAAAAAGTTGGCTTAAAGCTCAACATTCAGAAAACAAAGATCATGGCATCTGGTCCCATCACTTCATGGGAAATAGATGGGGAAACAGTGGAAACAGTGTCAGACTTTATTTTTCTGGGCTCCAAAATCACTGCAGATGGTGACTGCAGCCATGAAATTAAAAGACGCTTACTCCTTGGAAGGAAAGTTATGACCAACGTAGACAGCATATTAAAAAACAGAGACATTACTTTGCCAACAAAGGTCCGTCTAGTCAAGGCTATGGTTTTTCCAGTGGTCATGTATGGATGTGAGAGTTGGACTGTGAAGAAAGCTGAGCGCCCAAGAATTGGTGCTTTTGAACTGTGGTGTTGGAGAAGACTCCTGAGAGTCCCTTGGACTGCAAGGAGATCCAACCAGTTCATCCTAAAGGAAATCAGTCCTGGGTGTGCATTGGAAGGACTGATGTTGAAGCTGAAACTCCAATACTTTGGCCACCTGATGCGAAGAGCTGACTCGCTTGAAAAGACCCTGATGCTGGGAAAGATTGAGGGCAGGAGAAGAAGGGAACAACAGAGGATGAGATGGTTGGATGGCATCACCGACTCAATGGACATTGGTTTGGGTGGACTCTGGGAGTTGGTGATGGACAGGGAGGCCTGGCATGCTGAGGTTCATGGGGTCGCAAAGAGTCAAACATGACTAAATGACTGAACTGACTGAACTGAACTGATAGGATTTATGGCATTTGTACAGATAAAATAAATGTCAAAATAGTAAAAAGAAACAAAGAATAAATGAAAACATAATTCTTACATAATGCATGAAATGGTGAAATAGTATTTGAAGGTAGACTATAAGTTAAATTACATAGGACAACCCCAAAAGCAATCACTAAAAGCAATAAAATGAAGAACTGTAATAAGTGGGGCTACCCTGCTGGCAATGTAGGAGATCCAAGTTTGATCCCTGGTAACTAATTAGCTAATAATTAGCCTGGTAGCTAATAAGCAATAAGCCAATGATGCAAGTGTGTATACTCTGTCGTGTCTGACTCTGCAATCCCATGGACTGTGGCCCAGCAGGCTCTTCTGTCCATGGGATTTCTCCAGGTAAGTATACTGGAGTGGGTTGCCATTTCTTCTCCAGGTGATGTTCTCAATCCAGGGATCAAACCATGTCTCCTGAACTGGCAGGCAAATTCTTTACCACTGAGCCACCTGGGAAGCCATAGATGATAATAAGCCAATGATAGAGATTAAATGGAATATTCAAAAATAGTCAGTTTATTGAAAAGAAGGTAAGAAAAGAGGAAACAAAAATCAGCTAAATTGAAAAACAGAAAACAAATAGTAAGAAGTTATATTAAAACACAACTATATTAACAATTGCATTAATATAAATTATCTACATATTACAAATAAAATGCTGAGATTAATCAGTCTAAATAAAAAATCAAGACTCAAGTATGTGCTGCTTACAAGTAACATTTGTTATATATAAAGACAGAATTAGGTAAAAATTAATAGTGAAAAATACACATACCAAGAATATACCTATCAGAATGACTTAGAATAGCTAAATTAATATGACACAAAATATATCTCTGGACAAAAAATATGCATAGGGTAAAAAGCGTCATTTTATAATAATAACCGTTTTTTATATGTTTGTGTACTCACTAAAATTACATCACTATCTTAAATATATGTGTACCCAATCAAGTTTCAAGTTGCATTAAAGCAAAAGCTGACAGAACTGAAAAGAGAAAAAGACAAATCCACACCTATAGTTGATTTCAAAACTCCTCTCAGTAATTGATAGAGTGATAGAAAATCAATAAAGATATAGATTACTTAAACAATACAATTAGCTAAACTGATACAATTTAAATGTACAGAATGTTTATTAACAGAAGCAGAATACAAATTTTTTTCAAGTGTATGTTGACTATTGATTTAGTTAGGCCATGTGCTAAATCATAAAATCAATGATTTTTAAAGGATTTATCCCTTGTCACAATAAAATCAAGCTATTAATCAATAATAAAGAGATATTTGGAAAATACTCAAATATTTGGGAATTAAACAACATACCTTTAAATGCCAATGGATCAAAAAAGAAATCACACAACAAGTAAGAAAATATATTGGAATAAATGAAAATAATAATGCAACACATCCAAATTTTCAAGATGTAATTAAGTCAAAGTTTAGAAAAAATATATATATGCATATAGTGGAAGAGAAAAACAGTCTAAACTCAATTATCTAAACTTCTACTAAAAGAAGTTAGCAAAAGAAGAATACACTAAACTCAAAGTAAGTAGAAAGAGAAAATAATAAAGGTAAGAATGCAAATCAATAAATTAGCACAGGGAAAACAATACAGGAAATCAGTAAACCCAAAAGTTGGTTCTGTGAAAAGATTAATAAAATGTATTAAACTCTATCTAGACTTATTGAAAATAATAAAAATTATGCAAATGGAGGAAACATTATTAAAAATCATGCATACATTAAATGGGCAATAATAGAAATTACAAAGAACTTTATGCCATAAATTATAAAACTTAGATGAAATGCACAAATTCCTTGAAAGATAAGAACTACCAAGCTGACATTAGAAGAAGTAGAGTCTTAAATAGCTCTATATAAATAAAATGCATTAAAATAATAACTAAAACCCTCCACACAAGAAAATTTTGTACCCAGTTTGTTTCTCTGGTGAATTCTATCAAACATTTAAGAAACAAATTATGTCAGTCATACACAAACTCTTAAAGAAAATGAAGGAAGAAACACTTCCCAACTCATTCTGTGAATTCTTAATGCAACAACCAGAGACAAAACATGACAAAAACTACAGACCAGTATCTCTCATTTACAAAAACACAAAAATCCTTAACAAGATATTAGCAAAGAGAATCAAACAATATATGAAAGAGATTGTACATTTGACCAAGTTGGGGTCATGCCAGGATTGCTAAATCAATATGATTCAAAAATAAATAAATGAAATTCACCACATCAATAAACTAGAAAGAGAAAAGCAAGCAATCTTTCTTTCTAAGATGCAATAAAAGTATTTGACAAAATTCAACATTCATTCATGATTAAAAATAAATATCAGGAAAAGAGAAATGGAAGAAACTTCCTAACTTGAGACAATGGATAACTTCAGAAAACCTGAAACTAATATCCTACTTCATAGTAGAAGACTGAATTCTTCCTCTATAAGATTGGGAACAAGGCAAGGCTGCCCACTCTCACAGATACTCAGCTTTGTACTGGAGTGCCTAGCCAGAGCAATAAAGGAAGAAAAAAAAAAACAAAAAGAGGAAGAACCACAGTTGTGTACGTTAAAAATTCTAAGGAATTTTCAAAAATGGTGCTTGAAACAATAAGACAAATTTCACATGATCACATAATACAAGGTCAATACACAGAAATCAATTTGTTTCTACATATAAGCAACAAACAAATGGAAATGGAAATTTAAAAATCAATGCCATTATAATAGCATCAAAAACATGGACTACTCAGGGATACGTTTAACAAATGTTCAAGAGACCTATACACTGAAAATTAGATAACGATCTGAGAGAAATTTTTTAATCCCTAAATACCTGAAAAGAATACCATGTCCATGGACTAAAGAACCCAATGTTAATTCTATTAGTTTACTAGAGCTTCCATAACACAGAACAGCCAACTGATTGACTTACACAACAACAATTTATTGTCTCACAGATCTGGAGGCTAGAAGTTTGAAATCAAGGTGTCAGCAGGGTTGTTTTCTTCTTAGGATTGTGAGGAAGAATGTGTTTCTTGCCTCTCCCTCAGCTGCTGCTGCTGGCAATCTGCCGTTCTTTGACCCCAGTTTCCACCTTCTTCACATGGCATTCTTCCCATATATGTGTCTCTGGGTCCAAATTTCTACCTTTTTATAAGGACACCAGTCATATTTATTTAGCCTTTCTCGTGATCTCATCTTAACTAATTAAATCTCCACTTTTCCTTTTTCCAAATAAGATCACAACTTGAGGTTATGAGAGACTTCATAGGATTTCAACATATGAATTTGGAGAGACACAATTCAACCCATAACAGATATTAAGATATATATTACCCCCAAATTGATCTATATATTTAACACCACTCAACTAAAATTGCAGCAAGTTTTTTTTTTAAGTGACAAGCTGAATCTAAAATTAATATGAAAATACAAAGAACCTAGACTATTCAAAACATTCTGAATAGGAGATTTCTACTACCTGACTTCAATACTTACTAAAAAGCTTAAGCAATAAAAACCAACACAG
Source organism: Bos javanicus (assembly GCF_032452875.1). Classification (NCBI taxonomy): domain Eukaryota; kingdom Metazoa; phylum Chordata; class Mammalia; order Artiodactyla; family Bovidae; genus Bos; species Bos javanicus. The sequence continues at coordinate 70,116,415 of NC_083883.1, read as the reverse complement.
AGAAAATTAATTCTACTGTTAAGGGAGGCTCACAGTAATTTAGGGCTTTAAGAATGTTAATTTCATCTGGATCCAACCAGATTCCATATGTCAGGATCCTTCTCTTTACCAATTAATGTCCTAACAACTTTCACTTAAGTAATTTGGTGAGACACAAATTCAACTGTCTTTGAAATTTAGCAAATCACACAATTAAATTTGTGTTTGATTTTCAGCAGTATCTGTCCTTAATTACAATGAATGAGTCTCCTTATGGCGATCATGGGAACACTCTGATTCTCAGACCATGACCTGAGCTGAGAGTTACTGGATCTGAGCTTCACATTTTCTTCTTCTTGTCACTCAAGTGCACTCAGAAAAATCCGTTCCATACCACAGTTGTTCAAGTCATCATTTTTGCTATAACGGTTACCTGCACCTACTTGGGGTCTCAAGGCAAGTGCTTCTGTTGGAATTTCATCACAATCAACCACAGATGACAGCTTAGGCGTGAGGTCATTGTATGATGTAGACTGCAATCATCCCATTTCCTACTGGCAAGGAAGATCAGTAATTCACTCAAACCCAGGGATATGACCAGGGCAAACTCAAGATCCTGTATTGCCAGTTTATCTCCTGAGACTACTGCTGGTACCATTTCTGTATCAATTAGGGGTCCAATCAAGAGATAGAAAACCTCATTGTGATTTGAATAGGAAAAGTTTAATATAAAAATTATTAACTATTACTGAGAATTGGAGTAACAAGGCATTGGCTAGTAAAAATAAAGAGAAACTTCAAAGAATATAGGAAAAACAGATGTAAAGAGCAGTGGTTAACCCCACCTCCACCCCCCAGGGCTGAGACAGAGTGCCCAAGAAGGAGTTTGCTTATAGCTGAGATCCAGATCCTTTAGGCAAGCCACTGTGGTGCTACACGGGTAGAACTTGCTAGAAATCTACCTTCTAAAGTGCCAAGAAACAACGTCCGTGGGGAGGTGTTTCATTAGAGGCACATCACTACAGAATTGCCCAAAAGATGTTCAAAGAGAAACTGCTGACTGCTGAGTGTCACTGGTCATGGGAGGAGCCAGGCAGGAAAGAAGCTGGGAGCAGTGCAGAAGCCTGGTGCTGGAGAAATTGCCCACACTATAGATCCGGGGCATTTGGGAGGTGCAGAAGCTACAGATGCTAGACAAGCTGAAGGACCTGCAAGAGCTTGCCTGGAGAAAAAGCATGGGGGAACCAGGAAGCAAAATCTTTCCTGTCTGAAAAGTCTCTCCTCTGTCCTCTATTAATAGAATATAACATTGTGCCAGCTGGAAAAGGAAAAATATTTTAAGGACCTGTCTCTCCTTTTTTGCAGAGCGTGCAATGAAGGGTGACGTTGGAGCTAAGAATCAAGAAACTGATACCAGCACATAAAGTTTAAAGGTGACCAAGAAAGTCAGTATGGGATGTATAGCATAGTGTGCACACTCAGTTGCTCAATCATGTCTGACTTTTTGGAAACCCGATGGACTATAGCACACCAGGTTCTTCTATCTATGGTATTTTTCTGTCAAGAATATTGGAGTGGGCTGCCATTTCCTTCTCCAGAGGATATTCCCGACCCAGGGATCAAACCTGAGTTTCCTGTGCCTCCTACAGTGGCTGGCAAATTCTTTACCACTGAGCCACTTGGGAGGATATAACACAGTAAGTGAGTCAAATGACATTAAATGATATTAGAGGAGTTGAGTGATGCACAAAAATCACATAAATCCTTATAAGACATATCAATTGTTATTTTAAGGACAATATTAAGGTACTAAAGAATATTAAGCAGGTGTATGACTTAATTTACATCTTAAGGAAATTTCTAGGACTGGAGTGGAGAAATGATTCAATGAGAATAAGTGAATGCAAGGAGTCTAGTTAGAATTTTAGATGAATTCACCTACAAAAAGAAGATAGAATGATTAGGTCCTATGACACTCTGAAATCTAGAAGTAGACCAGAGGAGAAATAGATAGAAATTAAGAGACATGAAGGATAAAATGAAAAGGTCTTTCATACTTCTAGTTAGATTTCCAGAAGAAGAGAGAGTAGAGACAGTGTGACAGAGACAATAATAGTCTCTCTGATGATAGACATGAATATTCAGATCATAACAGATCTCCAGTGAGAATAAGAAGAAATCCTCAATTAAAGATCATCCTGATGGAACATCAAGTGAGAGGAAAGGGAACAAGGTGGGAGAATGAAAAGCAGGAGGCCCACTTGGCCTCAGCCCAACTTCCTCAATAAGGCCTTATTGTGAATGTTTAAATGTCATCATCATAACATTATTTAAATGTAGTTATTTTGATATTTAATTTTTTAAAGACAGGAAAAAACCCTGTATTTTCCTCGTGGAATAAAATGGCTGAGAATGGTATATTTAGGCAATTTTAAAACATTTATTATTTACCTGAAGTCCAAATATGATAAATCTGTTCTAAGCATTGTGTGTCAATTCATGGTACGGAGATGTCACAATGGTATTGCAGATAATGCATATTGAGATTATGAAATTACTGCACACTAGCTGGATTTAAACTCAACCATTTAAAAAATAAAAATAAAATCATCATGTGAATGAGACCATGTGCAGGACAGTAGCAAAATCTAACTTGCAAACTGAAGCATGGATGGATCAGAGCACCCCAGGGCAGCAATCTGCATTTCCCAGACACTTTACAGATACCTTGGAAGGTATATTTTTATTTGCCTTTTTGCACAGAAGGTTTGCTATTTAAAAAATAATTTGGATTTGCTGTGTCCTGTCCCCCTACCACCCCATATGTGGGGTTGGGTCACTCCACTGAGTCTCCAGACCTTTCAGTCATGGCCACTGCAGCCCCCCAGCCGTGAGTTGGGGAGTTCCCCAACCGTGAGCTCTGGGGAGGTGAGTGGATAAAACCACCCGGTGGGGAGACAGCTCAGGCGGCACTAAGCAATGCCTCGGGTGTTGTCCGGGAGATGCATCCCCACCACCAGCTAGAAAGACCCCGGTAGCTTTTCCCTGTGTAAGCCCAGTCTATCAGTTGATTATTTTTGAGCCTAAAAGGTAGACTTTATGAGTCTGGAGGGATTTCAGCCGGGTCTATGGGTAAGAAAAGCACCCTGTTCTCAAATCTAAAGAAGGCGGAAGGATAGCTTTTGCTGCTGGGAGCTAGAGCATGCCTTTTTCAAAGGCAGGGCATCCTCTTTCCTTTTTCCTGCTGTCTTAGTTGGCTCATTTGTTGGCAAGCAGAAATTTAAGAATATCAAGAAGAAAGCAGAGGAAAAAACAAACAAACAAACATAGATTAACAGACTACCATGTCCTGGGCGCTTTTTAAAATGTTTGAATTTAGCTCTGAATTGCCAGGAGCCCTTCAACACCTGGGAGTCACTAATCTTGTGTCCTTGAGGCCCCACTCGATGCCAGGTGCTACATCAGCAGTCACATTGCACTTAACTCCTGCCCAGCTGTCCACTGGTGGTTCCTAAATGCCTCATTTCAAAAAGTCTCTGCTTCGATCTTTGCCAAACTTCTGAGCTTCCTCCGGGGCTAGAAACTTCACTTCAGCAGCTTCGCCCTGAACCAGACAAAATTACAAAAGAGAAACTCACATGTGATCTAAATGATGTGACACACATCAAGGTGTCTGTGCATGGCTTTGGACTGATCTTCTTGCATCAGTAGAGTCTCCAATCAGACAGTTGAGCTCCTTAAATGCGTCACCCGTCACATCGTCCTCTCCTAGAACAACAGAGTAAGTGAGGCCACATCAGAAGGGGGTGGGACGTGTCAGGACTTGAGATTTCTGTGCTATGTGACACAAGGAGATGAGTGACAATCTTCAAGTCCTAACCTCTACTATTCTAGAAAGTATAGTAGTGATCTGTGTGCAGAGATTTAAAATTTTAGAAGCACTAAGTTCCTGAACTTCAATAAAATATTTGTATTAAGTTTAATTGAAAAAAAAAATTCCTAAAAGCAACCACAGAGAAAGGACAGACCACTCAGAAACAAATGATAATTAGATTGATCATACACTTTTTATCTGGGTTTCCCTGGTGGCTCCTGCAATGCAGGAGACCCAGGTTTGGTTCCTGGGTTAGGAAGATCTCCTGGAAAGGGAATGGCTACCCACTCTAGGATTCTTGCCTGGAGAATTCCATGGACAGAGGTCCCTGGTGGGCTACAGTCCATGGGTTCCCAAAGTGCTGGACACGACTGAGTGACTAACACTTTCACTTTCATACACTTTTTAACAGCAACAATGGAAACCAAAATCAATGGAACAATGATGAAGGAAAATATACATGAAGCCCCAATCGTGGATTCAGCTAAATCATTATTTAAGAGAAAAATTAAGACTTTTTAGAAAAACAAAAGTAAATACATATAAATATCTAAGAAAGCTCTTCAAAGAAAAATAAAAATATTTGAATAACTAATGCTGTCAAGTACATAACAGTTGGATGGCAGCACCAACTCAATGGACATGAGTTTGAGCAAACTCCGGGAGATAGTGAAGGAAGGGAAGCCTGGCGTACTGCAGTCCATGGGATCATAGAGTTGGACTTGCAACAACAAAAAGCCATGTTTGGGGGGGTGGGGCGGGAAATGAGGAATAAAATGGCCCTTTGGTGAGGATCAGGGTCTACATAAATAGTCCAATATAGCTGGAAATCAGATTGATGGTAAAAGAGGGCAAATGTTGAGGCTGGAAATATAAGCAGAGGGGAAAACCATGAAAGCGTCCAGCACCAAATTAAGGAATTTGGATTTTATCTTAAAGATGGTAGGAAACTATTGAAAGAACTGAGCTTGAAAGAAAACGATCAGATTTATGTTCTGTAAAGGTCTCATGTTTCTAACACCTAAAACAGTCTATGTGGCCAGGCTAATTACTCAAAAAGCCAATAAAGGAACTCTATGGAGAATGGGTTTGACGGGAGCAGTATCAGAGGCCAGCGGACAGCAGGCAAGCTGCTGTGGTTCCCCAGGTGAGAAATGATGCTGGCTGGCTGCACGAAGGGCCATGCAGTAAGAGAAGAGCTCGAATATTTTGCAGTAGCTGCCTACAAAGCCTGCTCTCCCACCCTTCTCCCCTGTGGTCCCGACTGTGCAGTCTCTACCCTGCGGGTATTTTATCAGCTTTGGCAGAAGAGCAGAAGGCACCATCTGAATCCCCCCTGCCTCAGATTCCCACCTGGCTATCCCCTCATATTTGGGGGAATCACAAAACAAAAGGAGTCTCCTGGGAAAGAGAAGAAGAGCACTGGGGAAGAGGGGTTGGGGCTGGGAGGCAGGAAGTTGGTGGGGAGATCCCTCACCTGGTGGTGCTATTGGAGCCAGCATCTACCCTTACGGAGCAACTGTCCAAGTTCCTTAAGGACAAGGGGAGGAAAAGTTTCTCTTTGGTGAATTGTCAACTCAATTGTCAAGGTCTCTTGCAGATTTCTGCAATCTTTACCATTAGCCCTAGACATTCTATGAGCATGTCCCTGTATCTTTCAAACAAAGGCCTGAAAAAGAAATAGCAAGAACCACTCAACTGAATCCTTTGGAAAGTATATAGAGTCTCATTTCCCTCCTGGAGGAGGGCTCATTAAGTAGGACCCTACATTCAGCCAGGGCTCTTGTTTACTAAAAACTAAAGAGGAGACACTGCACAAAGCCAGCTCCAGAAAGAGGTGAGTCCATCCCATGTCAAACCACAATCCTGGAAATTGAATGTTTAATTCATAAAGTAAATTATAAGAGATTACTTGTACAAGTAGCTGCAATGTCCTTAAAATTATTCTTTAACTGAGGAAAAGTTTTTTGACCTTTGGAGAAAATGCTTGCTTCTAGCTATGACTAAAAAGAGATTTCCTTCTTTCTCTGTTGTGTTAAGAATCTTTTCTTCTTATAAAGAAGGCACCACAGTGATTTATAACTGTCATAAAAGCCTGGAATCCTTTTGAGGTTAAGCTACTCAGCTATTCAACTTTTACTACAGAAACTTTGAAATTCAAAAAGAAAAAATAATGTAAGTTTTTGAAGGACATGTGTTGCTGTAGGTGATCCTGTTAATTAAAAGTGATTGCCTGCTAGGAAATCATACTTTAAAAAGTTTCATGAATTTATTAGAACCCTGAAGGTATCTTTGTATGCACAGAGCTTTACATGCCATTTATGCAATTTTGTTTCAGATCTGCTTAAAGTCTTGCTGACACTCCCAGAGCAGGGAACAGCACTGTTAGCATGTCTATGTGTTTTGGCTAATTGAATTATGTGAAAATACATACTAATGAAGTGTTAGCGGAGGTGTTTGTTGAGTAGACTCTGCCTCTAATTTCTTCTAAATTAGGAGCATCTTTGTGCCGCGGATTAATGTTTTAGGAAAGGCTGCCTTGTTATAGAAAAATAGCACATTGTCTAATACTGTGATTCCTTTTTGCATGTTAAAAAGCTCTCTGCACACCTGATGTTCACGTTGCTCGGGAGAAATCTAAAAGGCACTTTTAGGTTTTTTTTTAACGTACGACTCTGGAAAAGACCAGTGATGAGTCATTATCCAATGAAATTAATGAGCAAATTATTAATCTTCTCTTAAAACATTGTGGCGCGTTCCTCTCATACACTTTAAAGACCGATTGCGCTGGGTTTGGTTTGGTTTTAATGAGGATGATTATTTAATGGTCCTATTTGGATTGTTTTTCCGCATGTCTATTTGGAAATAGCACCTCGTAACATTTGTTGCTGTAATTCTGCGATCCCCTGATGCCGGTATTTGAGAAATACGCTATGGAAAGGCTGTGGTTGTTTTTCACAGGAACCCAGGGAGCTATCAAAGCCGGAGAACATGCCTGTATTTGCAGCAGAGGCGGGCAGGCAGAGCAGTCCCCGAGCAGCGCTCGGGCTCCGAGCAATCAGCTCATTGCCTGATAGGAATGTGGAGCGGGTGTCCGCGCTCTGAGGTCGTGCCTCGGGTCACAGATTCCAGAAAGCAGCGTGCTTGCTCTCATCTGCCTCGAGCCCGGTGTGGTCTGTTAGCAGGAGAGCGGCCGGGCTGGACCAGCAGGCTGACGCCGTGCGGTCCATCTCGGAAGAAATCTCTGGCTGCCTGTGACTTGCGGCTCAGGGGCCAAAAAGAAAGCAGCTTCAGGAGCCAAGGAGACCGTGAGAACATTTGGGCTGGCCGCGCTGTGCACCACTGTGCCTGTTGAGAATGCACAGAAGGGTGTTAGAAATAACTGTCGTCTTGAGACTAAGCTGCAAGTGGTCCGTGCAGCTACAGCATTGGAGGCTGGGAAGAGAGTTTGCAGCACAGTAGCCCCAGAAAGTGATCAGTGAGGGGGAGTTACATATATATGGTATACAGTTATACATTTATAATGTATATATAGCTGTGGGCTTTCCTGGTGGCTCCGTTGGTAACTGTGGTATTGAAGAAGACTCTTGAGAGTCCCTTGGACTCCAAGGAGATCCAACAGGTCCATCCTAAAGGAAATCAGTCCTGAATATACATTGGAAGAACTGACGCTGAAGCTGAAACTCCAATACTTTGGCCACCTGATGCAAAGAACTGCCTCATTGGAAAAGACCCTGATGCTGGGAAAGATTGAAGGCAGGAGGAGAAAGGGATGACAGAGGATGAGACTGTTGGATGGCATCATGGACTCAATGGACATGAGTTTGAGTAAACTCCAGCAGTTGGTGATGGACAGGGAGGCCTGGCGTGCCACAGTCCATGCGGTCACAGAGAGTCTGACATGACTGAGTGACTGAACTGAACTGACAGTTGGTAAAGAATCCGTCTGCAATGCGCGAGACCTTGGTTCAATCCCTGGGTTGAGAAGATCCCCTGGAGGAAGGTTTGGCAACCTACTCCAGCGTTCTTGCCTGGAGAATCCTATGGACACAGGACCCTGGCAGGCTACAGTCCATGGGGTTGCAAAGAGTTGGACAGGACTGAGGGACTAAAGCACAGCACATATTTGTGTGTATTTTGAGTAAAGAGAGAGAGTAAAGAGAGAATTATTCTTTGTTATCGAAAGACTAACATATTGACAGAAAGGGTGTGATTCATGTAGGGTCATAAAATCCTGCACAGAAAATTTGCTTTTCAGTTTGGGGCTAGAGCTACCAATCTCAGCAACTGTCCCCAGATCTCTCTCACTTTTCACCTCAAAGAGAGGGAAGCATCCTCAACAACCCCCTCCCCACATCACCACCATCCCTGAGACCAGCCCCGCTCTCACCCCGCAGCTTCCCACCCCCAGCTGACCAGCCGCTGCTGCAGTTGTCCGTGGTTACACATCTATGCCATGTCGTTTGTACTTCAGGAGATCCTTAGAGCAATTCTCCCGCCTCCCTGCTTGCAGTGTCCCCATAAATCCCTATCTTTTTTTATTTAGGACAGTCTCATTTTCATATTTTTTATAAGGTTAGTAAAGTGAAAGTGAAAGTCAAGTTGCTCAGTCGTGTCTGACTCTTTGCGACCCCGTGGACTGTAGCCCACCAGGCTCCTCCGTCCATGGGATTCTCCAGGCAAGAATACTGGAGTGGGTTGCCATTTCCTTATCCAGGGGACCTTCCCGTCCCAGGGATCGAACCCAGGTCTCCCACATTGCAGGCAGATGCTTTAACCTCTGAGCCAAAAGAGTGAAGTTCAAAGTCTGTATTCTGCCACTTACTAGTCATGGACTCTTGTTCATGTCAGTAACCCTCAGCACTGGTTTCTGCATCTGTAAAATGGGAAAACAAAACAAAACAAAAAACTCCTTGTCCTGCTTACCTCATAAGGTCGTTGAGATGATTTGCTACGGTCATGCAGACTCTCTTTCCAGTTTCCAGGGCTGTAGCTGCATGGACCACTTGCAGTCTAGTCTTGGAGGACAGTTATTTCTAACGCACTTCTGTGTGTCCTCAGCAGACACAGTGGTGCACAGCGCGGCCAGCCCAGGTGTTCTCATAGTTTCCTCTGCTCCTGATGATTAAAACCTTGTAGAAAACATTCTGAGAATTTAAACTGAGCTGACAGTACCATCACAGAGCCAACCATGTTATCAAACTATCTGACGATCGTGATTCTTGCAGTAGGGGCGAGGCAGGCTCCCAGCCAGTCAGCGCCAGATCAGTGCACCACAGTTCAGGTTCATGCAAGACTGTATCCTCGAGACTCTTCACCCAAAACTGTTAGTGGGAGACCTTTGGGTGCCGGGCTATGGTGGTCCCACTGTGCCAGCGGTCGGCATCAAAGGGAGTCCCGGTGGTTGCAGTTACCCTGGGTCACAGTCTGCAGGACCTGGCCCTGTTTGGGTGGCCTCAGGAGCCTGAGGGCTGGCTGAGTCCTGGGCGCCTGGCTCCCTCAATGATGACTGCTGAGCAGGGTCTGGGAACCTGGCCTCCAGGGCATGCCAGCTGAGATCTATCTCTTCAGCTGGGCCTAGGAACTGGCTGCGGGACTCAGACCATGTGCTAGAGGAACGCTCTGGAGCAGGGTAACCAGGGAGACAGATGCTCCTCTTAGCCAGGGCTTGGACCTCAGAGGCAAAAGTTGAGCCTTGGGATGTTGAACAACTTAAATGAGGGGTGATGATTTCCAGTTTGCTTATTCTCAAGGCTATGACCTTTAAGAACATTACATCTTTAGGTAAAAAGTTGTAGATCACTCAACAACAACAACAAAAAACAAACAATTCAATCAAAAAATGGACTGAAGACCTAAATAAACATTTTTCTAATTAAGACATACTGATAGCTAATAAGTACATGAAAAGATGCTCAACATCATTAGAGGAAAGAAAACCAAAACTGTAAGGAGGTACCACCTCACACCAGTCAGAATGGCCATGATTTAAAAGTCTACACATAACAAATGCTGGAGAGGGTATGGAGAAAAAGGAACCCTCCTTCACGGTTGGTGAGAATGTAAGTCGGTGCAGCCACTATGGAAAATAGCATAGGGGTCCTCAGAAAACCAAAAATAGAATTTCCGTATGATCCAGCAATCCCACTCCTAACAAAACTGTAATTCAAACAGGTATATGCACCCTTATGTTCATAGCAGCACTATTACAATAGCCAAGACATGGAAATCTGTCCACTGACAGATGAACAGATAAAGAAGATGTGGTATATATACACAACGGAATACTACTCAGCCATAAAAAGAGCAAAATAATGTCATTTGCAGCAACATGGATGGAACTACAGATTATCATACTAAATGAGTTAAGTCAGACAGAGAAGGACAAATACCATATGACATCATTTACACGTGGAATCTAAAATATGACATAAATAAACCTATCTATGAAACAAAACAGACTCATGAACATTGAGAGCAGATTGGTGGTTGCAAGGATGGAGTAGAGGGTTGGGGTTAGCAGACGGAAGCTTTTATATACAGAATGGGTGAACAACAAGGTCCTCCTATACAGCAAAGAACTGTTTGATGTCCTATGAGAAACCATAATGGAAAAGAATGTTTAAAAAATATGTATATATAACAATCACATTGCTTTAAAGCAGAAATTAATGCTACATTGTAAATCAGCTCTAATTCAATAAAAGGATTTTTTTAATTAAAAAGAAAGTTGCAGAACAGAGAATAGCATTTGTCTTGATGGAGGCTTACAGGAACGTTGTGACCTGACCATAACCTGACCTACGTGGACAGCTGAAAGAACAAAGGATTTGACACCAAGATGTTTGCAACAAGCAACCATGCCCCTCCCTCACCTTACCTATAAAACGGATTTGCTGAAAGCCTTCAAGGAGTTTGGGGTTTTTAAGTCAGGAGTCACCCATCTTCTTGAATGGCCCTGTAATAAACCTTTCTCTGCTCCAAATTCCAATGTTTCTGTACCGTTTGGTCTCACTGTGCATTGGACACATAGACTTGGGTTCAGTGACAACCCTAGTCTCCTGGAAGACAAGTTGATTGTCAGCCAGGGAAACAGAGCAGATCTTGGGAAACAGACTCTGAGATGGAGGTTAGCTTGCAGGGAGCAATAGCTGGGGAAGAAAAAGGAAGGAAGCAGAAATGATCTAGGATGTTCTCAATACAGTCCCCAACCAGTCATACATGGTCCTCTGAAGCTCCGGTGACCTTTCAGAATCGCTCCGAGTTAGCAGAAAGGCCCATACCTTTATTCTTCTTTGAGTCGTTGTGTTTGGGGCCATCTGGGAAAGGGTTTCTTCAGTGGAGACAATTGCCTGGAAGCAGCTGACAGCCTGGGGCCTTCCAGCCGGGGACTCAGGCCTCTATTCCTGGGGAGAGAGCTGGGTGGTGCCCACCACGTCCACCACACTGATCTTTTGCTTTGGGTGTGTGCTTCAGGAACAGTGCTCAGAAGAGCGTCCTGCTTCAGGAACAGTGCTCAGAAGAGCGTCCTGCTGGTGCAGTGTGTTAACCTTTTGTGTGGCTTTTAGAGAGTACCTGGGAGTCAGGACACCCAAGGTCTAGGTGTGATTCTGCACTTGTCAGAACAGGCTGACTGTCTTTACAGACTGGATGCAGGTCGCTGGTATAAAGCTCATTCTCTCGCTCCCTCTTCAGTCTTTCTGCAGTGTCATTTGGAGAATCCCTCCAAGATCTGCCTCCACCGGGTCTAACGTCCCCCAAGCTCTTAGACTTGACCCTGCGGACTACCCTTCCTGGGACTCAGACTTGACACCCATGGCCTGCAACCATATGCCATGTTTGTCCACCCACCGCCCCGTCCAGGCTCCTGACTGCAGCCCTAGACTCTCTAGGAAGCCATCTGGGGAAGTCAGACATTGCTAATCTGCTCGGTTGCCCTAAGCCATCACTCAACATCTCTCTTCAATTGTAAAACATGATCTGTTCTTTCCGATTTTACCTCAAAATTACTGTTTTTTTTAAAATAATCAAACCAGATAGCAGGAATATGTTGTATGTGTATGTATGTATTTGTGTGCATTAAAGGTTTTCATAGTAAGTGAATTTCTACAACCTCAGTCACATGTGCCACTTCCACCCCCTCCATCAACCACTTGATAACAACTCTCTCAGCTTATCTGCAGCCTGTATGATTTATTAAAGTGATCAGTGATATATATCAATTGATACGAATCACTAGTGATATGTATCAGTTGATATGAATCACTGATTCATATGAACTGTGGTGTTGGAGAAGACTCTTGAGAGTCCCTTGAACAGCAAGAAGATCCAGCCAGTCCATCCTAAAGGAGATCAGTCCTGACTATTCATTGGAAGGACTGATGCTGAAGCTGAAACTCCAGTACTCTGGCCACCTGATGCAAAGAAGTGACTCATTTGAAAAGACCCTGATGCTGGGAAAGATTGAAGGTGGGGGGAGAAGGGGACAACAGAAGACCAGATGGTTGGGTGGCATCACCTACTCGATGGACATGGGTCTGAGTAAACTCCGAGAGTTGGTGATGGACAAGGAGGCCTGGTGTGCTGCAGTCCCTCGGGTCACAAAGAGTCAGACACGACTGAGCAACTGAACTGACTGACTGATTAAAGAGTACTCCTATGAACCCAAGTTCTCGGTTTGTCAAGGCACAGGATGCAATTCACTCCATAATCTGGCCTACTTCCTACTTTTACTAATTGCTTGCAAGTTTTGAAATTATTTATTTTAAAGGGCATTTATAAATTCCCTTGCGTATCTTGAAACATAATATTATAGGCAGCAGTTAAGTATCTGACTTGTAGTATCATCCCCTCTTGCCTTCAGTGCTCAACAACCTGAAAAGAAACATTTTTAGCTTCCAGAAGCAGGAAGCTTAATTTTCAACACTTGGGCTGGCCCATTTCACTACAACCCAGGGGACTTCCCGTAGCCTTGTGCCCCTGGAAGACTCTGAATACAACCTGCCCCCATAAATGACTCAGAGGCCAGAGCAGCGAGAGGGAGCCGACAGGTGGGCAGGAGGTGAAGAGGCTGTGGGGCCATCAACCCCTTCTCCTCCGGCCTTCGTGCTCCCCTCCTCCAAAAAGCCCTCCCTGATAAATCAGGTTCCTTCCTTTACCTTAAATTAGTCCGTCCTTTTCATGGCAACTAGCCTACGCTACAGTGTTAAATGAAAAACGAAAAGAAAATCAGGTGACAAAACTGTATGTACAAATTTATTTTCAGGAGATAATTCACAAAACAATCCAAAAGGAAAAAGTATCTGATACCTTTGACATAATTTTGTTTTTACAGATTCAAATCCTAAAACTGTATATATACATACCTACATGGCACTCATGTATTCACGTGAGAAAAGCCTGGAAGGATAACCAGTAAAATTGAACTTATTTAGTGTTAGAATAATGGGTATTCTCTAAGCTTTCTACATCAAACATGAATTATTTTTGATGCTAGGGAAAAACATTACTTATAGAAATAAATACAATAAAAAACTGTCATATCCATGTCTTTTTTAAAAGATCAGAATTGGTTGCAAAACAATGTGAATATGCTTGACACTACTGCACACTTTAAATAAAAAGAAAAAAAAGAGTAGATAGAAAATGAAGTGCTCTTCTATGAATAAAATTTATATGCTTTTCTAAAAACAGACCAGAAATAGTTACATTAAAATGTTAAGTAACTGCTTTTCTTTTCCCTGAGTGGTAGATTGCAGTTAATAGTTATTTTCATCATTGTTGTTTTATGTATTTCTTACATTTGTATGGCATAACTAATGTAATTCTTAAAAACAATTATTTCCATGGTTTCAAAAATACCAAACAAAAATAATGACCATGTATATCCATTCACCCATTACAGCATATTGTTTCTTTTTGTTTTCACATTGTTGCATGGGCAGATTTCATTTTCTTGAGGGCACTGCAGATCCTAGTGGGTCTTCCTGTTGTTTTGCTATCTTCAGAAAAATTCAAATGTAAAATATTAAAATGTGTCTGTCCATCCTTGACACTCTTCATCTACTCAAATAAAGGATGGCGAGGCCTGCTTGGACCAAATCTTGACTGCTGCTGCTGCTACTAAGTCGCTTCAGTTGTGTCCAACTCTGTGCAACCCCATAGACTGCAGCCCACCAGGCTCCCCCGTCCCTGGGATTCTCCAGGCAAGAACACTGGAGTGGGTTGCCATTTCCTTCTCCAATGCATGAAAGTGAAAAGTGAAAGTGAAGTCGTTCAGTCGTGTCAGACTCTTCGAGACCCCATGGACTGTAGCCTACCAGCTTTGCATTTTTCCCACAAGTGTAAATATCCGATCATAAGACTATGTGAAACATAGTAAGTTGGTCAAAAACAAGACAAACGTGTGAGCCACCCTTACTGTTGTCACTGTGCTCGTTTCGGGTCTGAAAGCTCATCTGTGTTAATTTTGACCAGGGTTCCCACCCTTCATCTCCAGGCACAGACTACACACTGAGCTGGCATCCTTGCTGTGCAAAGAACAAAGCAATTTATTGATACTGGCAAGTTGGCCAGTTTCATCATTTATCGATCATTTGCTTTTTCTGGTGTGGTCCTGCGGCATTCCTCTAGGCAGCAGAGGGAGAAAGTCAGGATTTACTTGGTTGGGCATGCCAGAAAAAGACTGTGAAAGAAACTTTCAAGGTCTTTCATCAATAAAGAAAGGTCACTTGCCGCCTTTGCAACAGCATGCATTTCAAACCAAAGAAAATCAGAACTCGGATTTCCATCAATTTTGACTTTTCAGTGAGAGTTCTTGTTATTAACATTCTTATAAATCTTTGAATGCTTCCCTTGAGGGATGCAGCATAATTCTCACATTAGAGGAAAAGGAACTGGGGACTCTGAGTGCCCTGTCCCCTCAGCAGCTCTGCCTTCCCATTGACTCAGTCTTCAGCTGTCACTTCATCTGGAGGCAGCAGGCTGGAGGAGAAGGCAGCCTGACACCTGGCACCCTGGCACCCTGGGTCTAGATAGCAAACACCTCATTGAGATCTCCTGGCTCCTTTCTATTAGCAAAAGTCCTAAGCTCTAGAGAGTATTGATAAGGGGCCAGAAAAGACATGAAGTCAAGGCCTGGGGAGTAAGAAGACTTTGAATTTTGTCACTGTCAAATTTCCAAATAACTCCAGTGACGCTTTTGAAGAAAGATGGCAAGAAGAAATGAGATTTTGATCCATTTTGGACATATCCTGGCTCTCAAGAGAAAAGGCTCTTCTGAACAGTCATATTCCCCAATCAGGGTATCAGTCATCATTTCAGGTAAAGACCTGGAGGAGGGAGGCATCATGTGGCCTGTAGCCCTGATCATCAAACGCTATATCCAAGAAGTAAGTGCCTCGTCTCCTTGTGGTATACGTGGCCAGCTCACTACCTCTGCATCTCATGTTCTAATGCATCACAACAGCACATTAAATATAATTGTGTTTTCTAGTCACTCATATATGGGGCTTAAGACAGAGGAAAAAGTGCATTAATGCTCCTTTCAATTCCTTATACCAAAAAACCACAAAAATACGACAAAACCATAGTATGATTCCCTGTTTTGCTGTTAATTCCGTATGTCATCCACTTGAACTTATTGCCAGTATCCTAAGGGTGGGAGCAAAGTCTTTCGTGTAAACTGCCTCCAACGTAGAGCCTGATCTCGTTCTACATGCTCTGCCCACAGCACATGTTCATGAAGTCGGTGGGAATCAGCATGTGTATAGGGTGTGTTCCTCTTCACAGCCCATCTGGGCACAACTCACTGTGTCCTGCTGAGCAGAGAGTAAGAAACTGAAGCCACAGAAGCTTGACTTGTCCCGTATCACAGAGAAAGAGTGATGTGGATGGGAAACAGAACTCAGCTTCTACTTTTACCCATATTGTCCCCTGAGATTATGAGTTTTCCACTTTGAAAATACAAAGTGGTGGCAGGTAGTGCTTAGGGGCTGATTGAGCTGGGAAGTGATATCAAGACTTGGGGTAGCACTTGGTTCTGAAAGTGGCCAAGTCATCTTGTCAAAATCAACATTGGGGAAGAAAGATGTGTCCCCATATTGAAATGATCCAAATCATTGATGTGGGGGGAGTCCAGACTTTCTGAGTACAGTATACACAGGTCATCTTGGTATGCCAAATGGAAAGGTAGACCACTCAGACATCTTGGTAGACTTTTAGATGTTTTGAGGATTAAGCAAACATGTCAAACAAGATGACCTGCATGCATCACACCTAACTCAGAGTGAGTTCTTGCATGAATTTCCCAAGTTAATTAAGTTCATAGAAAATTGACAAGTTGTCTCTATACCCATCTTGCTATTAACATCTGAAGTGTAGAACAAATACTATTACCATAAAGTAATATTAAAGATTTAATTAAGCATTTAACTAAAGTGCTATTCTCAACTTTCCTGGCAGAATTGAAAGGGAAGTGATAAAGATCCTCCTCTTGACCAAACTCTGGCTGGTCTCCTCTGAGCCCTCTTCTCAATTAGTCCTCAACCTATAAAGTCTTGAACAAATACCATCTTAGCTTCTAATAGCTCAAGGCCACATCCCTAAGAAGACCCTGCTGCTGCTGCTGCTGCTGCTGCTGCTGCTAAGTCGCTTCAGTCATGTCCGACTCTGTGTGACCCCATAGACTGCAGCCCACCAGGCTCCCCCGTCCCTGAGATTCTCCAGGCAAGAACACTGGAGTGGGTTGCCATTTCCTTCTCCAATGCATGAAAGTGAAAAGTGAAAGTGAAAAGTGAAAGTGAAGTCGCTCAGTTGTGTCCCACTCTTAGTGACCCCATAGACTGCAGCCCACCAGGCTCCTGCGTCCATGGGATTTTCCAGGCAAGAGTACTGGAGTGGGGTGCCATTGCCTTCTCCAAAGAAGACCCTAGCCCCTGTAAAGTGCCTTCCTGAGAAATCTCAAGACTGCCAAAAGAATTCACTGTTTGTTCCAGCCAAAACCTATCTGTCAGAGAGTAGGAATAACTGTGAGAAACACAAGTTAGCAAACACAGATGGGTTTCCCATGGACCAACCTCTCTTCCCACTTTCCCTGACTCTACTGAGCCCTCACTCACTACCCACTCTAGTCTCCCATTCTCCCTTTACAATATCCAGTCACCTCTGTACAGAAGGAACAAGAGTTCAGTTCACACTGGACGCGTTTCCCTATTGCAATAGTTACTACTGACGAAATTCTGCCCTTCCACTTTAGCTAGTGCCCAGCTTTGTTTATCTTTGATGAAAGGGACACTTCTGCCTTGCTGCTTCTGTATTCCCCATGTTTGTGCAATGTTTGTTCCCAACATGGGCTCGATTGGATATTTGTTAAAAGAATGAATGAGCACAGACACTGAGTATTCACTGTGGAACATTCATTGAGAAGTTCAGTCCACAAAAGCCATTCACCCCATCCACAGCCCCTGATGCTTTACTCTTTCCTCATCTTAGCACATGGACCCACTTCTTTGAATTCCAACTTTCCAGCTTTCCCAGAATGGCACTCAGAGGGTGATTTCTGCCCACGACCTAACTCAATGGACACTTCTTGACTGGCTTAGCAGTTCTTTCCCTCCTCAGAACTCACATTTTTTCTAAGATGACCATCCTATTCCAAACATGGCCTCTGAGCGAGTCTGCAGGGAGAATGGATTTTACTGGCATGGTGACTCACTCAAGGTTGTGGGTTCCAAATTTGAAGCTGAACTTGAGCTTCTCTCGGTTCAAGTTGCAATGAGCACTGACAAAAATGTGACCTCCTAGTTCAAGAATAAAGGCTCCGGGGGTTTCTTAGCTATCAAGTTGCTCTTACAGAAGAAGATTCTGATGAGTCAAGTGTAAAAGAATCAGAGTCTAAAGGATTTAATTTCTCTTGAACTATTTGATGGTTTCATGGTGAAGGAGGCATTTATTTAGCAATATGTATGGGGAATCTCATCATCTCAAAATGTTTGAAAAAGAGACAGATATTTTTCCAATATCACGATCTTGCTGGCCCTCTTTTCCTTTTCCTCTGTGAAGAGAAAAGTCTAAAAAGGTGCATTGAATATTCCCAGACTAAATCCTGCACCATCTAGACATCAACACTATTATAAACAAGACAAATGCAAGACATAGCAATGAAGCAGAACTTAAGTACAAACCTCACTACTAAGAAAAAATCAAGAGCAAAGGAAAAATTAAAATTGCCTAAGTTCATTAGCCTTATTGGAATTTCTTACCCCTAAAACATGGACTTGGTTAGAACTTAGAGAATGTATAGTTTCTTTTTAATGATATTTGTTGAAAAAGGTTTGCCTATAGCTATAAATATTTCTTATTACCATCTCAGAAAGTTCCAGAGGACCTGGCCTTTCCAACCAAATATGGGATTCTTCTGGGTTCAGAACTATCATTTACCTTTACACTTTTACTGCCTGGAATGTTTCAGGGAAATGTTCTGAAATACCATGAGCTCTCAGGCTCCAGTGCACCTTAATTCCAACAATTAAGAAATACATAATTATTAAAAAGTTGACTCTCTGCTTAAGATTGAGCTAGGAAATACAGAAGAGAGAAAAACAATCTCTACTCACAAGCAGTTTATAATCTGGAATCAGAGATAAGACACATGGATGAAATAATTTGTGAGACCATAATAATAAGGATATGAGTTTGGGTAAACTCTGGGAGTTGGTGAGGCCTGGCGTGCTGCGGTTCATGGTCGCAAAGAGTTGGACACAACTGAGCAACTAAACTGAACTGAATAATAAGGATAGTATCAATAGCTAATATTTAACATGTATTCTGGCAAAAAGGATTGTTCTAAGGACTTTACACGTATTATTTGATTCTGACAACTGTCTTAGAGATCATCCCAGAATATCTGAATAGAATAGATTGAAACCTTGCACAAGATCACATAGCTGGATGGTGATAAACGTAAGATTCAAAGGCCAAGCAGGCAGGGCCAGAGCCTGAATGCTGGACCTCTACCCACAACTGCCTTCAAGTACACAGGTGTGTGTAAAGGTTAACACACACATGTGCCCATACAGACATATCTATGTGATCATTGCAAACGAAGAGGTCATTGTGAGATCATTGCAAAGACCATTGCAAACATGGGATTCTCCAGGTAAGAATGAACTGATGCTGGACCAATTCTGAGAACACCAAGACTGTCAGATATGGACAAGCTCAGAGCAGCAGCTTCCACAAAATAAGCATCTGTCTCATAATTCCTTTCCAGCATTCACAGCTTCTCCACTCACCTCCTCCATTCCTGCCTCCCAGCATCCTCTTCCCCAGCACGCTCTGCCCCTTTATCAGAGCAGTTGCTAAAACTTCAGTCCTTGCAAATAATCTTTGCTAATATGA
Source organism: Bos javanicus (assembly GCF_032452875.1). Taxonomy (NCBI): domain Eukaryota; kingdom Metazoa; phylum Chordata; class Mammalia; order Artiodactyla; family Bovidae; genus Bos; species Bos javanicus. The sequence goes on along the minus strand of NC_083883.1, from coordinate 70,097,163 downwards.
GAACACTGGTGAATTCCCCTTTGCCTCTCCCTCTCTAACCATGAAGCTTTCAAAACAACCTCCGATCAGGACAATGCAGTTTTTAAAACTATCCCCCCCGCCCCACCATCCAAATGTAATATCAGAACAACAGAGGGCTTCAAAAGGGAAAAAAGGAAAAAAATAATAACAATAATAGATTTTAATAAAAGTCAAATCTAAGACTTCCCTGGTGGTCCAGTGGTTAAGAATCCACCTTCCAATGCAGGGTCCGCAGGCTCCATTCCTGGTTGGGGAACTAAGATCCCACTTGCTTCAGGGCGACTAAGCCTGAGCTCTGCAACTACTGAGCCCGTGTGCTGCAACTGAGACTTGATCCAGTCAAATACACAAAAATAATTAAAAAAAAAAAGATTTATGTACATTTTTTTAATTTATGTAAATTCACTTCATGTAAATTTTTAAAAATAAATAAAAATAAAATCTAAACAAGCCGGAGGAACCCATCTAAAACTTGGAAAGCCAGTGCTCCTATTACTCTCAAGCCCAGATTCCTAAAAGCAACCACTGTTCTTGTTTCAGCTCTTGGGTCATCTCTCTGTTTCCACCTTGTTTTCAAAAACACATATTCATCCTAAAACACAGCCTCAGTACACTCGTGGCCCATTCATTATTTCTCCCACTAGCCATGATGTCTCACCTTTCTAACCGGCTCAATCTTCAGTATTAAATCTTACTTCCACCACTGTGTGTCTCTACTCTGTGTTACCTGGATCCTGTTCATTGAAAACCCCTTGCTTCTTTGATGGGGCCCAGGTCAACTTGTGTCATAAAAGGGGAAGCTGAAAGAAGCATCATAAAAGCAGAAGACATTATTGAAAATATTTTTTCACTAAGTAGATACATCCCCAAAACACACATTGGGAAGATAAATAAGTGTGTGGCTTTGGAAAAGGAAATGAAACAAATATGGAGATTTGGGGACATCAAAGGAAAGCTCACTATCATGTTGAAGGTGGGAGGGCTGGGCAGAAATGACTTAAACATCAGAAGAAGGTCTGATGTTTATTATGCCTTTCTCTCAAATCATAATTGTATACTTCTGGACACCTGATGCATAACCAGGGCATTTGTATTTCAACAATGGATGATGAGATGTACTGGCTTAGCCCATGCCAGTTTAGCACATGGAGAGCACATCAGAGTCAACAATAATTACACTGTACCACGTACTCAACTAGATCTGCATTACTGGGGAAAGTAAATGTACAACCACCAGTGGAGGCAAAACTATGTTTTGAATATATTCTGATTTTCTGATGTCTCCAACAAGAAATCACTTAGTAAAATGGAGTGTGCTCTCTGAGCAATTAAATTATCCAACAGCAAGTTTTGAAGAAGGGGTTTTATTCATCTTCATTTCAAGAAAGAAAAATGGATTCAGTCAGTATGAACATACATGTGTCCTAAACAATGAAAAGCAAAAAGTAAGAAAAGGAATGGTTCCAGGTAAAGAAGTAACTGCAACTTTTATCTGAATCATGCTGGTCAGATCAGACTAGATCAGATCAGTCGCTCAGTCATGTCCGACTCTTTGCGACCCCATGAATCGCAGGACGCCAGGCCTCCCTGTCCATCACCAACTCCCGGAGTTCACTCAGACTCACGTCCATCGAGTCAGTGATGCCATCCAGCCATATCATGCTCTGTCGTCCCCTTCTCCTCTTGCCCCCAATCCCTCCCAGCATCAGAGTCTTCTCCAACGAGTCAACTCTTCGCATGAGGTGGCCAAAGTACTGGAGTTTCAGCTTTAGCATCATTCCTTCCAAAGAAATCCCAGGCCTGATCTCCTTCAGAATGGACTGGTTGGATCTCCTTGCAGTCCAAGGGACTCTCAAGAGTCTTCTCCAACACCACAGTTCAAAAGCATCAATTCTTCGGCGCTCAGCCTTCTTCACAGTCCAACTCTCACATCCATACATGACCACAGGAAAAACCATAGCCTTGACTAGACAGACCTTTGTTGGCAAAGTAATGTCTCTGCTTTTGAATATGCTATCTAGGTTGGTCATAACTTTCCTTCCAAGGAGTAAGTGTCTTTTAATTCCATGGCTGCAGTCACCATCTGCAGTGATTTTGGAGCCCAGAAAAATAAAGTCTGACACTGTTTCCACTGTTTCACCATCTATTTCCCATGAAGTGATGGGACTGGATGCCATGATCTTCGTTTTCTGAATGTTGAGCTTTAAGCCAACTTTTTCACTCTCCTCTTTCACTTTCATCAAGACGCTTTTTAGTTCCTCTTCACTTTCTGCCATAAGAGTGGTGTCATCTGCATATCTGAGGTTATTGATATTTCTCCCGGCAATCTTGATTCCAGCTTGTGCTTCCTCCAGCCCAGCGTTTCTCATGATGTACTCTGCATATAAGTTAAATAAACAGGTGACAATATACAGCCTTGACGAACTCCTTTTCCTATTTGGAACCGGTCTGTTGTTCCATGTCCAGTTCTAACTGTTGCTTCGTCATCAAAAGAGACTGAAGCAAGACTTGCCTGGTGACCCAGTGGTTAAGAATACACCTTGCGACGTATGGGATGCAGGTTCAGTCCCTGGTCTAAGAACTAAGATCCCACGAGCCTGAGGGCAAAGCCCACTCATTGCAACTCCTGAAGCCTGGGTGCCACAACTAGAGAGTCCAGGCGATGCAACAAAAGATCCATGTGACTCATGGTACAACTGAGACCGACACGGCCAAATAAGTAAATAAATATTTAAAAAAAGAAAAAGAGAGATTGAAATAACCTACAGACAAAAGCAAGGCAATGATCTTCCTCCAAAACATATAAAGAAAGCAAAAGGTATATCAATCTATTCAGAGGAGTGGCAAGGACACTTTATTTATACTTAGCTCTGGGAGATGGTGATGGACAGGGAAGCCTGACATGCTGCAGTCCATGGGGTTGCAAAGAGTCAGACAGGACTCAGAGACTGAACTGAACTGAAACTTACAAAAGCTTATATACAGTTACATCTCAATAAAAAAATGTTAAAGCCCTGCCTTGCAGAACTCTCCTCAGGCTGAAATCAGACAAATATTTACAACATAGCACTTAGCACAGGCTAGACAGTAAATTTTATTTAATATTTCTTTCCATGTCTTGAAATAAAAGATATCATGTTGCATTCCCAGCATGATAAAGTCACAGTTCCACTATAGGGCATTCAAGATTCTTCCAAATGCCGACCTGTAAAGATATTTTGCAATGCTAGCTGATATTTTCCCTGCATTTTATTTAATATTTTGGGCCTTTCTTAACCACTATGCTCATGTGTGCCTGCTCAGTCCTGTAGTTGTGTCTGACTTTTTTCGACCCTATGAACTGTAGCCCACTAGATTCCCCTGTCTGTGGGATTTCCCAGGCAAAAATATTGGAATAGGGTGCTATTTCCTTCTCCAGGAGATCTTCCTGACCCAGGGGTTGAACTCACGTCTCCTGATTTACAGGTGAATTCTTTACTACTGAGCCACCTGGGAAACCCCTTAACCTTTATGCTAATCTAATAATTCTCAATCCTGACTGTAGTTAGAATCTGGGAAGCCTGTTAAATTATACCAATGTCCATTATCTGCCCCCGACTATGAAATCAAAAACTCGGGAAGTGGAGCTGTATTTGTGCATATGTATTTGTTTCCAAGCACTCAGAGTGATGCAGCTGCGATTGAGAATGCTGATCTAGACCTTTCTAGATCCCTTACCTCAGAACAGGGATTGCAAAACAAGGAAGAAAGGAATGTTATTGGCTTTTAAGTTTTAAAAGCTTAGCCTTCAGAAGGAATGAGGAAAAAAAAAAACCCATAGGACTGAAATCAGCAATTTTGGAAAATATGTAACAACTAAGAGCAAAGATTCTCTACCATGACTATCAGCATCCCCACATCCTACACTTGCAAGATTGCAAAAGCTGGTTCTGGTAAGGAAAGTAGTAGCAAAGGAGCTAGTGAGACCTTGGAAGCTTTAGCTCCCCAAGAAGGGAGGCCCTGTACTCTGACCTTCCTAGGAAGAATCGGAGACAGACCTCTCCTCAATAAGTTGATAGGATCTAAGATCGGAGGTTCCCATGCCTTGTTTCCCAACAGAGTCCCAGTGGGCAGCTAAAACTTAGCTAATGAGAAGTGGATGTCATGTGATTAACCATGGCGGGTTTTCGACAGCCTCATAGAGCCGGGGATCAGCCGCTGAGTCCCGGGACCCTGCGAATAGCAAGGCAACCTTTTGAAAATGACTTAGCAGCAGCCGCGAAGAGATGATGACCAAGGGTCAGGCAGGATTGTGGTCATTTCCTTGGGTTCTAGCTTGGAGAGGATTCCAAAATGACGTAGATTAAGTTTCCTTTACATAGCAGAATGACAGCTGAAAAAAACAAGCTGATTAATAGAATAAGTTACACCCTTGCACCTGAGCATGTGAACCAAGATTTCCTCTCTTCCCACTACTTTTCTACGTTCGTGTGTTTTCACGTCACACACCACATCCACCTGCACTTCATGCTTCAGTTGCACTAAAAAGCCCATTCCTCTCTCCAGGCCTCTCTTGCTCACTCCTCCGTCCCTCTGTGCCAACTGCTCCCTTTGCTTCTAAGCAAAGGACATTCTAATGTCCTCCCTGCCTCTGTGAGCAAACCTCCCAGATCTCCTCCCCAAAGCCTTCTCTGACTTTCACTGGAAAAACTCATCACTCCTCCTCTATACTCCCCTCGAAGGACTCCTCTGTGGCTGCTGCTGCTGCTGCTGCTAAGTCGCTTCAGTTGTGTCCAACTCTGTGCAACCCCATAGACAGCAGCTCACCAGGCTCCCCGTCCCTGGGATTCTCCAGGCAAGAACACTGAAGTGGGTTGCCATTTCCTTCTCCAATGCATGAAAGTGAAAATTGAAAGTGCAGTCGCTCAGTCGTGCCCGACTCTTCACAACCCCATGGACTGTAGACTACAAGGCTCCTCCGTCCATGGGATTTTCCAGGCAAGAGTACTGGAATGGGGTGCCATTGCCTTCTCCGAGGATTCCTCTAGCCCCTAAGAAAACTATAAATTAAACTCACCTGAATGGCTGGGAAGGGCAGCACAAATATATATACAAGTATACACACATACACCTATACCCCTACACAGGTTTGCATATATGACCACCAAATCCTTATCACATCATTTAGTAGCTAGATGTTTGTCCGTCTCCTCAGCTAAACTGTAAACCCTTTGAAGGCTGGCATCATGGCACACTTATCTTTGTATTCCAGCATCTTGCACGTGAGAAGTGTTCAACAGTTTGCTAAATGAGTGAATGAAATAATTAATTACTATAATAAAATAGATATCATGTGCAAGCCACAGGGCTACTTTCTCAAAATAATAAAAATTTTTTCCAGACTATTGCCTTTGGCAAAAATCACTCATAATATCCCTGAAAAATCTATAAAGAGATCCTCCTCCTCATTGACTAATTTCTTATAACCACATCCACACCTGGAAACTGCATCGACTTTGATCAGAATAGATGAACTAGCTAGACAATCAAACCCCAAGAAAATCATTTCCATTTCACCTCGTTAGGCCAAATGGAAGTTATTTCCATGCTTGCGTGTAATTCTCCTGCCATTCATCCAACAGTAGAACATCAATTGAGTGACTGACTATAACCATGGGATTCAAGAGTGCTACATTTCTAATTTGCACCCAGTAACAAACAAACAGATTTGCTCCGTGAAATAGCCAGGCAGTCCCACACACCCTCAAAATTCAATTGAAAGGTTCAAATATGTGTAGTTGTTATGTTCTGATTTCAAGGAATTAGCCAAAGTGATAAATGTGACCACCGTGTATACAAGAGCAAACCACACCCTAAATGAAGCAAGTAAAATGGAAACAGAACATTAAACCAGCTTCAGAGGGAAAATGCTTGTTTATTTGAAATAGCAAGAGTAGGCAGATGGTGTACACACGAGGGCTGAATGATTCAGTCTTTTTTTCAGGCTACTATAAAATGACTTGATTGAATTAATCTAACTTCAAACTGAGGTATCTGAGATAGTCCACCTAGCTGTGTTTGTTGTAATGGAGACACATCATAAGCTCCAAGTCCCGATTCTTTCCTCCCTCGCTGGCCCTGAACTGTATCCTGTCCTTCAGGGTGAAGACCTCACCTCTCTGATCCACACTGGTCATCGCTCTGGCCTGGGAAGTGTCAGTTCTAATGAGCAGGAGGAGAAGCACTGGGATTCGTCAATGACCGTGGAAGAATGAAGGAGTGCCTGTTAAATGCCATTCATGGCTCTAAGTAGCCATTCAGATTAGTGGCCTTGGTTCCTAAAGGACGGGTCCCACACTGCTGTGTGTGTGCAGACCCCTTTCAAGGTCAGTGATCCATGCAACTCGAGTGGTAATGGGATCCGACCCTTAGTGTTGAAACCTGCACCTGTTAGGGTCAGAACAATGGGTCAGTCTGAAGTCAGCCAGTGCAACTTGCTCTTTTCCAGACCCTCGAAAAGAATATCTCATTTCTCTTGGAACCTGGTGACCACCAAGCAGAATGCTTTGGCGCTATTTTCAGAATAGCATACAAGCCGTGAAAATGACGCTATTACAGACGGAACTCCACAGACCGGTTAGCCTCATATTATGAGAATAATACACATTAATCTAGTCTTCCTTCCAAGTCAGTAGACTGTAAATTAAACTCACATGAATGACTTGGAAGAGAAGTATGAATATAGACATATGTACACAGCTGGTGGAGGGGGTGGTTATTAGATATATGTAAAAAGCACATTGATTCATAATTTGAAGCACTGGGTCCCAGTCTCACTTCTCTCAGTAGCTATGGGACCTTGGGTAAGTCATGTCATTATGCTTCCCCGTGGAAAGGAGAGAGTTTGACCTCAGAGCATTGTCAGAGCTCAGCAAATATGCCTTCCTTCTGCTTTGCCTTCAGTTTCATCACTTATTAAAGCTGTGGATTAAATCATTGCTAAGGTTTCTTCTAGTTCTAAAACTCTACCTATTTAGTTCTTTGCTTTATTCTATGATTCAAAGCAGTCTTAAAAAATCAAGCCACACCCTTCTTACCACTCAGCAGATTTTTACCGGTACAGTACATCACTGATTAAAATGTATATCAAGTAGTCACCTGAATCGGTATTTTCTAATTTTTCTAAAATGAGCCTGAACTATTTGTGTCATGTTTAACTAGCTTAAGAAGCCATCAGCTTCAACCACCATGCTCTGAAGTGAAAAGAAAAAAAGAATTATCTTGCAGTATTAGTTTTGAGAAATGAAGATTCCACACCTTTGCTTCATAGCTGGTTTGCAGTCACACTTCAGCACAGACTAGCTGAACCCTCACAATCCTGTTTCCCACTTCCTCCTGGTCACAAGCCAGATGACACTTCCCAGACTCCCTTGCACTTGGGCACAGTCATGTGACTTAATTTGGCCAATAGAATGTAAGCGTGATGTGCTTCTTCTAGTTCTAGCCCATTAAAATCCTTCCATGTATAATCGTCCACTCTACCTGCCTAATGAATGAAGAGGATTCCAGGGACCTCAAGGAGGTTCAGACACAAGATAGAAGGTTCTTGTGTCCCCTTTGAGCTTTGAGGAGAGTTGCCTAGGAAAGCTGCCTGACAAGGAACATCCCTGTTAACAGGACTGTTGTTGAGCAAAGAGTCTGTTAAACCTCTTAAATTGGGGAGTTATTACCAGCATTAAATAACTCTGATGAACATAGTCATGTTAAAGGGAAATTACTTTGATGTAATGGTAGCCTTCAAGTATATTACTGTATAAACTACCTCTGAGATTATAGGACCGAAAAACTCACAGAGCAAGCAAACATGCTTCAACCATGTGGTTTGTTGGATTAATTTAAAACACACAGGGAGAAGCCAGCAGAAAAGAGAGGGGTAATGACTGGGACCGTACTAACTAGGTCTTGCCTCTATCTTTGCTTCAGCGAGCTCCCCTGTTGTGATGTGATTACGAGAACCAGAGCTGGGGTTCAGGCAACGCTCTCCTTGAACCCTCTCCTGAGCCCACAGACCGCCCGAAGTTCCCTCTTTGCTCCCTGCTCCTTTGGAACCACCAAAGCCGATCACAGTGAGGCAGGAAAAATACGGAACCCAGGCTGAACAGTTTCCCCTCTATGCACAGATCCTCCAAAGTAGCAGGAGCAAGAGAGGAGTTGAACCCTGCCCAGATAAGAGATAAAAGACCACATATTCCTCAGTTACCAAGTCAAGGAGACCTTCCTGATTACACGTGCACTGAAAGGCTCCTTGGAGGTCAGAAAGGCAGGGAGTGCCACTTCAAAGCAAACGATGCCAACCACCCATAGGCCTCTTCACTGGAATCTGTCTTGGCTAAGAGCTGTGCAGGCGAAGGAACTCATTTCTACACAGCTGGCGGGGCGGGGCCTTGCCACTGGCCACGGTCCCTGGGGGCTAAGGCCCCCAGCATCCTCACTGCAGGGGCCTGAGTTCAGTTTTTGGCTGGGAACCAAAACCCTGCCTCAAGCTGCTGCAGGCTGAGGCCATCCAAGAAGATCAACGGGAAACATCTAGGCCCAACTCTTGCCACCCCAAAGAATTGGAAGATGAAAGACAAAAGGAAATACGAGACCCCCTAAGTCATCGAGCCTCCCTCTCATTTCTCCCAGTCATGAAGAAAGGGTCCGGAGGATGGCCACGCAGTCCTTTTGCCCACAGCTAACGTCCCACCAAACATCAAGGAGGCAGCCCCTTCCTGTCAGGAAATGCGGGCTGTTACTTTCTTCCATGGTGGTAAGCACTCTGAAAGCCTCTGGAAACCCTTCTGTGATTCGCAGCTTCTTTCCTCAAGACAAATCAAAGTATAACAAATGGTGCTCTGCATATTGAGAGGGTCATGGCAATTGCCCCCAAATTCCTCTTTAAATTATTCTTAGTTAATCTAATTCATGTGCCTTTATTAAGATGAAGATGGACAGCTTATAAGAAATTATTCACCCTGTTATAAGAGCTTGCTCAAGAATCTAAACTTATATCATTGAAGTGGCCTCCTTTAAGAAAAATTCTATGTTTGAAAGGTCTTATTTTTGCAAATTTACAAGACCAGATGAACACACTGGTGGGCCCCGTCTCAGGACCTTGAAAGCCATCTACAAAAGCAAGAAGCTCTGGAGCTTAAGCTTAATTCATTCATGGTAAATCCATCTCTGATTGAGGGACTTCTTGAGTTGCAGATTTATTCTACAAGTATTTGGGTTCTGTCTGTTCTTGCAAGAGGGGCCTGAAGAGAAAGTGCCCAGAAGACAGACAGTCTGAAAATTTAAAAACCAAACTTCCGCACTGCCAAGCAATTAAAATCACAGCTGAAAATGGAGATTTCAGGAACATTCCGCTCACAGTTATTCTTTATTCCTCAGAAATAACCAAATAACCAGATGATATTTAAAATGCCTTCAGCAAAAATGTTGTAGGGGGTGGAGAGTTGACAATTCATCTCCAACGACTAGGAAACAGACTTCGCGTTGTGCTTTATGACACTATCTGGGGAATCTCACACACACACACACACACACATTCATTATGCATCAGAAATCAGCCTGAGAAGACAATGTGGAGGCTGCAAAGGATCTACTTTCTCATCACAACTCCCTTCCCAGCTCGCCTTCCCCCGCCCCGGGGGTACTCACAGGCTGTGGGGGTATGGGAAGGAGGCCAGGCACGTGTGGACCAGGTCATTTTCCGGGCTATTGTCCCTGGCTTTGATTTTCTGGGAATCCCACAGAGTCAGCACAATCGGGATAAGCCGAGCTCCAGGGCAGACAAAGAGCAGACTTAGTCCCCTGGGCGCAGGGCTCCCCTGTTTCCTTGACATGCCCCTGATGGGGGTAGCAGGGGAAGCTGGGAGATGAATGTTAGAAAAACTCGGGTGTCTCGATCATGTGGCCCAGATCAATGCTTCACATTTAAATGCAAAGCTGATAGACGAGACTGGTGTCTCCAGAATGGTCAGGTGGGTGGGAAGTGTGACCAAGAGGTGTCTTTGTCCTCCCAGTGGCAAACTTGTGTGTGTATGTATGTGTGTGTGTGTGAACATCTGGAAAGCTGATTGAACTCGGGTTTGAACCAGATGTTAGACATCATGTCGACACAGCCTCTACCCCGATCCTTCATGTCTGGACCCAACGGTTCACCTGGATCCTTTCAAGGGACGCGGTACCCCATCCCTGCAGCCCTCGCTTGCTGCGTGGAGGGTGAGGCTGGGGAGACGCACAAAGGCAGCGCCATCAGAAGTGAGCCCGCCACCGGGGCCGCACCGCACGCCTGTCCCCTTTCTTCCAAAGGGCAGTCGAAGAACGACGGCGTCTCACTCTCCTGGCAGAGCATCAGTCCTTCGTGGAAGAGCTCTACTGTCGGGACAACTCGGCAGCTTCAAAGGCCTGAGGGTTCCTGCGGCTGAGAGCGGCCCGTGCTCGTGAACTCCAGGTCACCCCGCGGTGGTGAGCACACCCGCTCAGCTCCTCGCTGGCTTGCCCGGCCCTGGTGGAGGAAAACGAGTCCCTGATTTTTCAAGCCGGGGGAACACAATTACCTCCTTATCCATTTTTAAACAGCCTCTTCTCTTGCAAATCTCCGCTAATAAGCACGGCTTATCTTTATTTACCAGGTAGCTCCTTTCTCTTCGGAGATACCACCAGGCCTGATGAAGGGAAGCAGAGAGAAAAGCGCTCCCTTCAAAGTACCAAGGACACAGCACTTTTCTATCTAAAAATACACAAATGTCCTTCTCCTTGGTGGAGGCTGACTTGTGACAGATAGGAGGAGACTGCTTTGGAAGGAGCCTTAAGAGAACTCTGTGTGGCCTGGAACTCATGGGAGACCCCATTTAACTGTTCCTTGTCCTGCTCATCCTCCCACAGATGAGCTAAACACCATAAGGCAAAGGAAACTTGAAAATCAACTGCTCTTGCCCCCACCTCTGAGCAGAGTTACACCTTAGCCTTCAAAATTCTTAGATTAAAAGAGGTTAGCAAGGATGTTGTTTTTTTTTTCTTTCCCATAAACCAAGATGAAAGGCCTTATCCCAAGCTCAGATACTAAGAAATTCCTTTTACTGAAGTCTCTACTTCACAACTTTCATGCCACTTTAATGCTAAAAATGCTACCTCCCTAATTAGGCGATTCCTATGCAGGGTCCCTGGTAACTCAGATGGTAAAGAAATCCACTAGCAATATGGGAGACTGGGCTCCAACCCTGGGTTGAGAAGATCCCCTGGAGGAGGGCAGCGCAACCCACTCCAGTATTCTTGCCTGGAGAATCCCCATGAACAGAGGTGCCTGGCGGGCTACAGTCTGTGGGGTAGCAAAGAATCAGACATGACTGAGTGACCAAGCACGGCACACATGTAGTAGAATAGCAGCTCTGTCATATTTTATATATCTTCAGAATACCCTGGAATATACAAACCACAGCCACGTGCATGAAATAGATACTAAAGCATACAGCAAATATATATTAAAAGATATAGCAAGTTGGGACTCCTAATCTCTAAATCTGTCCATTTGTATTATTATAAAGACTGAACAAGAGAAGTTTCAGCCCCATAAAACCCATAGACCTAGTAAAGACTCAAATCTCTGTCTCAGTTTCATGGGGAGCTCCAGGCAAGCACATTCCCAAGTCAGGTGTCACTAGGGGAGAGTAAATACCCTTCTCGAGCCCAAAGTATTGCAAATTTCCCAGGCAAAAATTTTATCCATTCTAGGAATATAGGCGATATTCTGCCCGGATCACCTATGCAAGGCTTCAAAGAGAAGAAATGGTCCCAGGATGGGCTGAACTGTGAGGTGCTTGGGTCAGGATTTGTATCTTCTTCATTTTTAAAATGTTTTCTTATTACAAGTCCCACCAGGGAAGCCAGTAGCTCAGTGGTAAAAAAGCTACCTTCTAATGCAAGAGTGCAGGAGACACAGGTTCGATCTCTGGGTCAGGAAGATCCCCTGGAGGAGGAAATGGCAACCCACTCCAGTATTCTTGTCTGGAGAATCCCATGGACAGAGGAGCCTGGTGGGCTACAGTCCATGGGGTCCCAAAGAGTTGGACACGACTGAGTAACTGAGCATGCATGCATGCATAGGTCCCTATCCCCCTGCACTCATCTCATTCAGACTGCAACATCCATGACCTAGGGGACAATGGTATACAATTACACACACAGAGCTCTGCACCTTATCCATCTTTTTAAATCCTTGACACTGCGTAGGGACTGGTGGCGGTGATGATGATATGACAGCAATGACGATGATGACAGCAACTCGACTTCCTTCAGCACTTACAGTGTGCCAGGGGTTTTTGCTATTAATACCTCCTCGATGTGCCTTAATTAATTTATTCCTCATAGCAATCCGTGAGGCAGGTATATTAACAACCTTATTCTGTAAATGAGGAAACTCAGAAACAAACTTGCGAATGTTTGTTAAGTAACTGCCCTCAAATCACACCTCTAGGAAGTGACCAAGGTTAAGATTGAAACCTAGATCTTTCTGACTCCTGAACTGGTGAACTGAACTACTTTGATGATACAGCTTGGGGCACGGTAGATGCTTAATAAATATACATTGAAGAGAGAGGATAACAGAATAGAGATGCCTGTGTGGTCTCTGGCTCTCAGTGCGACTAGGTTATTTCTACCCAATAAAAAAGTTAACAGGGCTCATTTGTAGCTATACGGATGGACCTGGAGCTTATCATACTAAGCAAAGTAAGTCAGACAGACATACAGATATCCTGTGGTATTACTTATATGTGGAATCTGAAATATGACACAAATGAGCATCTCTGAAACAGACATAGAAAACAGATTTGTGGTTGCTGGGGAGGGGGTGTGTGGGGGTGCATTGGGAGTTTGGAATTAGCATATGCAGACTATTATATATGGGATGGATAAACAAATTCTACTGTGTAGCAGTAGGCTTCACTGGCGGCTTAGATGGTAAAGAATCTGCCTACAAAGCAGGAGATCCTGGTCTGATTCCTAGGTTGGGAAGATCCGCTGGAGATGGGAATAGCTACCCACTCCAGTATTCTTGCCAGGAAAATTCCATAGACAGAGGAGCCTGGCAGGCTACAGTCCATGGGGTTACAAAAAGTCAGACACGACTAAGGGACTAACACTTTCACTTTTACTGTCTAGCACAGGGAACTATATTCAATACACTGTAATAAACCATAATGGAAAAGAAAAAGTATGATTTAAAAAAAATTTTTTTTAAGTAACAAGGCTCTGCTGATGGGACCCTTTGGCTTCTTGAAAATTACATGTGAATTAGGGGAATAAATATGTTGACATCTAGACCTAAATCACTAGTCAGGTGATGACAAGTGAGACTGACAGTCCGGAATGGGACGGCAGACGTTAGGAGCTTGGCCTTAGGTTGTGAGATTGCAGTTCAATAGGACTTGGATGAGGCATGGGAAAACCAGAAAAGCAGCTTCAGTCATGAACCTTTCTTTCCAGTTCTATTAAGGTCAGCCTTCAGCATTTAGCTCCAGGGCATGTGGGCTGAGGCTGAACCTTAGTCCTCTGTGGGATTGCCCTTGTTTCCCTTCGTGTACATTCTCCACCTGGCAAAATTCCCAGCTCTACCTGGTCCCATCAAAACCTAGTCCCAGCTGTAGCATCCCATTTCTTGTGGGGCAAGTCACTTAATTCCTCATCTATAGAATGGGTACATTTCATATCTGTTGTGCTTGACTCAGGATTCCTGAGTGGAATTATATAATAGAGATTATTCATTTATCTTCTCAACAAATATTTATTGAGCAGTTGCTAACTAGCATCATATTGTGAGAGACACAGTGATGAATCAGACTGGCTCTTTCCCACAGAGATCTAGGCAATGTACACATGGCCAGGCAGGTTTATATTCCAAAGTGAAAATCATCAGTCCAAGAGAGGTCTAGATACTGTGCTATGGGAACTCAGAGGGACAATGGATTGTTCCAGAAGGAGGTATGAAGGAAGGCTCCAAAATGGAAGCTGCAGCTTTTGAGCTGAGTCTCAAGAGATAAAATGGAAACAGTTTGGGAACAAAATTCCTCTGCAAATATTGGGCATAGGTTATAAATAATAACTAATTTATGGAATTTGCCATGTTCCAAACTAATGCCTGCCTAAACTAAGGAAGGGGCCTCCCTGGTGGCCCAGTGGTAAAGAACTCACTTGCCAATGTAGGAGTGAAAGTCTCTCAGTTCTGTCCAACTCTTTTCGACCCCATGGGCTGTAGCCTCCCAGGCTTCTCTGTCCATGGGATTCTCCAGGCCAGAATATTGGAGTGGGTAGCCATTCACTTTGCCAGGGGAATCTTCCAAACCCAGGGTTCGAACCTAGGTCTCCCACATTGCAGGCAGATTCTTTACTGTCTGAGCCACCAGGGAAGTGGCCTGATTTAAACACAGGTGGGCAGAATTCAAACACTGCCTCTCTGACAAAACTAAGCTAATAAAGCGAATGAATAAACAGATAATTCAGTCCCCTCAGAACTATGACTTAGGGAGAGATACATTTTGTGTCTTGGTGAACTATCTGGGAAATTGCATTTCAGATCCAGAAGGTACAGGAATAAAACGCCCTTCCTCTCAGGTAGAATCTCAAGAAACCCGGAGTAATTTGCATTGTGGCCGGTAGATGGCAGAAACGGACAAGAAAAGCATGGGAAACCACAGCGGGACACCCAGGTGGCTCCCAGTTTGCATCACAAAATGTATTTTGCCTACAGTGTAGTTTGTTTCAAGTAACAAATTCTCCCTCAAAGTGAGCTAGCTCCCAAGTAAAAACTATAATTGATTGAAATTCTCCAGCCACCCAGTCCCAGGACCGTGAGGATGGACCGTCCCAGCCGTTTCCTCTATAAAGCTGTCATCCAGCTCTGGCGGGTGCTGACCACCCCCGGACTCATTCCCAATTTCTCTTTCTGCTGCAGGAAATCTTGGGGCTGTGCAAGTGATAATGTCTGGAAAGTCCTTGGCAATGTCTGAAGAGTTCTACCCCTGTTGAGTTAAGAGAAAGGCCATCTGTGTATTTCTTCAACGATGTATGTTAAGCACCTGCTGTATGCCAGGCTCTGGGTTCAACCCAAAGTCTGCCTGCCACTATTTATCTCCTCCTGATTTCCCTGCTGCTCACTGTTGGAAAATGATCTAGGAAAGTTAGTTCTGTGGATTCATTTCCTAAGTAGCTCTGCCACAAACATAGGAGAAACCGAAACTATCCTGGCAAAAACCTAAGAGAATTTGATTATCATCCTAAATAATAACTGTTACCTAAATGATAGGCAAACACCTAATAAGAAGTGTTTTACCTCTTGAAATATTAAAAAAGAGAATTCAGAATCTATAAAGGAAAGTATATTAAACTTGATTATATAAAAATTTTTATCGTCTCAACTGTAAAAAGTATTTTAAAATTCAAAACAAAAAGACTGTAAAACAGATGACAAAGGACAAATATTCTTAAATACCTTTAGGCTAAGAACTTGTAAATTAATCAAACGTGTATCAATCAGATCAGATCAGCCGCTCAGTCGTGTCCAATTCTTTGCGACCCCATGAATCGCAGCACGCCAGGCCTCCCTGTCCATCACCAACTCCCGGAGTTCACTCAGACTCATGTCCATTGAGTCAGTGATGCCATCCAGCCATCTCGTCCTCTGTCATCCCCTTCTCCTCTTGCCCCCAATCCCTCCCAGCATCAGAGTCTTTTCCAGTGAGTCAACTCTTCGCACGAGATGGCCAAAGTCCTGGAGTTTCAGCTTTAGCATCATTCCTTCCAAAGAAATCCCAGGCCTGATCTCCTTCAGAATGGACTGGTTGGATCTCCTTGCAGTCCAAGGGACTCTCAAGAGTCTTCTCCAACACCACAGTTCAAAAGCATCAACTCTTCGGCGCTCAGCCTTCTTCACAGTCCAACTCTCACATCCATACATGACCACAGGAAAAACCATAGCCTTGACTAGACAGACCTTTGTTGGCAAAGTAATGTCTCTGCTTTTGAATATGCTATCTAGGTTGGTCATAACTTTCCTTCCAAGGAGTTAGCGTCTTTTAATTTCATGGCTGCAGTCACCATCTGTAGTGATTCTGGAGCCCAGAAAAATAAAGTCTGACACTGTTTCCACTGTTTCCCCATCTATTTCCCATGAAGTGATGGGACCAGATGCCATGATCTTCGTTTTCTGAATGTTGAGCTTTAAGCCAACTTTTTCACTCTCCACTTTCACTTTCATCAAGAGGCTTTTGAGTTCCTCTTCACTTTCTGCCATAAGGGTGGTGTCATCTGCATATCTGAGGTTATTAATATTTCTCCCGGCAATCTTGATTCCAGATTGTGCTTCTTCCAGTCCAGCGTTTCTCATGATGTACTCTGAATATAAGTTAAATAAACAGGGTGACAATATACAGCCTTGACGTACTCCTTTTCCTATTTGGAACCAGTCTGTTGTTCCATGTCCAGTTCTAACTGTTGCTTCCTGACCTGCATACAAATTTCTCAAGAGGCAGATCAGGTGGTCTGGTATTCCCATCTCTTTCAGAATGTCCCACAGTTTATTGTGATCCAAACAGTCACAGGCTTTGGCATAGTCAATAAAGCAGACATAGATGCTTTTCTGGAACTCTCTTGCATTTTCCATGATCCAGCGGATGTTGGCAATTTGATCTCTGGTTCCTCTGCCTGTTCTAAAATCAGCTTGAACATCAGGAAGTTCATGGTTCACATATTGCTGAAGCCTGGCTTGGAGAATTTTGAGCATTACTTTACTAGCATGTGAGATGAGTGCAATTGTGTGGTAGTTTGAGCATTCTTTGGCATTGCCCTTCTTTGGGATTGAAATGAAAACTGACCTTTTCCAGTCCTGTGGCCACTGCTGAGTTTTCCAAATTTGCTGGCATATTGAGTGCAGCACTTTCACAGCATCATCTTTCAGGATTTGGAATAGCTCAACTGGAATTCCATCACCTCCACTAGCTTTGTTCGTAGTGATTCTTTCTAAGGCCCGTTTGACTTCACATTCCAGGATGTCTGGCTCTAGGTCAGTGATCACACCATCGTGATTATCTGGATCATGAAGATCTTTTTTGTATGGTTCTTCTGTGTATTCTTGCCATCTCTTCTTAATATCTTCTGCTTCTATTAGGTCCATACCATTTCTGTCCTTTATCGAGCCCATCTTTGCATGAAATGTTCCTTTGGTATCTCTGATTTTCTTGAAGAGATCCCTCGTCTTTCCCATTCTGTTGTTTTCCTTTATTTCTTTGCATTGATCTCTGAAGGCTTTCTTATCTCTTCTTGCTATTCTTTGGAACTCTGCATTCAGATGTTTATATCTTTCCTTTTCTCCTTTGCTTTTCGCTTCTCTTCTTTTCACAACTATTTGTAAGGCCTCCCCAGACAGCCATTTTGCTTTTTTGCATTTCTTTTCCATGGGGATGGTCTTGATCCCTGTCTCCTGTACAATGTCACAAACCTCCATCCATCATTCATCAGGCACTCTATCTACCAGATCTAGGCCCTTAAATCTATTTCTCACTTCCACTGTATAATCATAAGGGATTTGATTTAGGTCATACCTGAATGGTCTAGCGGTTTTCCCTACTTTCTTCAATTTAAGTCTGAATTTGGCAATAAGGAGTTCATGGTCTGAGCCACAGTCAGCTCCTGGTCTTGTTTTTGCTGACTGTATAGAGCTTCTCCATCTTTGGCTGCAAAGAATATAATCAATCTGATTTCGGAGTTGACCATCTGGTGATGTCCATGTATAGAGTCTTCTCTTGTGTTGTTGGAAGAGGGTGTTTGTTATGACCAGTGCATTTTCTTGGCAAAACACTATTAGTCTTTGCCCTGCTTCATTCCGTATTCCAAGGCCAAATTTGCCTGTTACTCCAGGTGTTTCTTGACTTCCTACTTTTGCATTCCAGTCCCCTATAATGAAAAGGACATCTTTTTTGGGTGTTAATTCTAAAAGGTCTTGTAGGTCTTCATAGAACCGTTCAACTTCAGCTTCTTCAGCGTTACTGGTTGGGGCATAGACTTGGATTACTGTGATACTGAATGGTTTGCCTTGGAAATGAACAGAGATCATTCTGTCGTTTTTGAGATTGCATCCAAGTACTGCATTTCAGACTTTTTTTGACCATGATGGCCACTCCATTTCTTCTGAGGGATTCCGGCCCGAAGTAGTAGATATAATGGTCATCTGAGTTAAATTCACCCATTCCAGTCCATTTCAGTTCGCTGATTCCTAGAATGTCAACATTCACTCTTGCTGTCTCTTGTTTGACCACTTCCAATTTGCCTTGATTCATGGACCTGACATGTATCAATAACCTTTCTTAAATCAGCAATATGGGCAAAGGCATGCAGTTCATAGGATTTTTTTTTTCCAAAGAGAAAATAGCCAATAAAACATCAGTTCAGTTCAGTCGCTCAGTCGTGTCTGACTCCGCAACCCCATAGACTGTAGCACACCAGGCTTCCCTGTCCATCACCAACTCCTGGAGCTTGCTCAAATTCATGTCCATCATGTTGGTAATGCCATCCAACCATATCATCCTCTGTCGTCCCCTTCTTCTTCTGCCCTCAATCTTTCCCAGCATCAGGGTCTTTTCAAATGAGTCAGTTCTTTGCATCAGGTGGCCAAAGTACTGGAGTTTCAGCTTCAACATCAGTCCTTCCAATGAATATTCAGGACTGATTTCCTTTAAGATGGACTGGTTGGATCTCCTTGCTGTCCAAGGGACTCTAAAGAGTCTTCTCCAACACCACCCTTCAAGAGCATCAATTCTTCGGCGCTCAGCTTTCTTTCTAGTCCAACTCTCACATCCAAACATGACTACTGGAAAAACCATAACCTTGACTAGATGGACCTTTGTTGGCAAAGTAATGTCTCTGCTTTTTAACATGCTGTCTAGGTTGGTCATAGCTTTTCTTCCAAGGAGCAAGCGTTTTTTAATTTCATGGCTGCAGTCACAATCTGCAGTGATGTTGGAGCCCCCCAAAATAAAGTCTGTCACTGTTTCCATTGTTTCCCCATCTATTTGCCGTGAAGTGATGGGACCAGATGCCATGATCTTAGTTTTCTGAATCTTGAGTTTTAAGCCAACTTTTTCACTCTCCTCTTTCACTTTCATCAAGAGGCTCTTTAGTTCTTCTTTGCTTTCTGCCATAAGGGTGGTGTCATCTGCATATCTGAGGTTATTGATATTTCTCCCGGAAGTTCTGATTCCAGCTTGTGCTTCAGCCAGCCCGGCATTTCGCATGATGTACTCTGCATGTAAGTTAAATTGGCTCAATTTTATTCATAATTAAATGCATTTTTTAATAAGTTTGGCTTTATTTCTCTGTATTCAATTTATTTTATCATTTCTGGCTGTGCTGGGTCTTCACGCCTATGTGCAGGCTTTCTCTTGCTGTGCTGAGAGAGGCTTACTCTCTCGTGGGGCTGTGTGGGCTTCTCATCGTGGTGGCCTCTCTGGTCGCAGAGCACAGAGCTCTGTGCATGTGAGTTCAGTAGTTGTGGTACATGAGCCTAGTTGCACATGGGGTTGCATGGGGGTCTTCACGGTCTAGGGATCAAACCCGTATCCCCTGCATTCACAGGCAGATTCCTAACCACTGGACCATCAGAGAAGTCCAAACGCACTTTTAAATAGCTTACTTTTGAGTTTAGCTCTCTCCCAGGATACTAACAAGTGGAAACTGGCCAAACTTTTAAAGGAGCAATTTGGCAACATTTAAAAACATGCCTGCGTGGCCTTGACTCAGACATCCCAGTTTTCTCTGCTTCCCTCACTCCCTGGGTGCACTCACCCACTCCCACGTCTTCAAACGTGTCCTGTTGGCCGCTGATGCCCAAACCAGGGAGCCAGCCCTGAGCGCTCCTCTGCCCACGGCTCCTTTCTGAACCTGCCCCCCAGCTGTGTGACAAACACGGCAAAGCTCAGCCCCCACAGGGACCCTTCCTCGCTGCCCCACCTCCTCAGACGTAAGCCTGTTGCCTGTCCCCCTCCCACGCCTTCTCAGTAAACGGCCCCACCACTCAGCATTTTAGCAAAGTCTCAAACCCGGGAGTCATCCTTGATATTCCTTTCTCTTTGACCATGCCAGGAACATTTCTGTCTCGGGGCCTTGGCACTTGCTGTCCTAGAATGTTCTCTCCCTCGCTCTGTGATGGGAAGTCAGATGTTCAGCCCAGTGTTCAGGTCTTTCATTAGAGAAGTCTTCCCTGACCTCCCTCTCTGAAACAGAAACCCTATCGCTCTCTACTCCCTCGCCCTGCTTTGTCATTCTTAGCCCACATCTTGACATACTAATATATTTGCCTATGTGTTATCTTTCTATCCACTGGCAGATAAGCACCATTAAAACAGAGTCCTCATCTGTCTTCAACACAGTGTTGCTAATACCCAGAACATTTCCTGACACATAGCAAGCTCTTAAAAATAGGTGCAGAATAAGTGGATCTAGGACTTTAACCTGTAGAAGCTCATTGCAGACTATATGTATATATAGTAAGTAATTGTATTTAATATATGTTCAATTAAATGTGCCTTAATAGGGACTTGTTGCTGTTTTTTAGTCGCTCGGTCATGTCCAACTCTTTTGTGACTCTGTGGACTGTAGCCCGCCAGGCTCTTCTATCCATGGGATTTCCCAGGCAAGAATACTGGAGTGGGTTGCCATTTCCTTCTCCAGAGGATCTTCTCGACTCAGAGAACAAACCCGTGTCTTCTGTATTGCAGGCAGATTCTTTACTGCTGGGCCCCCAGGGAAGACCCTTAATAGGGACTAGTTAACAATTAAATGAACTATGATAATCTTTTTAAAAACTTCAATTTCTGCATATAGAATATAGAGGGGATAGAAGTACCTACCTCATATGGTTTTTATGAGAATAAAATAAAATGATGCTCAGTAATTGGTACCTAGACACACTCAATAAATGCAGTCATTTCTTAGCAGTCATTTTTTAAAAAATGAGTGAAACCATCAATATCTTTAGACCATGAAATTTTTGCACCTTGTTTTATGTCCCTGGATATCTTCCAGTGTCTCCTAGTTTATAGTCTATGGAAAATTGAATAGAATCTTTATCCTACTGTTGTGTGAAAATTATAGAAATCAATTATATCAGAACAACATGCTGTTAAATGAAATAAAAGCTGAAGTTGCAAAGCAGTATGAGTATTAATATAGTACTAGAATAAGGAAAATATCTGGGAACTGGGCTTCCCAGGTGGCGCTAGTAGAAAAGAACCCACCTGCCAATGCAGGTAAGAGGTGTAGTTCAGTCCTTGGGTTGGGAAGATCCCCCGGAAGAGGAAATGGCAACCCACTCCAATATTCTTGCCTGGAGAATCCCACGGACAGAGGAGCCTGGCAGGCTATAGTTCAAAAGGATCACAAAAGTCAGACACAACTGAAGCCACTTAGCACACAGGCACCCCCCCAACCAGTGAGGACTGGTCCACTACCTAAGGCAAATAGAGTTCTCTGAGAAAGACGTGGGGAAGAGAGCAGGAACCAGGCATATTGCTATTTTATTTAAATATATTTCTATACCATTTTTGAATGTTTTTTAAAGCATATTTACTTCTTTTACAATGCTTTTTTTTTTTTTTTTAGCTTTGAAAAAAGATGGTACATGGAAACCAGAGAAGCCAGAGCTGCTCAGACTATCAGAGAAGCACTCTGTTGTTAGGCTGCAAGAGGGAACTGCATTGACCTTCCAGAAAACTGAAGTCAAGTTAGTAAAGGGATTTTGACTCTAACCTGCCCTGCGGTTTCACTGATGATATCTGACACTATACTAAACGTTTGAGAAAAGTGTAGTTATTAGATTTAACTTTTAAGGAAGCTCACAGGATGGCTATGAGGCTTAAGTGAACTAACAAATTTGAAACACAGAGCCTTGTACACAAGTGTCCATTACATACCAGCTGTGTCAGAATCTGATGCAGAGAGGAACATGTGTAAGGATAAAGAGAGTTACTAACCTGCATTTACTGTTTGCTTGCTTCACTGGTAATTGAGCATCTACTGTGGACAAGGCTTTGGGGCAGGTATGGCACAGAGCAGACAGACTGCTGCTTTACCCTCTGGAGAATGCCTTCCCTTAGTCCTTGAACCACTGCGGGGCTCCCGGGGTTAGTCAAGACTTGGGGAAGCTTGGCTATTTATGTATCATGCTGGATTTTTGTCTGCAATTAAGTTTACAGAGTGACAGAAACTCAATGTCTACTTTTAAGTTTAGAAATTAATCTGTATCACAAGTGCTTTCCTGAGCAATGAAATGGCATGAAAGTTGTCCCTAAACAGCAGTATTCCAGAAGGGTAATTCGGATGAAATAACACACTTCACAGATGTCACCAGGTTCTCTGCACCATTCATGTGGCAGATCTGGCAACCACAAAGGTTCTAAGGAGAAAAGTCCACACTTCCGGTGCAAAGTAACTTCCCTGGTAGCTCAGCTGGTAAAGAATCCGCCTGCAATGCAGGAGACACTGGTTCGATTCCTAGGTTGGGAAGATCCCCTGGAGAAGGGATAGGCTACCCACTCCATTATTCTTGGGTTTCCCTGATGGCTCACACAGTAAAGAATCCACCCGCAAAGTGGGAGACCTGGGTTTGATCCCTGGGTTGGGAATCCCCTGGAGGAGGGCATGGCAACCCACACTAGTATTCTTGCCTGGAGAATCCCCATGGACAGAGGAGCCTGGCAGGCTACAGTCCCTGGGGTCACAAAGAGTCAGACACAACTGAGCGACTAAGCACAGCACAACCCATTACCTAAGAAGGGGGTTTTCTACCATTAAGGTTAAAACTCACTGTTGCTATGCTCATGTACGAGAGTCAAGGTTTCCATGGACACTTCTGGAACATTATTTACTTGAAAAGGGCCATACATCCCAAGCACCAGCAGCCCAAGGAGGAAGCATCAGTGTGGGGAGGCAGATTGGGATACAATTTCAACAAAACTGCCCCGAGCATCCTCCCAAGTCCAACTTGGAAGACTCTCTCTGAAAGAGCTCAGTTCATACAGAAATCATACACATTTGTGGCTATCTGCTTACATGGGTTTGTTGTGCTGACCCTCCATCCATTCATTTCACAAGAATTTCCTTAGAATCACTTTGATTAACCTTTTTAACTTCTCTTATGGGAAACAGTTCAGTACCACACTCAGAGTGGATGCTCCCAAAGCCATCTGTAGATGTTGGGAACAGAACAAGTGGACATGAAAAAAAATTATATAAGTCCTTTGAACCACAGAAAACATTCTAGAGCTTTGTTCTGTGTTTTCTCCATACTACCTTCTGCTCAAGCGAGGCACTGAACAGAGGACACAGCAATAGCAAGGCTGGCCCTGTTATTAATATTTGTGGAAGGGGAATGCATAAGACTAAATTGAAGGCCATTGAGGCCCACAATTCTGGAATGGTTTCTGTGGAAGAAGGAGACAGTCAGGAAGAAGTTATGCTTCTTGTTGCCCACTTCTGATGACCCTCCAGGACTAACCTAATCCCATTAGCTGCTGCTCCTTATGAAGTATCCTTTCTGTCTGCCTAAATGGAGGAGACCCAGGTTCCATCCCTGGGTCAGGAAGATCCCCTGGGGAAGGGGACAGCTACCCACTTCTGTATTCTCACCTGGAGAAGGCCATGGACAGAGGAGACTGGCGGGCTACAGTCCATGGAGTCACAGAGTTGGACATGACTGAGTGACTAACACTCACTTTTCCACCTTTGGTTTAAACTAAACCAGATATCACCCAAAGTTGGTTTTGTTTTAAACCTTCTCCCTCCATTTTAGGATCTGAATTCAAATTATGAGCTTAGTCCATATCACCTCATATAGGAAGTTACCCCCAAAGACGCTAGGTAAAACTCAACAGTAAGAAAATAAATGATCCAATCATAAGATATACACACATTTGGTGTATGCTTTCCCCGGAGAAGATATAAACATGGCACAGGAAAAAAATACTCCACATGTCATCAGGGAAATGGAAATTAAAACAACAATTTTGCATATCTATTAGAATGGCTAAAATCCAAAACCCTGACAACACCAACTGCTGGCAAAGATGTGGAGTGTCAGGAACCCTCATTCACTGCTGGCAGGAACACGAAGTGGTACAGCCGCTTTGGAGCTCAGTTCGACAAGCTTTACACAAAGCTCAACATGCTCTTACCATATGATCAAGCAATTGCTCTCTTTGCTATTTACCCAAAAGAGCTGAAAACTTACATCCACAGGAAAAAGAAAGAAACTTGCACATGGATGTTTATAGCAGCTGCATTTATAACTGCTGAAACTTGAAAGCAACCAAGGTATCTTTCAGTAAGAGAAGAGATACAGTGTGGTATACCCAAACAATGGAATATTATTCAGCACCAAAAAGAAATGGACTAGCAGGCCATGAAGAGACCTGGGGGATACGTAAATGTATATCACTAAGTGAAAGAAGTCAATTTTAAAAAGCTACATATTCCATGTGAAGCTAAGTCGCTTCAGTTGTGTCTGACTTTTTGTAACCCTGTGGACTGTATCCCACCAGGCTCCTCTGTCCATGGGATGCTCCAGGCAAGGATACTGGAGTGGGTTGCCATGCCCTCCTCCAGGGGATCTTCTGACCCAGGGATCGAACCTGTGTCTCTTATGTCTCCTGCATTGTAGGTGGATTCTTTACCACTAGCGCCACCTTGGAAGCCCACATATCTATGCATGATTCCAACTACATGATTTTTTGGAAAAGGCTGCAACATTGTGACTCTTAAGAAAAACATAATTTGGTTGTTGGGATGAACAAAAGATATTTCTTATATATATATGGGCTTTGTCGTGATTCTTGGCTCAGGGTTCCCAAAACCTTTGGAATTTCCTGAGTGTTAAGAGTATTCAAGGTGTCTTTTGTTATTTAATGAGGTGGCTTTGGGGAAAGCACCTAAGGATGGGGCTGATTGCCAGTGGAACCAATTCTGTGATTGATCCCTGGGCTAGAATTTGCAATCCCACAACACTTGACATCCAGGGAGGGGAAGAGGGTTGGGTTTGAATTAATCCCAATGGCCAATGATTTAATCCCTCATGCCTATGCAACGAAGCCTCCATAAAACACACACAAGGATGGGATACAGAGAGCATTCAGGCTGATGGCCACGTGGAGATGTGGAGAACATGCCTAGAGAGGGCGAGGAAGCTCTGTGCCCTTTCCTCGTGCCTTGTCCTCTGCCTCGCTCCCATATGGCTGTTCCTGAGTCATATCTTTTTATAATAAGCCACTATGCTAGCATTTTACTTAAAATGCTTCTCTGAGTTCCATGAGTTGCTCTAGCAAATTAATTGACCCAAAGGAGAAGGTCATAAGAATGTCTAAATTATAACCAGTTGATTAGAAGCACAAGTAACAACCTGGGTTTGCAATCGGCAACTAGGGGCTTGGGCACAGGCTTGTAGGACTGAATCCTTAAGCTGTGGAATCTGATACTATCTCTGGGTCGATAGTGGCAGAAATGAATTGAGTTGTAAGACACCGAGCTGGTGTCCCAAGAATTGCATGTTGATATGGGAAACCCCACCCCTACCTTGGAAATTGGGTTCAGGGATTCATTTACATGGATTCAGTTAAAAAAAAAAAAAGTCAGTGGTTGTCAGGCATTATAGGGAGGAAGGATGAACAGGCAAAGCATAGAGGATTCTTAGGGCAGTGAAACTGCTTTGTTTGATACTATAATGATGGATTCACGTCACTATAGGGTTTCCCAGGTGGCGCAGTGGTAAAGCACCTGCCTGCCAATGCAGGAGGTACGGGTTCAATCCCTGGGTCGGGAAGATCCCCTGGAATCCCCTGGATTCCAGGCAAGAGTACCCATTCCAGTATTCTTGCCTGGAAAATTCTGTGGGATTGCAGAGTCAGACACCACTGAACACACACACAGAGCACATGTCACTACAAATTTGATCAAAGCCGTATGAAGTACAACACCAAGAGTGAACTTCAATGTAAATTATGGCCTTTGGGTGACTATGACATATTGTTGTAGGTTAATCAGCTGTGGGGGGTGGGGGTGTTCATAATAGGGGAGGCTCTGCATTCGTGGGGGCCAAGAGTATATGGGAAATCCCTGTGCCTTCCGTTCAATTTTGCTGTGAACCTAAAATTGCTCTGAAGAAGTAAACTCTTTTTCTTTTTTTTAAAGTTTGTGGTTGGTGAAGGTAACCCAAGGAGAAGAGAATGGGAGACAAGTCCTTGGCTGTTTCTTTAAAGAATACTTTTCAAAGCCAAGCCTGCTGTTCATTTACAGGGAAGTATGCCCAGATCCCAACATTCTTTAGAAATACTTCTGTTCAGTCCCTTCCAGATGTCTTACTTATTAATAAGAAAGCTTATTAAGTACAGAGCTTTCGGGGTGAGAATGATATTTCTGTTCCTTTTTTAAAAGAAGTATTTGAATATTCCTTTCCTCTGTAACCATATACATTTCAAACTTAAATCCTGAGTTAAAAGATAAACTACGTCTCATAAGCACCCCAAAGGATTTCCTTTTAAATCCAGCAATTCCTACACTTAACCTTCATTTCTTTGGATTTTCCCGACAGGACTGCACATCATTTCGGGCCCTACCCTCAACTGCAGTCTCTCCCAGCCTTCAGCATGTGCCTTAGCAGGCAGTTCTTTCTAAGGGCAGGTCAGACAGGAAAAGCTTCCATCAACTCAGCAGGAAACCGGCGGACTCATGTGCTGCCTCCTTCCTTGACCACCACTTTCCCCCAGGCCCCCAGCATGGAAAATCCAGCATAGATTGTGGGAAAAGATGGAGAAAGATGAGTTAGCTGTGGAGGAATACTTCACAGGAAAGATATGGGATGTTTGGGAACATTCATGTTACCAACTAGTCACTCCACAATCTCACTTCACTGAACCCTCAGATGGAATAAGAGGTCATCGGCCAAGCCAGTCACTCAGTACTTTGATCATCTTGTGCCTTTGCTGATACAGTGAGAAGTATCATCATAAATTTGAATCCAAAGACTTAAACTTTGCAAGAAGCTTATTTCAATTGGATTCATTTACTGAAATTGTTGAGTACCACTTTAGCAAATGCCTGGTGCTAATGCTAGGATGCTGGCAATAAGAAGATGAATTTAATTTCATTTTGCCCTAAGGAAAATGGAGAAACTCCAGCCTACTGCTCTGAAAAACAGTCTCTTCCAGAGAAACTCATCATTGAAATAATTTAGAAAATTTAGGACAGTAGAAGAAAATATTAATAACCCACAAAACACAAGGCACATCCTGGTAAAGTTTCAGAATATTTGGTATTTGGGAACTAAGAAGGAGAAGAGGGTGACAGGATGACATGGTTGGATGGTATCACCCATTCAATGGACATGAACTTAATGAATATTTGAAGAACAGATGATTGAATGAGTGAATGAATGCATACGTGTGTCCACCTTAGCCCCAAGCCTCTCCAGATATCCTAGAACCAGTTCAATCACAGAGAAGGGAAATGCAATGAACCCTTGACTCATGGACTTAGTACCTGGGGCAGAATTCATTAATTGCCAATAAATACTATATCTTTCATTCCTTAATATTGAATCTTGAGTTTTAGCCAGGCACATGGCCTTTGTGAGAGTTGGACTATAAAGAAAGATAAGCACTGAAGAATTGATGCTTTTGGACTGTGATGTTAGAGAAGACTCTTGAGAGTCTCTTGGACTGTAAGGAGATCCAACCAGTCCATTCTAAAGGAAATCAGTCCTGGGTGTTCATTAGAAGGACTGATGTTGAAGCTGAAACTCCAATACTTTGGCCACCTCATGCGAAGAGCTGACTCATTTGAAAAGACCCTGATGCTGGGAAAGATTGAGGGTAGGAGGAGAAGGGGACGACAGAGGATGAGATGGTTGGATAGCATCACCGATTCAATGGACATGAGTTTGGGTAAACTCCGGGAGTTGGTGATGGACAGGGAGGCCTGGCCTGCTGCAGTTCATGGGGTCGCAAAGAGTCGGACACAGCTGAGTGACTGAACTGAACTGATGCTGGGAAAGATTGAGGGCAAGAGGAGAAGGCGACAACAGAGGATGAAATGGTTGGATGGCATCACCAACTCAATGGACATGAGTTTGAGTAAACTCCGGGAGTTGGTGATAGACATGTAGGCCTGGTGTGCTACAGTCCATGGGGTCGCAAAGAGTCAGACACAACTGAGCAACTGAACTGAACTGAGCTGATGGCTTTATGAAGACTACATTTCTCTCCTGCTGGCGCTTCTGTGATTAGGACTTCCTCCAACACTACTTCCTCTCTATTTAATCTCCTTTTCCTGGCCTCCAAAGGCGAACTCATCCTACTGTTGATTAACCCATGTTTTAATGTTTCACTTTTGGTTGTCAAGACCAGTTGTGGTGCTTGCCAATAAACTGGGAAGATGAGCAACTCCAGGGAAGTGGACACCTGACTGGTGCCACTGTGGACTTCTAGATTGGGCCAAGTGTTGATATCTATCCCAACAGATATTTTTAAAAGGTCCTTTGGAAGTTTATGGCTAACTATAGTAATTCAGATGACTTTTACCCAAAGTAGAACTAGATGATCTAATTATTTGGTTCTTTTACTGGTTTGTCTATTGAAAAAAAAAAATCTCTATTCCTAAAATTTATTTTAAAACAGGCTTATTGTCTAGGAAGGTTTTCAGGATTTCTCTTCCTCACATCTTGAGAATACTAGGATTCACATTGCAGGCCATCTCATCTACCCATCGACTCAAGCTTCTGGTAGCTTTCGAAATATCCATGATGGTAGAAGTAATAAAACTGAGAAGAACAACAAATAGATAGAACCCCCATGAGAAAGTGACAAATAAAGGGTCATTTTAGGTAGGAAAATCTCTTTAGATAAAGTTTTTCCGTATCAAACCACATACAGAAACCACAGAAAAGCTACTAGAGCATCCTGTATCATTAACTTGATATCCCTTTCAAAGAACTGATTCTATTTAAAACAGAAACTTTCTTCCCCACTGTATTAGTTTGCTAGAGCTGCCATAACAAAGTATCAGAGACTAGGGAGCTTAAACAACTTAAATTTATTTTCTCACAGTCTGGAGGCTAGAAATCCAAGATGCAGGTGTTGGCAGGTTGCTACTTCGGGGCCTCTCTCCTTGCGTGTAAGGTCTCCTCGCTGTGGTCTTTCCTCTGCGTACTCACATCCCTGCTGTCTCTTTGTATATGAAAAGTTCCTCTTCCTATCGTAGCAGCCTCGTTTAACCATAACCTTAATTATCTCTATAAAGGTCTTGTCTCCGGACTCACATTCGGAGGTACTGGAACCCCTAGGCGTTGGGGCTTCAACACATGAAGTGGGAAGAGGACATAATTCAATCCATAACATGCACTTTTCCTTCATTAAACAAATCCTGGGATCTTTCAACAAGTGAAGAAGCAAGAAGGTCACTCACTCACAGGGAGCAGGGAGGAAACCTCGAGCACAGAGTGTGAAACTTTGTGTGACAAATGGCAAGAGGGACACACCCAGAGCATCACATGCCTACAGACGGGGAAGTCGTGTGAGAGAGGAGTTGTTTGGAACCATATCTTGGAAGTGAGGAACGGGAACATAGGCTTGTAGGTGAGCAGTGGGAACTCAAAGGTCTGGGAGGCCCGGGGAGGCAATGCCAGTGGAGGGGCTGGGCAGCGGTGTGGATGCACACTCGGAGTGTGGTGGAGACAGTGGAATGCCCGTGGCTCGGGGACTGTGCCCTCTCCAAGCTGCTCAGCTCCAAGAAGGCCCAGCGACATTCACTGCCACCAGGTTTTGCTATTCTCCCAAAGAAGGCAAACCGACGGGAACGTCAACTGGTACAGCCACTGTGGAAAACAGTATGGAATTTCCTCAAAAACAGAAAATAGAGTCACCATAAGACCCAGCAGTCCCACTCCTGGGCGTATATCCAGACAAAACTGTAATTCAAAAAGATACATGGCATTCTCCACGCCCAGATCATACCCAGACCAGATAAATCAGAAACGGTGGTGGTAGGACCCAGGCATCGATATGTTTTCAGACCTCTTCAAGGTGATTCAAGGGGAATTAAACAAGGATCTAAGACCTGAACTGGCATTTTCTGAGATCTTATTCGAAATGCACTCTGGGCCCACCGCATCAGAATCTGCATGGAAGAAGAGTTCCATGCAATTTAAATGCACGTTAAAATTTCGGAAGGATTGACCTAGGAAGGAAACAATGAGAGCCTAAAGTGGGCTTCAAAAGTCTGGCTTTATCTCCCAAAGTTCACATTTATTAATTATGCAAATGTGGAGGCTGGCAGAGATAGAGGACCGGTAGGGATGAACATGAAAGAGAGAGAGGAATTTAGACTGCCGCAGTGAGTAAAACCCACACTCAGGTCTGAATGCTATGCTTTTACTTCTAGTGAGTTCTTGGGTGCCTCATTTCAGTTCATCTGCTTTTGCTTTTCCCTCACATTATCAGAAGATAACTGGCCCTATCTTCTGTGAAAGAAAAAAATATTCATGCCACTCATTAAAACAGGAAGGCCAGCTTTATTCAGGGGGACTATTGGGATAGATACAGGGACTACCACATTGGGGTTTTGCAATAGGGGAGAGAGATGAGCTCAGCCCTGAAAACAATAAGGAAAAGTGGGGGTTTTAGAGTCAATGAGAAGGGGAGGGGTGGGAGGTCAGTGGATGGAAATTTACTACAAGGAAACATCACAGGTAAGAGGGGATTCTGGTTAAATTAACTTAACAAGGTTCTTGCTGAAGTCAGAGAAATTAGATATTATACCCTGGCAAAGGTGGGAAATGAGCAATCTGGGTAGATACAGGAGTGTGATCGGATGGGGGAGTCTGCTAATCCAGTTTGGCAGGAAAAGTCCAGGCCTAGTTGGGAAGAAAACGCAGAGGAGCCTGTTTGAAGCTCCATCAACGAGAGACCACCCCCACCCAGGCCCTCCAGCCTCAGTCTCTGTCTAGAGAGGAAGGAAGCAGAGAAGGGCCCAGCAGTTAAGACTCAACTAAACGTGGACCCAGCTTCATACAAACAGCTGGCGTTCCGCAAATGCTCACCACTGTCGCTGGGCTGGATGCTTAACCCTCTGGGAGGCAGGCGAAAAAGAGAAAAAGATGGGTGGTCCAGAGCACGTCATTGGGCCCAACTCTGCAGGCCCTTCACCTCTCCAGCCCTCTCGGTTTCCCATGTTGATGTGGAATGAATGAAATCTGGAGAAATTCGACTCTCGGGTTCTGGTCTCAGTCACAGCCTCGCCCACGTAGCCCCAGCACCTGCTCTCTCCCCCCGCCCGCTCCCGCTGGTGCTCCCCTCTCTGCCGCCTCCTCACCCGCACCGGAGCCAGGCGGCCTGGCTCTGGGGAGGCACCGACAGTGCGTGCTTTCAGCTCCGCAGCTCTGCCTCATCGCCCTCTGCTCCCACAACAAGGCCTTTGACCGCTGCTTCACTGTCATCAGATTCCCCTCTGATGCCTGAGTTAATGCTCATGGGAAGGAGGCTCAGCTGTTTGCCTCCTTTCCTTTCCGCTCAGTTTCTCCCCGTTGAATATTTCTCAGTGTGTGCTGTGTGCTCATCTGTCAGTCCTTTCTTGGCTCCATTTTAAAAGAAGCCTGAGCATCTTACACATGCTCTGCCACTCTAGGCCCTGGTCATTCAGAAGCAGGGTAAGAAAGAAAAGTTATACTGAAACCTACCTGATTAGCCATCAGGACGCTGGTGGCTTCAAACTGTAGACCACTGGCTCTGCCCCTTTATGTGATTGACTAAGTCTGCCCTCCAAACCTGCTAATGTTTCCTATTATTTGACTCTTCTAGGGGTCAATCCTTGTTATTTGAGGAGCTCATCAAAGGCTCTCCTGACCCCAAATACTTTGTTTCATGGTCTGATAATACCTGAAATTTCACTCTTTACAAGTTATTAGATTTGAACCAATGGAATGTGCACAATTAGCTTCTGGAGAATTTGCATAAGAAAGCAATGATTGGTATCTCTTTGGATTGGGGACCTCTGTTGACAGAGGGTGAGAGTAAGATGGAGAAAGGATCTTTAAAGCCCTAACATGGGACAGGTGAGTGGATAGGTGGGGACAACGTGCCACTTCACAACTTCGTCTGGAGGCAGCTATAATTTTAAGGAAAAAAATGCCAGCCTCTCCCATTCCCCAAAATCATTTCTCATGGTTTCTTTCCCTCCAGAAGCAGCCAGTATTCAACAAATACGAGTTCTGGCCAGAACAAAGAGAAAGTGCAACAGAAAGGTAAAAGTGAGAGTAAATGGGTCACCAGTCTTAAATACTTTCTAGATTCAGCGATACAAGCCACCACAGATCACAAACATATAGATCTTGCCTTTAAACTTACAGTTTAAGGTAGGAGGAGACACACAAGTGGGACAGAGAGGGGAGAGCAAATATATGTATGTGTGTATATATATATATCCACACACTCACATATAGTAATACACATTATATACATATCTCTCCTCATACAACTGGAGAAGGCGATGGCACCCCACTCCAGTGTTCTTGCCTGGAAAATCCCATGGACAGAGGGGCCTGATGGCCTGCAGTCCATGGAGCTGCTAAGAGTCTGACACAACTGAGCGACTTCACTTTCATTTTTCACTTTCATGCTTTGGAGAAGGAAATGGCAACTCACTCCAGTGTTCTTGCCTGGAGAATCCCAGGGACGGGGGAGCCTGGTGGGCTGCCATCTATGGCGTCGCACAGAGTCAGACACGACTGAAGTGACTTAGCAGCAGCAGCAGCAGCCTCATACATCTCTTTACACCTTAGACTATAAGATTATACACATACATACACATAGTGTTCAACACATTGAAAGTCAAAAAAATAACCTCTCTATCATTACTGGGGCTTCCCTGGTAGCTCAGCTGGTAAAGAATCTGCCTGCAACACAGGAGACCCTGGTTCGATTCCTGGGTCGGGAAGATCCACTGGAGAAGTAATAGACTACCCACTCCAGTATTCTTGGGCTTCCCCTGTGGCTCAGTTGGTAAAGAATCTGCCTGCAACGCAAGAGACCTGGGTTCAATCCCTGGGTTGGGAAGATCCCCTGGGGATGGGAACAGCTACCCACTCCAGTATTCTGGCCTAGAATTCCATGAACTATTCCATGGGGTCGCAAAGAGACACAACTGAGCGACCATCATTACTGACTAAACAAAGTCTGAATCCCATGGGTTAGAGGAACTGCCCATCACTCACCATCTCCTCTTGGATTCCTTTAGTAGCCTTGGCTTAACACAACTGTCGAACTCTCTCCTCCTCTTTGTTTTATTATTGTTTCTCCTCCATCTCTTCTATTTTCTCCTCATATTCCTTTATCACATGCTAACCACCCAGGATCTGTTCTTCAAGTCTTTTAACTTTTCCCTCATGATTGTCTTTTTTTGTGTTTTTGTTTGTTTGGGTTGGTTGGCTTTTATCTTTTGCTTTAAGATTTTGTCTTCCACCTGGTCTTGCAAATTATTATTTGAATCTCAACAGTGTCCATCCTTGCCTTCAAATTGTTTCCTAAGCATTTTCGCTCACAAGTCACAGTTTTTAGATGTAAATTCTATTTTGAGCTATCCTTAAATCCCCACAAGTGGCCTTATTCTCTTAATTAAGTTGGGCAAATGTCTCACAGGCCGCTCTACCTTGCTCCCATTGTCTTCTTTGATCATCCCTTATCTGGCTGAGGGGCACCTTGTTCGTGTCATTTTTCTTTGTCTGCTCTTTGGTACCTCTCCCAGTTGTTGGAACTCCCATGGAGTCTGAGGTCTTAATTGCTCTGAGCTGCCTGCCAGCCCGGCAGCTGTTTGAATCAGGACTGACAACTAGGTTTAGTGTTGGGAATGATGGGGAAGTGGGATGAAGTCAGGCTGCCATCTGGCCCCAAATCCCCTCTAAAGTTAGAGTCACTGAGTATTTAAATCGCACTCCGCTGTACTTTCAAGAATCCTAAGAGTCAATGATCTGGATTCAAATGCCATGCTTTCTTTACCATCTGAGTGATCTTGAGCAAGTCCTTTAAAACACAGGGTTCCCCTTCCTCATTTATCAATTCAAGATTAACCACACTGCTCTACTTGCCGCCAAGGGTTTGTTATGAGGATCAGGTAAACCAGAAACTCTCAGTTGTAAACACTGATATGTCTTTGTGACTGCTATTATTCCTAACCCTAGCTCTTTTTCTTTTTTCTTTAGCTAAAGTAATAGGAACAGAAGAGGAAAACACTTGAAAAAATTTTGAAATATTACATTCAGCTCCTAGGAACTCTATGGAGAATTGCCTACAAACAGAACAATCATAACATGTTTTTCAGAGGACTACTAATTCCTCTCTTTAGCAAACACTGAAGACAGGGAGAAGGCAGAAGAAAGGCAACTGTAGAAACACACCAATGCCTGCCCCCTCCCTCCCTATGAAACAAGGAGCAGGAGCAAAACAGTAAGTGGGGGAAGCGAGGACAGATTGAGCATAGCAGTTTGGGGATCAGAGACATGATCTTTCACACCAGCTACCATTTATGTGAATGTGGGCAAGCTTTTTATCTCTCTCAACCTATTTTTGCATTTGTAAAAAGGGCAAATAATATACTAGCATTGCCACGAGGTTTTGCGAAAATAAAGTCAAATTCCTGACATCATAAATTCTTCACTAGTGGGCTTAAGTCATATATGTATTTCCTTTTTCAGACTACCCACACCACATGTGTTTGACTTTGCAGACTTTCCTTTTTTTGTTCCCTTTTTCTAACTTAAACCCGCAACCCATGACTTGCAGTTTAAGGGTGGAAGGAGGGAAATCCCTTTTTTGAGTTATAAAACAATAGCACTTCTGTGATGGGCTTGAATGATAAGGTTTTCCTCTGTCAAGAAGAAAAATAAAGTGAAATTAACATTCCTATTAGCTGAATACAGGCCCCAGAGAGACTGGCAACTGTCACTACGTCATGATGGGGACACATTGACAAACAGGGACACAGAGTGCCTGTGAAACTCCCTGGGCCTAATTATAGAGTCTTTAATTCCCTGGCCTACTTTGGCAGGGCTGGCCCCCACAACAGATTTGTGCAGACAAATAAAGCTTCTGCATCTTAACACTTGGCTTCACAGCCAACAAGGCTTACTGGACACCTGCTTAGTGCTAAGTACCAAGCATTAGGGGGAATCAAAAGAAATTAAAGAGGTGGTCCCTGCCCTTGAAGAGCTTACGGTCTGTGTGATCAAATTGCTTCTATAGTCTTGCCTTAAATATATATGTACATATATATTTACACATGTATATTTTTTCACACAGTTTGGATTTCGCAGACACTTATTTTAGAAACCTTAAATTTTACGTTATTCAATCCTTTCCATTTCATAGTTGAGGTAACTATGAGGCTTGCAGAGTTTGTGTGGCTTGTTTATGCAAAAATTATATTATTTAAGGGAATAGAATAAGGACTTCCCCAGTGGTCCAGTGGTTAAGATTCCTCAGTTCCAACTCAGGGGGCACAGGTTCAGTCTCTGGTTGGGGAACTAAGATCTGGCATGCCCTGCAGCATGGCCAAAAATTAAAAAAGAATAAATGCTATTTTCCAAGTGCAGACCTAACAGAGTTCTTCGCAATCATATTCGCGTCCTTTGACCACTTCATGCATGCTGAATGGGGCACATGACCCAGTGTTTATCACATCTTTGTTTTCCTTTGCACCAAGACACAGATACAGAATTCTGGCTTAAAGGAAGAAAGCAAAGCCTTTTCCAAAGCTCATCCAAAGCCTTCAAAAGGTTTTATTTCTTTTAATCTGAATGGCCATGCCAACATTAACTCCCCATCCGCAGAACTCTCCACACCGCCTCTCACTCAGGCTATAATTAAACCCTCCAAGCGAAGAGTGATGCCTGCAGGAGGGCAGATGCGGTTCCCATCCTCATTCCCACACTGATTGGTTCTGTGACTAATTGCCTTACAATCATTTCTAAACCACTCCCAGTCAAAGCTTCCTGGTCTGTAAAGTTGGGATCACAATTCCTCATCCAGGGATGTCACCTTGAGCGAGTCAAGAACCCAGCTGGGGGGAGCATTCAGGGAGCCAAGGGTCTTAACTCCTCACCTGGTTTTCCCCAGTGACCTTCCCTGTTTTGACCTTCCTTGTTGTGACCTCTTTTCAGAGAGAAGCAGGTTCCGTTCTGGGCTCTTTGGTAGAAGTGTGCAGAGAGGCTCCAGAAACCTCTAGACACAAGGTAGCCGAGTTTTGCCTTCTTTTCAGAATAACAGCCCTTGTTGTTCAGTAGTTCAGTCATGTCCAACCCTTTGCAACGCCATGGACTGCAGCACACCAGTCATCCCTGTCCTTCACTATCTCCTGGTGTTTGCTCAAACTCATGTCTATTCAGTCAGTGATGGTATCTAACCATCTTATCCTCTACTGCCCCCTTCTCCTGCCTTCAATCTTTTCCAGCATCAGGGTCTTTTCCAATGAGTCAGCTCTTCACATCAGGTGGCCAAAGTGTTGGAGTTTCACCTTCAACGTCAGTCCTTCCTGTGTATATTCAGGACTGATTTCCTTTAGGATTGACTGGTTTGATTTCCTTGCTGTCCAAGGTATTCTCAAGAGTCTTCTCCAACATCAAATTTCAAAAGCATCAATTCTTCAGTGCTCAGCCTTCATTATGGTCCAACTTTCACATCCATACATGACTACTGGAAAAACCATTAGTTCAGTTCAGTTCAGTTCGGTCACTCAGTCATGTCCAACTCTTTGCAAGCCCATGGACTGCAGTACGCCAGGCCTCCCTGTCCATCACCAACTCCCAGCATTTACTCAAATCATGTCCATTTACTCAAATCATGTCCATTGAGTCAGTGATGCCATCCAACCATCTCATCCTCTGTCGTCCCCTTCTCCTCCCGTCTTCAATCCTTCCCAGCATTAAGGTCTTTTCCAGTGAGTCAGTTCTTTGCATCAGGTGGCCCAAGTATTGGAGTTTCAGCTTCAGCATCAGTCCTTCCAATGAATATTCAGGACTAGTTTCCTTTAGGATGGACTGGTTGGACCTCCTTGCAGTCCAAGGGACTCTCAAGAGTCTCCTCCAGCACCACAGTTCAAGAGCATCAATTCTTCAGTGCTCAGCTTTCTTCAGAGTCCAACTCTCACATCCATACATGACTACTGGAAAAACCATAGCCTTGACTAGACGAACCTTTGTTGGCAAAGTAATGTCTCTGCTTTTGAATATGCGGTCTAGGTTGGTCATAACTTTCCTTCCAAGGAGCAAGCGTCTTTTAATTTTGTAACTGCAGTCACTGTCCACAGTGATTTTGGAGCCCAAGAAAATAAAATCTGTCACTGTTTCCACTTTTCCCATATCTGTTTGCTATGAAGCAATGGGACCAGATGATATGATCTTAGTTTTTTGAATCTTGAGTTTTAAGCCAGCTTTTTGACTCTCATGTTTTACCTTCATCAGGAGGCGCTTTAGTTCCTCTTCGCTTTCTGCCATTAGAGTGGTATCAGCTGCATATCTGAGGTTGTTGATATTTCTCCTGGCAATCTTGATTCTGGTTTGTGATTCATCCAGCCTGGCATTTCACTTGATGTATTATGCATATAAGTTAAATAAGCAGGGTGACAATATACAGCTTTGATGTACTCCTTTCTCAATTTTTGACCAGTCTGCTATTCCATGTACGGTTCTAACTGCTGCTTCTTGGTTTGCATACAGGCTTCTCAGGAGACAGGTAAGGTGATCTGGTATTCTCGTCTCTTTAAGAATTTTCCACATCTGTTGTGATCCACATAATCAAAGGCTTTGGCATAGTCAAAGGCTTTAGCATAGTCACTGAAGCAGAAGTAGATGTTTCTTTGGAATTCCTTTGCCTTTCCTATGATTCAGCAGATGTTGGCAATTTAGTCTCTAGTTCCTCTGCCTTTTCTATATCCAGCTTGTATATCTGGAAATTCTCAGTTCACATACTGGATTAAAGGATTTTCAGCATTACCTTGCTAGCATATCAAATGAGCACAATTGTACCATAGTTTGAACATTCTTTGGCAGTGCTCTTCTTTGGGATTGGAATCAAAACTGACTTTTTCCAATCCTGTGACCACTAGTGAGTTTTCTAAATTTGCTGACATTGAGTGCAGTGCTTTGACAGCTGCATCTTTTAGGATTTGAAATAGCTCAGCTGGAATTCCATCACCTCCACTAGTTTTGTTCATGGTAATGTTTCCTAAGGCCTACTTGACTTCACACTCCAGGGTGTCTGGCTCTAGGTGAGTGACCACACAGTTGTGGTTATCCACGTTATTAAGGTCTTTTTAATATAGTTTTTCTGTGTATTCTTGCCACCTCTTCTTAATCTCTTCTGCTTCTATTAAGTCCTTGCCATGTCTGCCTGTATCATGCCCATTCTTACATGAAATATTCCCTTGATATTTCCAATTTTCTTGAAGTGATCTCTAGTCTTTTCCATTTTATTATTTTCCTCTATTTCTTTGTGTTGTTCACTGAAGACTTTCTTGTCTTTCCCTGCCGTTCTCTGGAACTCTACATTCAGTTGGGTATATGTTTCCCTTCCTCCCTTGCCTTTCACTTCTCTTCTTTCTCAGCTATGTGTAAATCCCCCTCAGACAACCATTTTGCTTTCTTGCATTGCTTTTTCTTTGGGATGGTTTTGGTCGCCGCCTCCTGTACAACGTTATGAACTTCCATCCATAGTTCTCCAGGCACTCTACCAGATCTAATCCCTTGAATCTATTTGTCACTTCTACTGTATAATCATAAGAGACTTGATTTGGGTTATACCTGAACGGCCTAGTGGTTTTCTCTACTTTCCTCAATTTAAGCCTGAATTGCAATAAGGAGCTCATGATCTAGGCCCCAGTCAGCTTCAGGTCTTGTTTTTGCTGACTGTACAGAGCTTCTCCATCTTTGGCTGCAAAGAATATAATCAACCTGATTTCAGTATTGACCATCTGGTAATGTCAATGACATTGTTATTAGCTGACTAATCCTAATCCCAGTTGTGCCCTGAACTCTTTCCCTTCCCCGATGTTGAGGTTAAAAACACTAACATACATATATGTAGCATGGAGTGGGAAACCTTAAAAATAGTCACTATTTCTAGTGACACAGAGAGTGTTTAAAATAATTTACATTAGCAAAAAGGAAAATAAAAAGTTCTGCAAGGTCTTGAAATTTTGTGTAAAGAAGTAAGACTGAAGTATCTATCACCTCTATTTAAAATTCATTTGAGTGACAAATGAAAAAGTCCATTTTGACTTTCAGAAGTGAAAAATAGTTGGGGTGTTTTTTTTTTTTTTTTTTTTTGCACTATATTTCCTGTTATTTTCCAGTTAGGATGTAAAATCTTGGGAATAACTTTTTGGTTTTCCCAAGTGTTCATTGGATTCAAAGCAAATTAGTCAGAGAATCACAACCTGCATAAATCCATCATCATCGGAGCCCTTGATCTTAGAACACCACTGTGCTGAATCCTGAGATAAATCTTTATGCCAGAAATCCTATTATTTAGAAGTACAACAAAAATAATAATCGGAGATGACATCAGGATGGTGAGAACATTATACTCTTCTTCTCTGTGTATCAGAAGAAGTTAACATCCGCTCATCACTGGCTGAAGCGACAGTATAGGAGCCTGAGAAATATCTGGTTGGCTCCAACATAAATAATCTTCTGTCCTCGGAGGGGGAGGGGAATTTTTTTTTTCATTCCACAGCTTCAGAAATACTACTAGACATGAGCACAAAACATCTTCTGGAGATGGTGTGGAAATATCATTCAGTAAGTGGAGGTCAGATAAGGATGTGCATTTACACTTGTGAAATAGATCCTGCTGGCAGTATACCCAGCACTTTGTCAACACGTCCCTTCTCGATTCTTAGCCTCTGGCTTACTTAAAAGCTTTATACAGAGTATTGGTTGGGGGTGAGGGAAGTGAGCGGTTAGGTAGAAGAAACTGGCAAGAGTTCAACACAGATAATACTGAAGAGATGAGACAAGCTGAGAGGAAACATCTGGAGCACCTGGCAGGGGTCGTTTTAGGCTCCTCGCCTGAAGTAACTCATTACTGACTCTTCTTCACCATTGGCCTATGATCTGGTTTTTCCTGCTATTGCAGATTTGTCTAAAAACAATGGGATAAGAGCAAACATTACCATTCATTTTTAAGATTCACAAGATGTCCTCTCAAATCTCATGTGGAGATCTGTTTCAATTAGTCACAACTAGTTGTGGTTTTCACTTATATTGTCTCTCAAAATACCAATTAATTTGGATAATCTCCCTGAATCACTCACTATTGTTGTTGTTCAGTCACTCAGTCATGTCCTACTCTTTGCAACTGGACTGCAGCACGCCAGGCTTCCCTGTCCTTCACCATCTCCCGAAGCTTGCTCAAACTCATGTCCACTGAGTTGGCGATGCCATCCAACCATCTCATCCTCTGTCGTCCCCTTCTCCTCCTGCCTTCAATCTTTCCCAGCATCAGGGTCTTTTCTAATAAGTCAGGTCTTCACATCAGTTGGCCAAATTATTAGAGCTTCAGCTTCAGCATCAGTCCTTCCAATGACCTGATTCTCAAATCTAAGAGAAATCCCTGCAACTGTGTTTCCTGAATCTGACTAGGCTGAGTCAGGAGACAGTATATTTATCTGGAATGTTCAGAGAAAGGAGTTGTTTAAAGTTATTTATTTCATTTTATTTTATTGTGGTAAGAACACTTTACTCTCTCAAATCTTAAGTATAGGATATACTGTTAACTGTAGATACAATGTTCTACAGCAGATTTCTAGAATTATTCATCTCGCTTAATGGAAATTTTATGCCCACTGATTAGCAACTCTCCAATTTCCCCCTCACTCCAGCCCCTAGGAACCCATTTCTCTCCTTGATTCTCTAAAGTTGACTATGTTAGATATGTCATATCAGGGAATCATGTAGTAGTAATTTGACTGGCTTATTTCACTTAGCATAATATCCTCTAGATTCATCCATGTGACTTTTAGTATGGATGTTTAAAATTCAGTCGTTGGATACTGAAGCCCTATGAAAAAGGTAGACCTCTCCAGGTTCATCTGGAAGATGCTTCTAAGTTTTACAAAGAATCAAGTACTAATGCTGACCCTCAGTTACCTTGTAGAGCAATTACATATAAGTAAGTTTGACTGGGCTTCCCAGGTGACAGAGTGATAAAGAATCCACCTGCAATGCAGGAGATGGGTTCGATCCCTGGGTTGGGAAGATCCCCTGGAGTAGGAAATTCTTGCTTGGAAAATCCATGGACAGAGGAGCCTGGCAGTCCATGACATCGCAAGAGAGTCGAACACCCCTGAACAAACACACACACACAAGTTTGGTTGACATACCACAGACATTGCTTTAGAGAACAAGGTTCAAATGTCTTTTGACTTGTCTTTTTTTTCACTTTCTCAAAAATGAAAAACCTAGATACTTATCTGACCCTTTTCCTTTCCCTTTGATTGAGTTACCAATTCTGTGGACATTTCAATCCCAATACGTCAATCCTAATATATATAAATATAGCTCTTTGGTGACTAAATTAAGTGGGTTACTTTATTAATAGCAAGAATAAGACAAATGAGATCGTGGGAATTTCCATTTCAATCAATATCACATTACACTTAATTACACATAGAGTCAAGATGAAATTTATACCTATACATCTTTCCCCAGATGTTTTCAAGGCATTTCTTACAAATTATTCTCTGTACCACAAACAATTGCTATTCATAAATTACTAAATCAGTCTCAGCAAATGCCCAACTCTTTATTTTGTTAGAATGTTAGTATGTAAAAGAGATCCTGAAGTTAAGTGGGCCATGAACTTATACTTGCAGATCTGTTTTGGATCTCAGAGAAGCTAACTTTAGTCCTATTTGTTGTAATAGCCCTTGAGTGGAATTTTTCTTTGGCACAAATAACATTTTATGGAATAGCTCATTCTGTAAAAATAGACTTTATTTTTTAATGAAAATTAAATGATAATAAAATATGTTAATCTTCTTCTTTAATTTGCTCATAAATTATAAAAGTATTAAGTAACTTTAAACTGTTATATTACCTTCTTTTTCTGTCAATCACATTTATTGTAGAAGACTGGCTTTTATTAAAGCGATAATGTTTTACTTAAATGAGTGTTAATTGTGGGGATAGAACAGACTGCAGAGGACTCCATTAGGAGAGACAATACAACACTGTTATATCTTATTATACAAATAATCTCTGCTCTGCTACATAGCGATGCTGGTGGGCACAGTCAAGTACACAACCCATCTTAATAACAATTACCAGCATGGGAACCATGCGACAGTATTTATGTACACTATTCATTGGATACCAACACCAAATCTGCAAGAAGACACTATTCTACACATTTTCAGATGAAGAAACGGAATCCTAGTGAGATCAAGCAACTTAGCCAGTTAGTAAGCAACAGAACGAGAATTTGAACTATGATAACAGTGCTTCTCATTATACCAGTGAGCATCTCCCTGACCAAACACTTTTTCATAATCCAAATACTATTTTTTTAATGTTCTCTCATGAATATACAGTTAAGTTTTTCAGAAGCTATGCATTGACAGTACTCTGAACAGCTAATATTAATAGAATGTGGGCTTGTGTATTCTTGTATGTAAAAATCATCAGTTTTAATTTCTAATATTCATTCATGGAAATAACTGATATAAACAAAAGCTCTTTGGGGTTCTCAATAACTTTTGAGAGTACATAAAGCAGTTCTGAGATCAGAGAGTTCGAGAACAAAGAATTATATTGGACTACCTTCCACAGATCAAAGACACTCCAACTTCAGAGTCTTAGTAGCCTAGTAAAAAAACAGTGATCAAAGTAAAGAAACCTAGTCAATACGGTATCACCAGAATTAGCAAATAAACAAACAAAAACACAAGGGTCTTTATTGTATTTTATGTGGTGGGAATTTTTCATTTCAAAGTTGAAGAGAAATCACAGGTTGCTTACCAGATGTAAAACTATGTCTGATTTTCACTGAATCATTGATTCTCATTGAGATGCCAAATGAGCTGTTCTTGTGAGCCTCCTCATTGATGTCTAACAGAACAGTTCCCTCCTGTTTGTGACAAAGGTATAAAGCTTAATAGCCAGGGAGGAAGGGGGGAGGGATAAACTAGGAGTT
Organism: Bos javanicus; assembly: GCF_032452875.1. Classification (NCBI taxonomy): domain Eukaryota; kingdom Metazoa; phylum Chordata; class Mammalia; order Artiodactyla; family Bovidae; genus Bos; species Bos javanicus. Next base: position 70,053,850 of record NC_083883.1, on the reverse strand, counting down.
AGGGATTAACAGATACACACTACTATATATCTTGTAGCATAGATAAACAAGAAGGATCTACTGTATAGCATGGGGAACTATACTTAATACCTTGTAATAACCTACAAGAAAAGAATCTGAAAAAGAATGTATATATATAAAAAACTGAATCACTTGGCTGTACACCTGAAACTAATACAGTATTGTAAATCAACCGTATTCAATATTTTAAAAATATGCAGAAGAAAAAAAATTTTATTTAAAGCCTGGTTAAGGATCCAGACTCAGACTGCCTGGTATCAAATCCTGGCTTACCCGCATGAAACAAGAGGCAAGTCATACTTACCCTGTTTAAAGTTATTTCCTCATCTACAACATACAATAATACATATAATTATAATATAATACTTATGAGGTTATTGGGAAGATTAAATGAAATAATGATTCTCAAAAGTGAGTGGAATAAAATATGGAGCACATGGTAATCAGTCAATGAATTTCAGTTATCTTTGCTGTTATTTTTGAGTCAGTTGGTAGCTACACGGACTCCTCAATGTGGTCTTATTTTTTTTTCTAAACTCCATTCAGGCTTCAGTGAACAGTTGGTTCTTCCTATGGCAAGGAACTAATTCTTCCTCTTCTATGATATCACATTTTTAGCAACAAAGTGACTTAAAATAATCAGGAAAAGTTTCAAGAGGCAGCTTAGCCGGTTGCTTCTTCCTTTTTGAAGAACCATCTGTCAAAGACAGTGATTGTGAAGAAGATATAAATTACTGGCTTCGCACTTAGACCATCTCTGCTGAGAACTGTGGACGTGATTTAGAGTAGACTCTACTGAGTACCCCTCTGACTCGACTCAGTCCCCCTCTGGAAAAGGAAAGGGGTTTCTCTACAAAGTTTATAAAGATCTTTGCCATCGTGTCATGCCATGATTTTATATATTCAGATGTCAGCATTATTTCCTCCCTGAAAAATCAAAAGAATAACCAATATGTTCATGACATTATTCTATGATATTATGTTTAAATAAAATTGAGTAAAATTTGCAAACAAGAATTACAAACATTATAAAACATCAACATAAATATATTATTCCTCACATTTTCCAGGTAATACACAGATTTTAATATGTCCATGGTGTTTTATCCATTTTCTTGAAAATTTCTAATTTATCATAGGAACATAATCTAATCCTAGACTGATTTCCCCCAGGGATTAGTCAACATTTATTTTAATGCCTTTTAAATCTTTGGGTTCATAAAATCTTACATCTCTCAATTTGAATCAAATCTTGATTTCCTGGAAATCCCAGTTAATGTCAACAATCCCTTGAATCCTTAAAGAGTAGCTGATAACTTGTGGAAATATCTGAAACAGATTAATTTTTAGTGATCATGGCTTTCCCACATAGAGAGCAATATATTTTTGGCTTTGTTTATTCACACATTTTAATGAGGAAAACAAAAACAAACTTTTTACTAAGTCAGTCATCAAATATTCATTGAATACTTTCTCTTTTATGATGTTACAATATTAATAGGCTAATTTATTCAATTATTAATCCCATGAATCTCAATGGTGTAAATCTTTCCTTTGTTGTTGTTGTTGTTTTTTCTCCAGACCATTGTTATTTACAGAGATTGCATTTAGGCTCATTCATTCATAAATGTTCTCGGGACATTTCTATTCCAGCTTCCTATCAAGCTGTCTTGTATTTATTGTATCACTTCCTCCCTCCCATCTCTCATGGGATAATAATGTTCTGCAAGTTGAGAGAGGAATAACCGTCACTGAATTATTGTTGCCATTCTGGATAGTAAATACCAGTGCCAAAGATTAAACCCAATCTATGACATTTAGAGGGAGGCTCTGGTGGCCTTAGGCAGACATGATGTGATAATAAACATTTACCATCAACATTATCATCAATCAAGTATAGTGATCTGGGAACTCACGGACTGGACTATTCTAGGGTGACATTTGGATATCTGTTTTGTTCATTTGTGTTCCTCTGAAATGGAGGCTGTCGGGGCAAAAGATCATGGAAAAGAAGACAGCCGTACAGTTGGGCCTCTTCACCATGGTTTTTAGAAATAGCCTCAAAAGATCCTCCTCTGAGAACTGGTTAAAGCCAGAAAGATGAGGGGAAGTGAGAAAACACAGAAAGATGTAGAAAAGAATTTGCAAATCAGAATGGTGATCCTTTGAACAAGAGAACTCTAACGGAAGGCAATGGCTGGGGTGGGGTGGGGTGGGCGCGGTAGGGGTGGGGGCGAAGAGCAGAGCAGAGGAAAGGTATGTAAGAGAACTGGGAACTAAGCGGACAGACAGAGGCAAGAGGGAAGTTTGCAGGTCTTCTTCCAGTGTCTTAACATCAGTGCTGATTGGCTTATGCAAAATGAGAATTCTGTGGGGTAATTATAACACCATACCTCCAGAGATCTTAGTTTTGACCTCTAAAACTGTCTTCTAGAGACTTTAGAATAATGTTACATAGAAACTGGATCTAAAATTGTACAAGGGCTTCCCTGGTGGCTCAGTGGTGAAGAATCTGCCTGCCAATGCAGAAGATATGGGTTCGATCCCTGATCCAGGAATATCCCACATCTGCCGAGCAACTGAACCCGGGCACCGCAACCAACGAGCCCTAAAGCAGTGGATCATAAAGGGTGCACCAGAATTTCCCAGGCTGCTTCTTGAAACTCAAGATTGCCTAGAGCTCCCTGTCTGTCCCTCAACCCACAACCCTAGCTATTGATTTCTCAGGTCTGGAGTGGAGCTAGGAATCCGTACTTTAATCAACACATCCAGGTGATTTTGATGCCGATGGTCTAAACACTTGAAGAAATATTGCAGACGTCACCCCAGCATCCTTCTTAAATTTCATTCTGTCTTAATGTTTGCCACATTTTGGATTTTCCAGATCTGTAAAACTTAACCTTAGGAAATCAACATCTTTACCATAGACACTAAATAAAGCCCCATGTCAGGTTCAAGGAAAATGTGTGTGTGTGTGTGTGTGTCTGTGTGTCTGTGTGTGCACGTAGAGAGAGAGAGATTAGTGAAGAAAAGAAACTATTCAGAGTCCCTTCAACTTGGGTTCCACTTCACATTTGGACTGTCCTGGGTCTGCCCCTGGTGTTATGGGAGGAGAAATATACATCTTAAAGTGATGAGGGAAATGAAAGCATTATTGCCCGGGCACAGAACCACATTAGCAACTCAAAGTGAGGTCAAAGGGGAAGGATTTCTCTTTCCTAAAGGTAAACAGGCTAATTTACATTAGAAAGGATGACTTTTTCCAAGGACGGCCTGAAAAATATATATATCAATAAAAGCAGCGTTTTGGTTTCCCTTCCTTCATCCAGACCTCACTTGGAGGAAGAACGTAGGAAGTCAGCTGCGGACACGTCTGTGGGCTTCAGTTCCATGGTGACAGCCTGCGTCTCCGGGCTCTCTGTGCTCAGCACTGAGGACCCACCTGGGAAAAGCTGGTGTGTCTGCCTAGAAGACACAGAACAGGGAGCTTGAGCACTGCTGTCTGCCCAAAGGCTGGGCAAGTCCCCAGCACAGAAGATGTTCTCAATCAGTATTTGTTGAATGAATTAATTCTCTGATACATTGCTTGTTAATGTTCTTTTCTAAAAGAATTTTAACTTTTTAACAACTTTGCGTGCATGTGCATGCACACACACACAGTAATTTTGAAAATTTTATACCATTCTAAAATCCCCCCATTTTGCTGATACAGACATAGGTATTTTCATATGGTTGTAACTGAGCATGGGCGTTTACAATGCAAAGGTGGTTCCACGACTCTGGGTTTCTTCTCCAAGTGTGTTCTTCATGAGTTCCTTTCGTTGCTCTCATCCATCACGGCTGCCTCCTCCACGTCTAGGACGGATACTGCTCCCCTCCACACCTCCTAGAGGCTCATGTCCACCCTCCCACAGCCTGTGGCATTCAGAACACTATATCTCAATAAAGACATATCTCCAGAGGATCAAGAGAAAAGGGCTTATTTCAGTTGCCTTAGGGCTGCCTAGGGATTTTCTGTGGATCCATCCAGCCAAAGGGATTCTCTAGCTCTTTCCTTCTCCTGCAAAGCTATGTGAGCTTTAAGAAATACTGATCAACCCCCTCCTCAGCTCACTTCCTACTCTCCAACACACACATACACACCTTAATTGTCCAAGACAACGTCTAATTAATTGCCTCTGGGAATATCCCTCCAAATCTTCATCTTTCCTTCAGAAACATCTTCACTTGACTTTGCAATCAGTGACATAAAAACTAGGTTTTCTTGTCTTCTTGGCTGCAGCTTCTTTCTAAGTCTTCACTTTTAATTTAATGTGGTCTTAAATCCAAAATGGTCCACACCATGTTCATTAAGAAGAAATGAAACACTGGCATTGCCATCTTAGATTGTATATTTTTAAAAATTCTCATTAACAGTTATTTCCATCCCATGTGACTCTATCAGGTCCTGTCTGAAATCTTGCCCTCTAGCTGTCAAACTGCCCAGAGAGGGCCCTGCAGTGTCCATATGGTGAAAACAAGATAGTATGACTCCAAATTTGCCTAGTGTAGGAGGGCAGAAGTCACTCTTTAATTATCAACCATGGCAAGAAAGCAGCTGGGTCAACGTGGCTCGTTCAGGTAAGACGGACAACTACAGATTTCCAAATTGCAGTAAACTAGATAACTGCTAGCTGCTAAGTCACTTCAGTCGTGTCCGACTCTGTGCGACCCCATAGACGGCGGCCCACCAGGCTCCCCTGTCCCTGGGATTCTCCAGGCAAGAACACTGGAGTGGATTGCCATTTCCTTCTCCAATGTATGAAAGTAAAAAGTGAAAGGAAAGTCGCTCAGTCGTGTCTGACTCTTTGCGACCCCATGGACTGCAGCCTACGAAGCTCCTCCGTCCATGGGATTTTCCAGGCAAGAGTACTGGAGTGGGGTGCCATTGCCTTATCCGAAACTAGATAACTAACAATACAAAAATCCACCAGGAGGGTAAAATATTCTGCCTCTTATAGTTCTTCGCTCTCTGTGCTTTTAGTCCTTCGCTTCTCTCCTCTCTGACCCGTCATTGTGAGTCCCAGAAGACAAACACAGTGGGGATGGAAGGAATTATTGTGAAAAATCACACCAGATAATAAAGTGAAGCCACTGACAACACAGCACACAAATGGAAGAGATTACAATAGTCACAGCTTCCTCTGAAAAGTGTATAAAAAATATTGTAAACCAAGCATGATTTTTTTTTTTTTGCCTTATGTGATCATTTCAAAGATGCATTCTCTTCACTTCTAATAGGTAAAGGCTTGAAAACTCCCATGTCCTTACTTAGCTCTCAGAAAGTTAATGATATATAGCCCTTAGAAGTATTAAGGAGCTTTTTATCTTAGAGAACCTTAAAGATGGAAGGGTCTGCACAGCTCATCTAGTTCACTGATCCTCCAACTTGCTTTTGCTGGCTGGACCCACAACTAGAGCTTCGGATTGTGCAGACTGGGCAGGAACTTGGGAATGAGTTCATTTAAAAAGCCCCAGAATTGATCTGACATCCAGCCAAGGTGGACAAATCAAGTCCAAATATCTTATTTTTTTAAATGAGAACCAGAGATGCTAAATGAATTGTTAATGAGACATTTCAATCTCTTTTGAAACAAAACAAAAAGTTTTCATCACTCAACAAGCATTTAACAACATGCCAACCACGTGTTCTGCTCTATATTAGGCAATGACAGGATGAAGATAAACAAGATGTGAGCTTTGTCCTCAATCATCTTACCACATCAAAGCAAACAATCACCCTCTAGTTATTAAATGAGTTAGCATATTTTAAAGGCATTTGCAAACCATGAATGTTAGGGAGACATAATGTGTAACTATGGCTTCTTTGCATTTGAAGCCTGGAATTCTATGTAAAGCAAACCACCTTTGCACTGCTTTTTCTTTTCAGTATATTATGGTAAGAGTTTTATCATATGATAGAATAACCTAAGGCATCCATATCCCCAATCTGGGAAGACTGATAAATAACCTCTGCATATCTGCTGAACTAACCAGCCAGAAACCAAGTTGACCGTATCCCAGTTGACCTTTGTAAATAAAATTCCTCATCAGTGGAGAGAAGGGCAAATAAAGGGACTGTAGGCTTCCACGTCTCCAGAACTGTTCTGCTGCGCCTCTGCAGAGGATATATGACAATAACCACCTCAGCATGTCTTGAGATTCTGAACATGGATATCCTTTCCAACCACAAGTCAGTGCTTTTGTCCAGCACCGTCATCTCAACTGCCCCATTTCTTCTACCCTTTTGGTCTGCCAGTGATCCGGGCTCCACAGTGGAAACTATGCTGCTTTGGGTATTGAGCTGGACAATGCTTGAGTCACTTTTCCATTCCCGTGGCTAGTGTGGGTGCATTCAGTCCCTGATAGAGAGCTCTGGAAGATTAGGAAAGGCATTCATTTTCTGCTAACTGCACAGAAACACTGGCGAGCCAGCTCAGGCTCACTGATGCCTCAGACGAGTCTCTTATCCAACTTCGTTACTCACTCTTCTGTCTTTTCTCCTGCCATTTGGCACAATATCTCAACTCCACAGGTTGAGAGCCAACTAACTTTTGGATTTTTTTTTTTCATTTATCTGTAGATGCTCTTGTTTTCCATTTGGGGCACAATTTCCCTAATAAATGCTTAACCAGCAACTCCAGAGTTTCGAGTGATTTTTTTGGTTGTTGCCAGAATAAACTCTGATCGAGTATTTAGATGAGTAGGTCCTTGACTGTCTTAGGAAAAATTTACTTTATAGTTAAGACCAAAACAGAGAAGGAAAATTCCATGCTGATGCAGCCATAGTACTCAGTAAGGGAACGTTAGGGATAGTATAATTTGGGGTACACTGCTAACATTTTGAGAATTGCATCCTAAAAGTTGATGATCATCCTCTTCTACAAATGATCCTTGGGTCTTGTAAGAAGAATCCTGAGATGAATGGACCATAAGTCTTACTTAAAATTGCCCCTGATGTTCTTGTTTTATGAGGGGATATAGATACAAATATAGACTTCGGGCCCTCTCAAAGGTGAATGACATGGGTTGATGAGGTTCAGTTATCCTTTGCATCCTATGCTTTGCATTCTTCTTTATTCTTTTCTGTATTCCAGATGAATTAAAGATAAGTGAAATTACCCCCAAACTCAGATGTGATGGAAAGTTTAGCCTCATGACAAGGAATCCTCCCTTTCATAGCATTTTAATCATACATTCCCCCCTAGAGGCAGAGTGTGGGGATGGAGGCGGCTCCTCAGTGACAGCTCCTCCATCCACATCCGTCACTCTCTGAGAGCCAAGGTCTTATCTCACCTTCCCTCTCCAACACGATGTACCAAGTGTCCAGGGCCATCTTTCAAGCTCTTTTCCTGTTTATTGCCTTAAAACTGGGAAATGGCTCGCCGAACAAAGGCAGTTCCCCCAAGGCCAAGCAGTGTGCAACACTAATAAATATTCAAGCCAATGTCTTTCAAATGCTATTGTGAATCATCTTTCCCTCCTTCCTTCCCATGGTTCAGTCATCTTCTGGCTCCAAATGTTCACCTTTTGTGTCAGGCCTCAGCTGCCTTCAGTTACTGCCTAGGACGGCAATTGTCTTTGTCTCCTTTATCCGCTTTGCTGTGTCTTGTTTTCCTAAAGTAGCTGGCACCCACTTTTCCACAACATTATTCCTTTGTTCCAGGAAAAAAAATAATTTGGGGAAGCAGCAGAAACACAGTTCCAAAGGCCACAGGGTGACATCCTCTCCCACCTGATCTTTATTCATCTCTGGGTTTTAATTGCATTTTTGTTCCATTTCTCAAGCACCAGACACCTCCCTTCCTCCCTGACAGGAAGGAGCATTTTATTTCTCATTCAAAATGCCTTCCTACTGATCCCTATTCTTCAGAAGCTCCAGAGGCCCCTTGTTACCTGTTGGTTTTTCTCATGTTGGTTGATCTGTTGGCCCTGCTGTAGTTTATTACCTTTTCAACCTTTTTTTTTTTTTTTCCCGCCTGTTTCCGAACTTAGGCCAGAACTTACAACCTGCTGTCTTTTCTCATCTTCTCTATCATTATCTCCAGACCCAGTCTTCCCAAAATGGATTTTTTTTTTTTTAAACCAACCCCGTGCTCTTTAAAGAAACAAAGAGGAGAATTATGCGATGGTTTCCACCGTCGGAGCGTCTGTGGCTTTGTTTGAGGGAGAGCTTCAAATCCAAAGCTAAACCTTGACTTAACACACAAACTCAATTGACAAGAGGAGTACCGGTATTGAAGCCCACCCATTGGCCGAGGACACAATCAGAGGGTTATTGGCAGGTATCTTCTTATCTCCCTGGTGCACTGAAAAAACTCAATTCATTAAAATAATAAAAAAAGATCTTGGTCCCTCATGTGAGCGGCATGTGATTTTTCCATGAACGTTCGGCTCAGAAGGCACCGTGCCTATTATACATTCCATTTATAAATCAAACGCCCCTCGCCCTGCGGGCTGCACGCTGACATGTCAGCGAGGTTTGGGTCAGCTGCACACACGTCCACGTGCACGGCAGATTAAGGCAAAGAGACAGGGAAGCGGCTCTTTCTTCCCCCCCTTTTTCCACCAGTAATAGGCAGCTTGAACGTTAAAATTGGGCTGAGACTCCAAAACCAAAGTCCCGTGAACCATAGAAGCAAAGGACTTGAGATAAAAGAATCTGTCTGTTCTCTGGGATCCATCACCTTCCTTTCTCTCGCCTTCATCTTGTTCATCGGAAAGGAAAGGATGCGCATGTGTGTGTGAATTAAAGAATATATCTAGGGTAAGATGGGATAAAACCTAGCCCAAGAAAGGCTTTGGTTTCGAAAGCTCATGAAGGTACTTTGGGGGCTGGAGTCTAGGGCTCCGGCCATGCCTGGAAGTGAAAACAGAAAGACGACTTGCAGGTGGCCCGTCACAAGGCCAGGAGAGGGCCCTGCTGAGTATCTCCTCCATGAAGGCCTTCCAAGTCAGCCCAGCTGGCTTGTAAATTACTCTGTGGTTCCTCACTGCACATGGAATGAGTTTCATCTCTTAGTCTTCATCCATGTCAAAGACATGAGATTCACCAAGACCGGCTGGGGAGAAAGTTTTATTTAAAAAATTTCCTACTCAACAGAGTTTGTCAAAATTTTCCAGTCTTTGCTCCCTTGGCCTCATTTCTCATCACTCATACCCCTGTTACCTTTTATCATGAATAATAGAAAACAAAAATGAGAAAGGAGCCAAGCAAGCAAATCTTCTTATAACTTATATTTAACTTTGGACTTTTTTTTTTCCTTAACTACTGTACTCCATAAAAATGGGGAATAAATGAGTTGAGGGAATCTAAAAATCTACAAAAAAGTGTGACATTCTGAAGTTGTCCGGTGTCTTAGGGAAATGACCATATATGATGGGTATTGATCCCATATACAAAGGAGGGAAAGCCAAAGGGGGAAATGAGATATTGAAAAGTGATGGTAACATAATTTATTATCTTTTTTTTTCATATGTCTTGTCCTAAGACAAGGATCTCCCTGTTCCCAAGACTTTGAGGAATACAGAATAAATAATTCAGTAAAACCTCCTAAAAAGGAAAGAATAAAGATGATTAAAATAAACTAGAACTAGCTATTTTCCTGAAAGCAATGAAATACTGTCCAAGCAAGCAGCCATGACTTGGTAAGTTAAAGGGTATATCTCTAACATTTCCCTCCCAAAGATCCTAGAGTAATGGTCTAGAATTTGGGTAGATTTTAAGGTAAATTGGTCATGTTGGAAATGTTTCATTGAAAAATTTAGCTGTCAAGTAGATCAGCATTTTTCCATCTTTGGTTGACATTAGAACCAACATTTAATGTAGTTTTCAAAATATATAGACAGTAGACAGATTGAGCAAAATATCAAGGGATGGGGCTTGGGCAACATGAATTTGAAAATACAGATCTTCAGATTGTTGTCATATATGTCAAAAAGTGAAAACTGTTAAGGTAAGGATTTGGTCTATGTACAATTTAAAGGCTTTAGATACTTAATCATCTGTGATTTCTCGGACACGTGGTTGACATTTCTGGTTACTTTTTGCAGTAAAAGGAATGGATCTGTATTTTCACCTGGTTCCTGTGTATGGCATGACATTCCATAGATTCGATAGAACTGAGGAAGGGAAAGCTAGTCATCCTTTAGCTGTAGCTCAACTCCCCACTAGCAGCACAGAGCTCACACTGCCTTGATTCACCAGATAAAGCAAGCACAGTATGGCCTGTCTTCTACCGTAAGGCCTTTTAGAGGTGGCGAAGCTCTCAATATTAGGGGCAATGTTTATTGTGTGTTAGTCACTCAGTCGTGTCTGACTCTTTGTGACCCCATGGACTGCGCCCACCAGGCTCCCCTGTCCATGGAATTATCCAGGCAAGAATCCTGGAGTGGGTTGCCATTTCCTTATCCAAATGTTTATTACTGTTTTCATTAAATACAATACCTGAAATAAGGATATTTTTTCTTAGATGGTGCATTATGTATACCCACTATGTATATCCAGCATTATGTTTAATCTGACATCATTTTCAGGACAGTTTCTAATTCTTCAGTTAACTGAGTTTAGATGACATCTTTTCAAGGCAGTTATTCACCCAATTTTGCAAAACCAGCTTCTGCATTAACTGGTGACCTCAGAGAGTACATAAAACACGCAGTGATAGTTGTGGCAGAATAAAAGCCAATGGATTATTATTTAAAGTAGTTAATTTGATTAGATACAATGTTTAGAAATATAGAGTATATGCCCTATTTATTCGGAGAAGGCAATGGCATGCCTCTCCAGTACTCTTGCTGTCCCATGGACAGAGGAGCCTTGTGGGCTGCAGCCCATGGGGTCGATAAGAGTCGGACACAACTGAGCGACTTCACTTTCACTTTTCACTCTCATGCTTTGGAGAAGGAAATGGCAACCCACTCCAGTGTTCTTACCTGGAGAATCCCAGGGACAGGGGAACCTGGTGGGCTGCCGTCTATGGGGTCGCACAGAGTCGTACACGACTGAAGCGACTTAGCAGCAGCAGCCCTATTTATTAACAAATAAGCTGCAAGTAATCAAGCATTTATCCCTAGAATATCTTGATAGACACACCAATATAGATAGAATGCAATGTTAATATTCTTCTTTAAAGAATTGTATGTGTTCTTTACCCAGATATTTCCTTGATCCAGTGACTTAAGTCTATCCAACTTTCTTTAGTCCTTATTTGTCAGCCTGTTCCACACAGTGATGCGTGGGTGCTAAGTCACTTCAGTCGTGTTGACTCTTTGTGACCTTATGAACTGTAACCCACCAGGCTCCTCTGGCCGTGGGATTTTCCAGACAAGAATACTAGAGTGGGTTGCCATGCCCTCCTCCAGGGGAGCTTTCCTATCCAGGGATCAAACTTGAGTCTCTTATGTCTCTTGCATTGGCTAGAGAGTTCTTTACCCACACACAGTCATTCAGAATTTTACTTTTTTTTAAAAAAGTCCCAATCCATTCATACTACGATTTAATCTTATAATAAAGCATTTAGATAAATGCATATTCCCAGAATCATACAATATGGTGACTATAAGATGCCTTGCTGTGCTGTGCATAGTCACTCAGTCATGTCCAACTCTTTGCGACCACATGAACTGTAGCCCATCCAGCTCTTCTGTCCATGGGGATTCTCCAGGCAAGAATAGTACAGTGGGTTGCCAAGTACTCCTCTGGGGATCTTCCTAACCCAGGGATCGAACCGAAGTCCCCCACACTGCAGGCTGATTCTTTACCGTCTGAACCACCAGGGAAGGCCAAGAATACTAGAGTGGGTAGCCTATCCCTTTTCTACGGGATTTTCCCAACCCGGGAATCGAACCAGGGTCTCCTGAATTGCAGATGGCTTCTTTACCAGCTGAGCTACAGGGAAGCCCCATAAGATGCCTTCAAGAGCTTCTATTCTAAATCTTTCCATCAACAAGTGAGAAAAGTACAGAGAGCTGAGACCCTCAGATGGCCCAGCTTGAATAAGAATCAAGTCTCCTGATTCCTGGTCCAGTGTTTTTCCCATTAAACCATATTTCCCTGATAGTTACTAATTAACAGGGTTTGGATTAATTAAGAAATGGGAGTTACTTACTCTTGAATAAGAAAACTTATCTATCAGCATACGAGCAACCTAAGATGTGAGCAGAGGAAGAAGAACCCACAAAGAGGTGATGAATCATAAGGACTGAAGGCTGATCTGCAAACTCTATGAAGGAGAAAATTTGGGGAATGGCTAAAAACCCAGCTAGTCATGATTACTAACACGCAGAGAGATGGAAATAATTCAAACAATAAATTCTCTCATTAATGAAATATCTAGACTGAAAGTTTTCATTTCCACATGTTTGGGGTAAGATTATATCTGAACCAAAATACAAAAATTCACTTTCAGTATCAACACAGGGGATCCTTCTCTTGGTTCAGTCGAACTCCGTAAGAGTAATAGGCCTACAGTGTACTCTATATATCACATCTGTTATATTACGTTTGCCGCTAGAAAATTATTCCTGAGATTTTTAAAATATCAAATAAGACTTGTAAGCTTCAAAAGAGTTTGCTAAGAATGGAAAATTATGCTAGCAATCCTTGTGTTGCCACTGATTTATTTCAAATTTAAATTTTATATTTATCAAAGTTACATATACACTGGAGAAGGAAATGGCAACCCCCTCCAGTATTCTTGCCTGGGAAGCCCCATGGACAGAGGAGCCTGCAGTACATGGGGTCACAAAGAGTCAGACACGACTGAAGTGGCTTAGCATGCATATACACATAGTTTAATATTTCAAATAGTACAAACCATTATTTATTTTAAAAAGCTCCTTCTTTCCTGGTAGTTCAGTGGCTAAAACTCCGTGCTCCCAATGCAGAGGGCCTGGGTTCAATCCCTGGTCAGGAAACTAGATCCCACATGCTGCAACTGAAGATCCTGCATGTTGCAATGAAAATCGAAGATTCTGTGTGTGGCAACTACCACCCAGTACAGTCAAATAAATACATTCATACATAATTTTTTAATAATCCCCTGACCCAGAACTGCAGTCTAGAGGCAACTCTCCCAGTTCTTTTAGCTAATAGATATTAATATCATCTTTCAACAGTAAGTTTACATGTAACTCATAAATTTTCATGGAGAAGGCAATGGCACCCCACTCCAGTACTCATGCCTGGAAAATCCCATGCGTGGAGGAGGCTGGTGGGCTGAAGTCCATGGGGTCGCTAAGAGTCGGACTCCACTGATCGACTTCACTTTCACTTTTCACTTTCATGCACTGGAGAAGGAAATGGCAACCCACTCCAGTGTTCTTGCCTGGAGAATCCCAGGGACGGGGGAGCCTGGTGGGCTGCCGTCTGTGGGGTTGCACAGAGTCGGACACGACTGAAGTGACTTAGCAGCATAAATTTTCAAGACTGGGCATAAATATGTCTTCTCACTATAAAAATTCAGGATTTAACTTTCCTTCAACAATGTTGCACCCACCACCATCATATTTAATCATATGTGTGTATATATATATATATTCTCTCTGCCCAATTCTCCAATATTGTTATATCTTAACTTTTGATTATATTCAGTGTTTACAGTATTATTACTCTGCTTATCCTAATCACAGATGTGCTACTTTATTAGATAATTTTTTTCTCACATTTTAACATCTCTGAAGTCCGAGTGTGCCTTTCATTTACAGTTAGCCAGACAATATTCTGTTGTATTGTAGTTGCCATTGTGTATGTACAAGTCTGGTCGAAGAGGTTAATAATGTTACCACTTCAGTTCGGTTTGTACATGTCAGGCACTACACATGCTGAGTTTAATGGCCATACAAAACATCTTCAAACTATTACACTATGAATTGAATTAATACACTAAGTTACTATGTACCTAAAAAGAAAAAAAAACCCAGAGTAGTGGGGCATACATTTGTTATTAGTAAAGCAAATCTCTCTCAATGAAGAATGATAACAATTCATTATTTTCTTACATAGCATAACTAAGTTCTTCATGTAGATCTAAGAAAGATGCCTAAGGTAGAGAAACTGTGTTACATTGGTTAATAAGAATATGGAAAGGTAACTTATCACAGCAATGCAAATGAAGACAGGAAAATACACCAATTCTATCTGTACAGAAGAAAAAAGTTTCAAAGCAAAAAGAGATTAATGTCATTGATTAATACATCATGCAAGACTAACATTAAGTGATTTGTCATCATTTGATTACAGAGATTTTTCTTTCTTGGTAGTCTAAAATGTTGGTGCATTTTATATTTATAGTCTAAGAGTCAACAAAATATGGAATGTAATATATTAATAATATAACTTTTGCACCAATCTATAATATTATGATTAATTACTTTTTTGAATATGTTTTTTCATTTGCCTTGTTTTCTAAATGCCTGTCACAGATTCACCCACAACTTGTTCTCTAAAAGTATAAATCTCTGAAAGAAATCAAGATCAGGAATATTCCCATTTTCATTTGATTAGCTCCAGTCTGAACTAGGTGCTCTGAGGTGTATTGTGCAGCTGATATCCTATAATCCTCCATCACTAGCATTCTAGGTAAGTTCTTTCTCCTTATATATATGTACCTCATATCATATCATTCACCTTGATTTATTTCCTCATTTTGGTATAACACATCCTCTAGTTAGTTCTGTGAAATAGATTCATAGGAGTCATATTTTTGGAGACCTTGCATGTCAAGAAGTATCTTTAGGTGATACTTTGACAGGATATAAAATTTCAGGTTGGAAGGCATTTACCCTCAATTTTTACAACATTATTCCAATTCTCTTCTAGCTTCCAGTGTTGTTATTGCTAACTCAAATGCTACTGACATCCTGTGTATGTGGAAGGCCCCCACCTTCCACTCTCTCAAAGCTTTATGATGTTCTCTTTGTCTCTAGTGTACTAAAAATTTATGGTGATCTCTCATAATGTAGATAAATCTATTTTCATCCATTTCTTGAGGCTCTTGGTGGGTTCATTCAATTAGTAATAGAAAATTTCATGAATTATTTTTCTGGTGATTTCTATTCCTTATGCTTGTTTATTTTCTCTTTCTGGAACTCCTATTACTTAAATACAGGAATTCCTAGATGGATTCAAACTTTTAAATTAAAAAAATTCTATGTCTTATCTTTATTAAGTTGTTCTACTTTATTAAACAATTTCCACTGTTTCACCTTTCTCCTTTACTTTTTATTTCTGCAATCATACTTTTAACTTCAAGTATTCTTTTATAGTTTCTGAATGTTCTTGTTTTATAGCATCATGTTCTTGTTTCATAGGTATAACTTCTCATATTTTTGAGGCTAATTTTTCTCCTCACAATTTTCTTCTCTACACATGGTCTCTATTTACTCCAAATTCCTTTTTCAGTTATTTGGTCTGTCTTTCCAGTTAGAAGTTTTCCTCAGATATATCTGCTCATAATGGAGAACTAGAGAAAATGAATTGGAAGCTCTAAGAGAGTGAGATTTCATGAATGATGGACTTCACTCTAAGATAATTTTGCTTGGCCTTGTCATTCCTGGATGCTGTATGTACTTTGGAGTCTGTGCTCTTTTAGGCTAGACATATTACTCAGAGAAGGGATTCCAATCTCCCGCCTCATTTCTGGCATTTTTGGAAGCCTATTGAGGGGATAAAGTTGAGATTCTCCCCCTTTTCCATTCTAATCATCTTGTTTTTAGAGGTTACTCTTCCCCTCAGCTGTGCTGGTGTTCCCCAGTCCAGAGTCCCTTGGGTTCATCCCTCCA
The DNA here is from genome assembly GCF_032452875.1 of Bos javanicus. NCBI lineage: Eukaryota > Metazoa > Chordata > Mammalia > Artiodactyla > Bovidae > Bos > Bos javanicus. The sequence continues at coordinate 70,038,007 of NC_083883.1, read as the reverse complement.
GAAAAAAATACCTTCCCTTCATATCGTGGTGTGAGGAATGGAGAAGGGAGCAATTGCCAATATAAGAATACTGACCTGGGGCCTAACTGATTTTTTACCAGCCTTGTGGGCAATTCCGGTCTCAGTCCCACCTACACCTTCACTTCCAAAGACCCTCGTACTCCTGAGCCTTTGTGGTCTGGAAGTTCAAATCCAGTTGCTTCTGTGCTTTTTTCACTGCTAGTGTTCACGTCTAATATCTGCCCATTGCCTTTCCAACTTCCAATATTGTGTTGTTGTCGTTGTCACCTGCTCTCACGTTCTCTTTGTTCTTGATGATCTATGCCTTTAAAAAAAAACAAAAAACCTTTATTTTTATTTTAGCATCATTTTAGGAGGAAGATGTGGTAATCACAAATGTTCAGTTCATCAACTAGCTGAATCCCCCTGTCTCCCATTAAACTGTGATAGAAATATGATGTCTTTCTCCAAATCACTCATATAAAGAAAACTTAAGGCATTAGAAATAAGTTTTGTCACAAAAATTTGTTAAACAACATTAGTAACAGAGAAGTGCTCATATAAAAAGGATTTTACATATCTGTTGCTCTAGTAACAGGAAAGAAAGGACATTATAGATGCAGTGAAGACATTCTCTAGAGATGCAAAAAGACATCAACTGCTTATAAAGTGAAAGTGAAGTCGCTCAGTAGTGTCCGACTCTTTGCAATCCCTCCACCTATGGGATTTTCCAATCAAGAGTACTGGAGTGGGTTGTCATTTCCTTCTCCAAAGGATCTTCCCAACTCGAGTCAACTGTTTATATTGACTAGTAAATGAGGAAAAGTAAAACTCTTCCCTCTTGTCTATGTCCTCTGAGCTTTAGTAAAGCATTTTCATAACTAGATATATCAGTAGTTGGTTTTCTGTCACTACCATGTGGAGAAAGGCCCTCAGCAAGAGAAAATGGTCAGGATTAGGAGGCTGAATCTCAACAGCAAATCCAAGTGGAGTGCCAGTCAAGTTTGGATCACGTGGGTGATTCGGGCCCATGGATTTTCTATGATGACTGTTTCCCCACAGCGTGCCACCCTGCCTCTGCGGTGTAGCAGTCCACATGGGCACAGGCTCCACTGAAATCTCCAAAGATGTAAGCAAGTTAAGGCAATCTGATCCCTGGGTCACTCGGTGACCCAGGCCTTAAGACCATGGCATTCTGCTGGGCACAAGGACTGGCACTAAGCTCGGATCACTTGCCTGCTAACTGAAGAAAGCATTCCTTCTCCTGGGGCATTTTCAAGAAAGCAAATAGCCTGGCTCTTTTGGCAGCCTCTCTAGGCCTGTCAAGAAAGCCAGCTTTCGGCTGAACACCACACACCGGACGGCCAGAGCAGAGAGCCAAAAATCTAGACTCTTGATAAACAAACCCAGAAGCCCGACTACCTCCCTATTTTCTACTGTATATGGGTCAGTAAACACCCTTATTTTTAAAGTTGGTTGAATCTGAGTTTTCTTTACTAATAAATATGATCACATGCCTGCATTTCTAGATTGCCTAACCACTATTATATAGTTCATTATGAAAAAAACCAAAATGCTTCTGAGCTTGTCCACACTCACTTATCTGTAAAGATAGTATAAAAATGGTTCTGTTATTAAAATTCAAATCTTGACAAAATGCATTTATGGCATGGGCTTATTTGCAGTTAAGTGAACTTATATTCGCAAATTATCTTTACTAGATGAAACAATAAATATATTTACATGTTTTTGTCTTTGCCTAGAGAAAGCATTTCCCTGCCCCGGGCTCCTCTTGACTAGTACTAACAGTTCTGCTTGGGCAAAACTTTTAGAAGCCATTTACTATACCATCAGAATAACTGTCAAGGCATAAGCATTAGAAAACTAGGAAACGATCATCATATTTCAACAAAATATTTTATTTACATTAAGAAAACATATAACCATGAGAATCACGCCACCTCAAGATTTACTTGAAGGCACTTTTGATCTTTATTGTCCCAAAGATTAATGTATTATTGATTAAATAACACTAGGATAAAGCAGCTCAAATTTTAGCTCTCCTAGTGGGAGCCTGGTAGGCTGCCGTGGGGTCGCTAGGAGTCGGACACGACTGAGCGACTTCACTTTCACTTTTCCCTTTCATGCATTGGAGAAGGAAATGGCAACCCACTCCAGTGTTCTTGCCTGGAGAATCCCAGGGACGCGAGAGCCTGGTGGGCTGCCGTCTCTGGGGTCGCACAGAGTTGGACACGACTGAAGCGACTTAGCAGCAGCAGCAGCAGCAGTGCTTGAATAATGCAGACATTTATAGAAAATAAAACCAGATAATGGAGGCAACTTAATATATTTTGCAAATTTAATTATTTGATGGACTATCTTCAGTAATTTAAGTAACTGTCAATTTTCCCTTTTAGTTTGTGTAGCGTAATAACTTTTTAAACAAAACGAGGACAAAATAATTATAAACACATAAAACAGAATAATTCCAAGGGCACAGTCCTTAATGTTCTTCTTGTCTTTATCCACACTCACTATCTTGGTGATCATATCCAGGTTCGTGGCTTTAAATAACATCTGTACATGAATTATGACCTGCTTTAAAACCTCACCCTTGACCTCTCTCCAATCGCACAACTTCTGTCTCCAAATACCTCTTTGACATCTCCATCTGGATGTCTCATAGTTTAAGCTCAGCACATCCAAAACAACTCTTGTTCTTCCCCCTCAAAATCTGTTTGACTTGCCTTCCCTATCTTAGTGGAAGACAATTCCATCTTTCCAGTGGCTCAGGACAAAACACCGAGTCACCCTTGACTCATCTCTTTCTTCCAAACACCACATTTTAACTTATCAATAATCTTTCCTGTTGGCTCTCTCTTTAAAACATACCCAGAATCTGATCACATCTCTCTACCACGAATTCTATTAGCCTATGCAGAGTCTCTGTCACCTCTTGATTGGATCATGGCAATAGCTCCTGACTTGGAAACTTGATCCCACCTTTATCTTATAACTTCAAGATAACTCCTTTTAAATGTTAAGTTACATCATGTCACTACTCCCCTCAAAATCACCCAAGGCTTTCTATTTTTACTCAGCATGAAAAACAGCACCTTCACAATGACCTCTATGAATAGCCCTCTACTTCCTCTGTGATCTCATGTCCTTCTATATGTTCCCCTCTTATCACTCAGTTCCGGCCACACTGGGCACAGCCTCACCTTAGACAGGCTTTCTTCCCTATTCTCTTCCACTTTCCTTCTAGATCATCATGAGGTCATATTTGAGTGAAACCCACCCTAGGGATCCTATTTAAAATCACAAGCCCTCTGTCTGCATCCATCTGTTCCAATTTCCTGCCACAATTTTTTTTTTCTACTTTTCCTTGGCAATGATCAGTAACATTCTCTGCAAGTTACTTAGTTACCATGTTTATTGTCTCTCTCTCCTGCCAGAAGATAAGTGCCTTGTGTTTGGGGATCTTGGTTTGTCCACTTGCTTATCTCAAACACTGTGATCAGTGCCTGAAACACAGTGAACATTCAATACATATTTCCTGAATAAATGAATAAATAAATAGACAGCTATTCATCCTTATTTGTTGACGACAAAAATGGAACAATATTAAGACTGAAATTAGACCTTTTTCAGGTCTATAAAGTGTTGAAAGTGTTAGCTGCTCAATCATGTCCAACTCTTTGTGATCCCAAGGACTATAACCCACCAGGCCCCCCAATCCACGGAATTCTCCAGGCAAGAATACTCGAGTGGGTAACCACTCCCTTCTCCAGGGGATCTTCTCAATCCAGGATGGAACCCTTGTCTCCTGCATTGCAGGCAGTTTCTTTACTGTCTGCGCCACCAGGGAAGCCCATTTTCTTTATAAAGGGCTTTACAGTTTGTGTTGTTTATTACCATTCATGGAAATGTGGATGTTTTTTGAAAACACACATTGATGCATGTAATACCTAGTACCAATAGAAACACATTAATAAAGATACTTTAGCATCTGATATACCTGCATATCTTCCTCAGTGATCAATGCAAAGAAAGAGGAAAACAATAGAATGGGAAAGACTAGAGATCTCTTCAAGATAATTAGAGATACCAAGGGAACTTTTCATGCAAAGATGGACACAATAAAGGACAGAAACGGTATGGACCTAAAAGCAGAGGATATTAAGAAGAGGTGGCAAGAATATATAGAAGAGCTATACAAAAAAGATCTTCATGACCCAGATAATCACAATGGTGTGATCACTCACCTAGAGCCAGACATCCTGGAATGCGAAGTCAAGTGGGCCTTAGGAAGCATCACTATGAACAAAGCTAGTGGAGGTGATAGAATTCCAGTTGAGCTATTTCAAATCCTAAAAGACGATGTTGTGAAAGTGTTGTACTCAATATGCCAGCAAATTTGGAAAACTCATCAGTGGCCACAGGACTGGAAAAGGTTAGTTTTCATTCCAATCTCAAAGAAAGGCAATGCCAAAGAATGCTCAAACTACCGCACAGTTGCACTCATCTCACACACTAGCAATGCTAGTGTGCCCAAAATTCTCCAAGCCAGGCTTCAACAGTACATGAACTGTGAACTTCCAGATGTTCAAGCTGGTTTTAGAAAAGGCAGAGGTACCAGAGATCAAATTGCCAACATCCGCTGATCATCGAAAAAGCAAGAGAGTTCCAGAAAAACATCTATTTCTGCTTTATTGACTATGCCAAAGCCTTTGACTGTGTGGATCACAATAAACTGTGGAAAATTCTGAAAGAGATGGGAATACCAGACCACCTGACCTGCCTCCTGAGAAATCTGTATGCAGGTCAGGAAGCAACAGTTAGAACTGGACATGGAACAACAGACTGGTTCCAAATAGGAAAAGGAGTATGTCAAGGCTGTATATTTTCACCCTGCTTATTTAACTTATATGCAGAGAACATCATGAGAAACGCTGGACTGGATTAAACACAAGCTGGAATCAAGATTGCCGGGAGAAATATTAATAACCTCAGATATGCAGATGACACCACACTTGTGGCAGAAAGTGAAGAAGAACTAAAGAGCCTCTTGATGAAAGTGAAAGAGGAGAGTGAAAAGGTTGGCTTAAAACTCAACATTCAGAAAACTAAGTTCATGGCATCTGGTCCTATCACTTCATGGCAAATAGATGGGGAAACAGTGAGAGACTTTGTTTTGGGGGGCTCCAAAATCACTGCAGATGGTGATTGCAGCCATGAAATTAAAAGATGCTTACTCCTTGGAAGAAAAGTTATGACCAACCTAGATAGCATATTCAAAAGCAGAGACATTACTTTGCCAACAAAGGTTCGTCTAGTCAAGGCTATGGTTTTTCCTGTGGTCATGTATGGATGTGAGAGTTGGACTGTGAAGAAGGCTGAGCGCCGAAGAATTGATGGTTTTGAACTGTGGTGTTGAAGAAGACTCTTGAGAGTCCCTTGGACTGCAAGGAGATCCAACCAGTCCATTCTGAAGGAGATCAGGCCTGGGATTTCTTTGGAAGGACTGATGCTAAAGCTGAAACTCCAGTACTTTGGCCACCTCATGAGAAGAACTGACTCATTTGAAAAGACCCTGATGCTGGGAAAGACTGAAGGCGGGAGGAGAAGCGGATGACAGAGGATGAGATGGTTGAATGGCATCATCAACTCAATGGACATGAGTTTGAGCAAGCTCCAGGAGTTGGTGATGGATAGGGAGGCCTGGCATACTACAGTCCATGGGGGTTGCAAAGAGTTGGACAGGACTGAGTGACTGAACTGAACTGAACACCCATATATCACACATGTCTACAGATTTCACAGCTTGCCTATGGGTTCCAACCCCAACACATGTCTCTCACTGGCCCTAACTCAGTCCAGGCTGATACCATGGCCACATCCTAGGCTGGCTCTTAAGATGAAGTTTATTTCTCCTCTAATTTTTACTCCCCAAATTCTAAACCTACAAAAAAGTTTTAAAAATAGCATAATGAACATCATACACCGCTTTGCCTAGTGTTGCCAGTTCTTAGCCGTTTGTCACATTCCCTTTCTTTCTCATTTATAGTTGAATTTTTTTCCTGAACTATTTGATAGCAATTTTCTGGTGTCATGGCACTTTACCTCCAAACATCTAAATCAAGCATCACTTAAGGATAAAGACATATCCTATATGTCCACAATAAATGAATCATTCTCAAGGAATTCAACATTATTACCCAATATAGTCCATACTGAAATTTCCTCAGTTTCCCAATAATGTTGTTGATGGTCTTGTTTTTTATGTTTAGGATATAACTGTAGATGGTGCATTATATTTAGACACCATGTACCCAAGACAGTTCCTACTGCCTCTTGCCTTCTCCCAGTGTCTTCCTCTCCTCCCTCCCCTTCTGTTTCTCCTTCTCTGTCTGTGATGTCACTGACATTTCAAAAGCATCCAAGCCAATCATTTCCTCATTACTGGATTCAGGTTACAGATTTTCAGCAAAACCTTTCCTTTAAAATTAAGCTTTTGATGCATGTTTTGATAGTTATAAAAGCGTCAGTGCATAAACTGGTTACAAGCCTAGTCCACGCAGCCAAATGTAAGGGGCAGGGGGATTAAATCTAGCTCTACCACTCATGTACTGTGAGAAATGTTTAGTAGTTTTTTGCTCCAGCTCCCCTATTAGATGGAAATGGTCCTTCTACTCATACTGCCATGTAGATTAAACAGTTAGTGTATGAGGTGAAAGTCACTCAGTCGTGTCCGACAGTGTGCGACCCCATGGACTATATAGTCCAGGGAATTCTCCAGGCCAGAATACTGGAGTGGGTAGCCGTTCCCTTCTCCAGGGGATCCTCCCGACCCAGGAATCTAACCGGGGTCTCCTGCATTGCAGGCGGGTTCTTTACCGACTGAGCTATCGGGGAAGCCCCCGGTTTAGTATATGGGAAACACTTAAACTGTACCTGGCATTTGGTAAATGCTTTGCGTTAGCTCTATAGTTTACAAACAATGTGGACTGATTTCCAGTTAGTGGCTGAGAGGAGGACACAGGATAACTATGAAAGTCCTAGCTTAAAATTAACTAAGTCCCATTATTGTTTTTAGAAGTTCAGAGTGTTTCCACCTCATCCCCTCTTGACAAACGGCACTGGTTGGAAATTCAAAACGGAGCGTGACGGTGTCGGCCCCGTGCAACCCTTGGGAATGGTTCCGAGGTGAGCGGTCATGCTCTGACGCGCCTCTAGAGGGCAGCAGAGGCACTAGCCGCTCCCGGCTCGTTGCAAATGAATTTCCAGTTGACTCAGTCCATAAACAGGGTTGGCTTTACCCCTAAGAGAATAAAGAGGTGTGCGATCCGTTACTTGGGAGATAAAGCAAATAACCACTAGTAATACCAACGTACATTATCATTCTGGTAAGAAAGCCAAGCTTAGATTTAACTGTTTCTGAAAACTAAATATATCACACCAGAGCAAACGCCTCATCCAAACCATGGTAACATGAAACTCACTAGATCTGGTTCCAGCAGTTTAATTCTTAGCAAGCAGCTGAGTGTTGAGAGTGACTCTGATATAATTGTTGCCAGTGCCAGCTCCCATGGCCAGGGAATACCACCCTGTCCCAGCAGAACACAGGCACGGCAGCTATCTCTTCTTTGGTGTCTAAACACAGGTACAGGTTTTTCTACTTCCTGTCAACTTTGAGACCTTACGGTGAACGTTCCTATCGGGATTCAAGTGTTCTCCTATAGCTGAGTTATTACCAAGTGCCGAAATAGACATCTAAAATTTTTTTCTGTGCTTCCTTGGTACATCAGTGGTGGTGAGCCTGCCTGCCAATGCAGGAGGCTCAGATTCCATCCCTGGGTTGGGAAGATCCCCTGGAAGAGCAAATGGCAACCCACTCCAATATTTTTCCCTGGGAAATCCCATGGACAGGGGAGTCTGGCGGGCTACAGTCCACGGGGTCACAAAAGAGTTGGACATGAGTTAGTGACTAAACAACTACAAAATTTTTTTTCAGAGTATTCAAAACTAGATTAAACTACAAATATTTATCAGCAACATGGTTAGCACATTCTCAACATTTCATATGGGCAGTACGGGTCACTGGTAAGATCAAGGAATATGAAAGCAGATAACCTGGATGTGGATCCCAGCTCCACAACTACTAGCCATGTGGTCTTGAGAAGTTAATCTCTCTGTACCTCAGTTTTCTCTTCTGTAAAATGGGGATAATGATAGTATCTACTTCATAGAGTTGCTAGGAAAATTTAAGGAGTTAATATGTGTAAAACTCTTCAAACAGGCCCTTGTACTTAGTAAGCACCATAGAAGTGTTAGCTTTTATTATCTAGAGTCTCAGAATCCTTGGCAAGTGTTCAAGCTTTCCCTGACTTATTTTTGCCTTCTGGATAACCATGGTGGCACAGCAGCAGTTAGGATTAGGATCAATGCGTCCTAATGTGGACAATGTAGATCAATGCATCTACAGAGCATTGCTCCGCATGAGTGAGTGAGGGACAGTCACTCAGTCGTGTCTGACTCTCTGTGACCCCATGGACTGTAGCCTGCCAGGCTCCTTTGTCCATGGATTCTCCAGGCAAGAATACTGGAGTGGGTAGCCATTCCCTTCTCCAGGGGATCTTCCGACCCAGGGATCGAACCCAGGTGTCCCACATTGCAAGCAGATTCTTTACCATCTGAGCCACCCTGCCAAAAAAAAAAAAAAAGGAACATTCTTCCTTTCAACTAAAACACACAGGAAAAAACTGGACAATTCCTGCACTTCCTAAGCCTCCCCATTTAAGGGCCCTTGACCCATCTACTTCCTTTCAGCATAGCCCTGCGTTATCCTCTCTGGACCAGCAAGGTGCCAGCTGATTTTCTGGATGTGGGTGGGGTGATCACTTGCTTCTCTCTGATCACCTGCTCCAGCACTGCCATTCTAACCTCGTAGGGAGAATACTTGATTGGTCAGCCACCACTATGCACAAGCTTTCCTCCTCTTTTAACCAAGTCGAAAGAGATAGACGTGTATTATACATATTTCCCCATATTAAAACGAAACAAGTTCCTTTAGTAAAAACAAAATGAACTCCTTTAAAATTAAAAAAAAAAGAATTAAAAAATATTTCAGAAAACAGGTATTGTTATACTAAGACAACAACAAAAAAATCACTTGAGTGATTTGGAGGGAAAATAAATGTTGTTTAACAAATAGGAGATTAAGAAGATGATGAATATATAGAAAATAGGATCAACATTTTTAAACTGACATTAATTTATGTAAAAACAGGCTCTGTGTGAATACGTCTTGTTAAGAAAGACTTGGAATCATTTTTTACATAATTCTCTGAGAACTGGGTGGGTTCCAGTGTTTAGAGTGGTTTCAGAGCAGTGCAAACATACCAACTGTCTAATTTTCTAGTCTGTTCTCTAAGCTTTTCTTAGGCTTGGGGGGTTGGGTATCTGAAGCTTAGTTCAACAAAGTATTAATGATTGCTCCTCAGACATACTTTCAGTGTTTTTGAAACCAAATAAAATCAAAATAATTTATGCTCTATAGTCCATTGTGAAAACTGTAGAAAAGTTTAATAATACCACAGCACACTGTAAAAGTTTGATCCTTCCATTGTGACATAGTGGTTTAAACACATCGCATTTGGAGTCACACAGCATGGTTTCAAACCCAGCTGTTTCACTTATAAGCTTTGAGATCTTGGGCAAGACTCAGTGGTCTCAACAGTCACATATCTCAAAACATGTGAAAGTGAAAGTCGCTCAGTCGTGTCTGACTCTCTGTGACCCCATGGACTGTAGCCCCCCAGGCTCCTTTGTCCCTGGAATTCTCCAGGCAAGAATACTGGACTGGGGAGCCATTCCCTTCTCCAGGGATCTCCTGATCCCAGGAGATCAGAGATCAAATCCAAGTCTCCTGCATTACAGGCAGGATTTTTACCATCTGTGCCACCAGGAAAGCCCTCAGAATACATACATACCTTGTTTTATTGTGCTTTGTTTTACTGTATTCCGCAGGATTGTTTTTTGTTTAACAAATTGAAGGTTTGTGACAACCCTTCATCAAGCAAGTCTACTGGCACCATTTTCCACCAGAGTTACTTTTTAATTAAGGTATGTACATTGTCTTTTTCAACATAATGCTGTTGCACACATAAAAGACTACAGTACAGTGTAAAAATCACTGTAGACGGTGACTGCAGCCATGGAATTAAAAGACACTTGCTCCTTGGAAGAAAAGTTATGACCAACCTAGACAGCTTATTAAAAAGCAGAGACATTTGCCAACAAAGGTCCGTCTAGTCAAGGCTATGGTTTTTCCAGTGGTCGTGTATGGATGTGAGAGTTGGACTCTAAAGAAAGCTGAGCGCCAAAGAATTGATGCTTTTGAACTGTGGTGTTGGAGAAGACTCTTGAGAGTAACTTGGACAGCAAGGAGATCCAACCAGTCCATCCTAAAGGAAATCAGTCCTGGATGTTCATTGGAAGGAGTGATGCTGAAGCTGAAACTCCAATACTTTGGCCACCTGATGTGAAAAGTTGACTCATTTCAAAAGACCCTGATGCTGGGAAAGACTGAAGGTGGGAGGAGAAGGGGATGACAGAGAATGAGATGGTTGGATGGCATCCCCGACTCGATGGACATGAGTAAACTCAGGGAGTTGGTGAGGGACAGGGAGGCCTGGCGTCCTGCAGTCCATGGGGTCACAAAGAATCAGACCCGATGGAGTGACTGAGCTGAACTGAACTGAGAGTGTAAAAATTACTTTTATATGCACTGGGAAACAAAAAAATTTGTGTGACTTACTTTGTTGCTGTATTCGCTCTCTTGCAATGGTCTGAAACTGAACCCGCCACATCTCCGAGATATGCCTGTACCTACAGGTATGCCTGTACCTACCTGTAGCAGACGATGTAGATGTTTCTGACTCATTGCCGTCAGTAAGGAACTGATGCTCTTCTTTCATGGATTCCCCCTCCACCCCACAATTCCTGCCACTTCTGCTGGTTTTTAACCAATGACTCTGGGGGAGGATGGAAGCCAAGCTCCCCCTTCTAGCCTACGCCCCAGCGTTGCCCCTGAAGGACTTTGGCTTGAGATGCAGCCTTACCTGGCTCAACTCCCCTTCCGTGACCTGCTTCCCCCGCTCCATACTGGTCTCTTCTGGGGCCAACTCAGGGATAAATCCCTTGCATTTTAACCTCATCTCAGCATCTGCTTCTGGGGACACAGAACTTCATATTTAGCCCTCTTAGAGTTTAGAAAGGATAGAGGAGGATAAACACTTAAAACAGCATCTGGCATATAGGAAGTGCTGTCTGAGTTTTAGCTATTGTTCTCGTCTGAGGTTGAACCTATAGTAGCGAGGAGAACCGAGGGAGTCATACAAGGACTTCAAACAAACATAAAGCCACAAACACACAACCTCTTGAGAATTGTTGAGGGAACTGAATAATCCACATGACTGCTTTCATTTGCATCACTGGTTGCACCCCTGGCCTTAATTACAAGGGAATAAGTGCTTCTGGCTGAGTTGTAATATAAAGAGGCTGCCACTGTGTGCTCCCATGAGACCCACCACAGGCATTCAATTTAGCTAATAAGTATGGCTACTGAAGACTTGAACGTTCTCACTCCCATGTGCTACTTTTTTTTCTTTATAAGTGAAAAGTCTTTGGTTCGTCCTTTAACTGGGTTTCATGGAGTAGTTTCAAGGTTGCTTGTTTGAAGGTAAGCAGCAGGAGTCTTAAGAACTTAATTTTAAGAAATTCAAAGAGAAAAGGATGCACTTTGTTCCTTGAGTTTCTTAAACCTATATTTCATATCCTTTCATAGTAATTTGTCTTTTATAGATAAAATATACACAAATCACTTAGGAAAAAAGGCATCTGAAATGACCTTGGGAGGCCAAGTTCTTCTGTTTTTAAATGGCAGACACAGGGTATATTATTAAGATTTCTATATGGTAGCATTTCTAGCACAGCTCAGTAAGAGCATTTACCATTTCTTTATTATTCAGTTCAAATATAAGGGCAAAGAAAGTTACTCATAGGATTTCTTTTTTTTTTATGGTTTTCATTTATCAGCTCCTAGGGAAAAAAAAAAAACTGGTATAGGCAAAATCCCAACATGATAAAACCAGAACTAAAGTAATAGTGGTTGGGGGGAAACTCTAAGTGAATTATTATGATCCTAGGTCCTAAAAAAAATTATTCTTCTCCGGTTCTCTCATCTGACCCCACTACAGTCTGGCTTTTGTCCACTTCACAGCACTTGAGCCATTAATGATCTCTTCCAGGACATAAAATGGAACGTTCGCTCTTCTACCCTTATTCACTTTAATCTATTTGTTGCTTTTGTTCGACTCAACACTATCTTCCTCCTCCTCCATAAGCCTCTCTTCTCCTAATTTTATCTGATCCTTTAGTATTTTCTTTCTTTTCTATTTTATTATATATTTTAAAAATAAAAATGAAAACGACAATTAGAGGTCGAAGGAAAAAAAGCACCCCCAACCCAAACACTGTTATTTCACTGGATTCCTCGGGGTTTTTTTAAATTGGTTTTCACATACCATGTATAGGATTTTGTAACCTTTTTCTACAAGATGTTTTATTTTAATTACTTCACGTTGTCATATAATCTCCATAACCTCCACCCTTAATTCCTTTGAATAATTGCATCTCTTGACTCGCTCCTCTCCCCAAGAAATCTGCTGATGAGCCAAAAAGTACTTTATGGCCCACATTCTCCTTTTACATTCAAGTCTCCCTTTTGTTTTAATGATATGAATACTATTAAGGAAACAAAACTCCAGTGTCTCACGGAAATATTTGTACCAAAATGCTATTTATTCTGAAAGTTAATCGGGCAATTTAGATCAAAGATGTATTCTTCTGAAGTGCCTAAAATATATCTTTCCTCTAAATAATTCCCAGGATTTTTTCAGAGTTCCCAGAAAAGTGACAGGTAGGCACAGGCACTTAATTAGTAGTTTTCAACAAGATTAGCATTTTCCAAATTCTGCTCCAGATAAAATCAGTGAAATACTAGTAGATGTGCTATATTAAAAAGAGGGAGGGAATGGGAGGGATCTCCATTATTAAAAGAAAAAAAAAATAGTAAAAACATTTTTACAGGGTCTCCTTACTGTGAGAATTTTCAGTCTTTACTACATTAATCCCAGCACCTAGCACAGTTGGTAGGTGACCAATAAATATTTGCTTAATATGTGACTGTGCATTGTGAATCTCCAAGAAATAATACTACATGTTACGAGTAAATTGGTAAAAGAAAGCAATTTATTTATTTGAGATATTTAAACAACTATTTAAAAGATTGTTTATGGTGGGATTGTTTAGACTAACTAAAAACAACCACAAACCTAATGTCCATCAACTTAGAGGCTGGCTGAATGAATTACGGTGCAGTAAAAGACCATGTAGCCATTACAAATTATAATATAGGTTAATATTTATTGACACTAAAAGATGTCAATGACATGTGAGAAAAAGTAGATTCTAGAACACTATGAAATTTTGTATGCTATCTGTCTACATAGGTAGATATATACATGTATATAGTAATTATTTTTGGTTGGTGCAATTATATATGATTTTCCCTTTGTATTTTATATTTTTATTTTTGATTATTATTTTTTGTGCAACCAATACATCTATTTTGTCAGAAGAAGAAACAATAGAATTATTTCAATATTTAAGCAATAAATAAATATAAGCTGCATTGATTGAATGGAATTACACAGCACTTAGTGGCCATCGGTATAAAACTGCAAATAGTAAACCAACCTTTAGAAAACTTTTCCAAGCTGAACACTTCCATCACAAAATTATTTTTAAATATTTCATCACAAAATATTTTTTAAATTGTTTAAACAAATTTGTTATTATTACCATTAATAACAAAATTAGTGGTAAAACTTATACTGATAAGTATAATGGTATAACTTATTTATACTGTCTAATACTTCTTTGCATCTCAGTTCTTAGTGTTACTTGACTACCTAAAGAACAACTTGAACCACAGTGAGCATCTTGGGAGCCAAAGACAGCACCTGCAGCCAGGACTGGATTGACTCTCACCTTGTTAACTATCCCTGTGACCAGGATCTGTAATGACTTTAGCCTCAATTTCCTGGACACTAGAATAAGGCTTAGGGACCAAATGGTATGTAGCACTCCTTTAGCCAAAACTTAATGATGTTACCTAAGATGTCTCGTCTTAATTGTAATGAGATTTTTGGAAAGTAAATGAAATGCAGGGAGTGCTATACAGTGATTTAAGTTATTTTTCTATCCCCTTTACATATGGTGAACATTATAATAATAAATCATCAAATAAATATACACATATATTTTTATATCAGTTCCATGCAGTGTTATCAAAGGTCTTATAAATTTGTATGTACTTTACCCAGCAATTTTACTTTTAGGATTTATCCTAATGAATTATTCAAGAATATATATATATAAATTTAACTTGATAAAGATGCTCATTTCAACATTATAATGGGGGTGGGGGGAGGCATTAACAGTATCCAACAAGGAACTAGTTAAATGGATTGCTGTACATCATAGAAAATCACAATAGTCATTAAATGATGGAGAAAAATATTTGTCATAGAAAGAGATTTACAACACATTTTTAAGTTGAAAAAAGGTTATAAAATAGCATTTATAATGTGATCCCATATGTTTGTTGTAAAATATGTATATGTTCATAAACAAAGGTACGGAAAGGTCTACAACAAAAATTTTACCTGGCAATCAGTGGGTTTATATGTGTCTTCTAAACTTTATAAAGTTAATATACATTGTTTATGGAACAATACAATCAGTGGACTTAGGGATTTTTCCCACAGTTTATTCTAAGGACTCTGGATAACATAAATAAATCACTTATTGTCCAAAAAAAAAAAAAATATGATTCAATAGGACTGTATCAGTAAATCCTTGCTTAAAATGGTAATGTTAAATGGTAAAATCATCAAAGATGCCTAATCACTTTTCCAAAAATAATAAAATTATAATAAGGACAGAAATGAATTTTTTACTGCCCTTGAAAAATGACAGTTTCAACTGCACATGGCCTGATATTTCTTGATCCTCAGTAATCTGAAAATTAAATAGTGCAGATCATCACCAAGGTCTATGACCAACAGGAAAATAAAGGAAACCAAGGTGTCATGATTCTGAACACCTGTAATTGGGTTACTTGAAGACTCACCATTTTCCACACTAAGGAATAATTCCAAGTCGTCTCTGTAAACTGTAAAGCCCTTCTTAACATTCACACCTCTAAATTTCAGAAAATAGTATGATTTATTTAAAAGGTGATTGGATCCCCAGAAGGCTGACAATTTTTACTGTGCCTAAAATATTCTATCATTTATAGCCGCCATCATTTTAAAAGAAAAGATATTCTAAACTTGAAAAGATCCTAATCTCAGATTTTTTTTAAGGTCCTTCAAGAAAAGTCCCTTTAGCTTTACAAATATAAGCAGTACCTTGTTGGTGTTTGTCTCATTTTGCTAGCAAAGCCTTTAGCAGGTACTAGCACTGCTTTTTAAGTCTGTTATCTAGTCAAGAGGTCTCTGTTTAAAAAAAGAAAACAGGGTAAAACACTGTGTGTATTTGGTCAACTATTCAGAAGGTTGCTGAGAAGCAATTCAGAGGATTTAAGAAAGTGAACTGTTTAACATTATTCAGGAAAGGACAATGTTTTTTTTTTCCTGTTGAATTTCATGTAAATAACGGTACACTGAAACTAAAATGAACTTAATCATTTTTCTTCCTATTTCCCAAACATCACTCATGTGTTGTGTTTACAAGTTTTGTCATATTTGCAGAACACCTCCACTATTATTTATTTTATGTTTTTCCTCTCAACCTCTTTCCTCGGCAGTAATACCTAGGAAATCAAAGGTTTGCTGGGTAAGTGTACACTTTTAACCATTCTACCATTTAAAGGATCTTGCATATTTGTCTCCACAAACACACACAAAGTCTAACTTCCTCATTTCACTGAGGAGCAGCGTGTTAAATGATGTCCTTTTTAACTTATGTGTTTATGGTCTTCCTTGAAGAGGATGGCAGAGCTGTTGATGGATTTGAAAAATAGTAGCAATGCATAGATTTTGTTCATGGCCCATCAGCTTAATTGTCTGTAATATACTTGTGTAATTTTACAGATGTTGCAAGTTACCTATCTCTCCTATTACCAATTTCAAATTTTTTTTAACAGTTATTAAACGGCTCAACACTCTCTACCTTGTATTATTCACTTATGCGATAAATATTTCTTGGGCACCCACTTTGTGTCTGACACTTCCCGGGCAAAGCAGTGAGTGGGCAAAACAGACCACATTCCTTACCTTCGGGAGGTTCACACTCTAGTAGACTTTTGCAGCTCTCTAAGGATATGGCATGTTTCCTCTTCTAGATTCTAAGTCCTTGGAGGACAAGATCTGGCTCTAATTTAACTCTGACTCCTCCATAGCACACAAGAGGGCCTTTGCACTGCTATCAGGAAATAACTGAACAATGAAAGTCTCCTTAGCCCTTCAGTTTATTTATACTTTGGCCCTAAGAACCACACCAATCATTTTCCCTTTTTTCCACTTAACCTGTCCTTTTTTCCCTTTTTTCCACTTAACCTGTCCTTTTTTCAGTTTTTAATTTTCCTGATTTCAATTTATAAAATTCTGAAGATGAGGAAAAAACAGAGAGAGAACTTGTGGTGAAGGAAAACTAGCAAGTGATGCAAGCAAAAAAAATGAACATTTCACCTGTTGCATTCAAAGTGCTCTATTTCAGAAATATGTCAGTGAAATAAATGCCTGAATGTTTAAATTTCCATAAAAAGAAGTGTTTAAAATATATTTGATAAAAATTTTTGAGCAGTATATATTTTCCAAAATCATTCAAAAACCTATTGGGGTCTTAAATCTGCTGTATTTAAGAATACTATTGTATACATTTATTTTTTTATCAAGCAAAGTCATAAATCCTCTCTTCCCAGCTTAAAAAAAATACATTGTATTTACCTTCAATTTGCATGATTTAATAAACATTTAATGTTACTAATTGTTCACCCTTAATAGGAAAGAAAACTAAACCAAAGATTTTTTCAAACTATTGTCACTGCTCACAGTTGAGATGATCACAGTCCCTTTTGCACAGATTCTTCTTCAGGAATTCAATTCACAGTGATTGACCTTTTTCCTTCCAATCTTTTCTTCCCTCTTATTAAAAAAAATTAAACCATACTGATGTATTCGAATTCTGTGTAAAGATTAAGCCTATAAAAGGGGTAGACTCAGGCTTTAAGGCATTAAATATCATATTTCATCTCTCTTTTTTGTGGAACTCTCCTGCCTTCACCTAAATCAGTGTGGACTTTACAGGTTGCACAAAGCCCCGGAACTCTGGCCCCAGGTGAGTTGCTCAAGGTCGTGTGCCTTCGGTAGCAAAGTCAAGTTCTGTGCCCAGCACCCCTCCCCCACTACCTCCCCTCAAATAAGAAAGTTGCTAATAGTTCTCAGCAAGACCTCTAAGTATGTAAAACCTCTAAACTCAGTTACCTGTTACCGTCAATACTTTTTTCAAGTGGGGAAAAAAAGGTAGCAAGACTTTCTAGAGAGAAAGAAAAAAGCTGACAAGTCTAGATAAGAACCAACTATGTCGGTAATGGGATTTTTCTTGGGTTTTTGCTGCCTTTTTAAAAAATTTATTCTATTGAATATATATAGTTGATTTCCAGTGGTGTGTTAATTTCTGCTGTACAGCAAAGGGATTCAGTTTTATACATATATATATATATATTCTTTTTCATATTCTTTTCCATTATGGTTTATCATAAGAGATTAAATATAGTCCCCTGTGTTATACAGTAGGTCCTTGTTGTTTCTCCATTCAATATATAATAGTTTGCATCTTCTAACCCCAAACTCCCAATCTACCCCTTTTGGGGGGCTGCCTTTTCATTCAATTTTTAGCATCAAGTCAGAATCACTGTATTGCCTGCATCATGAGGACAAACCCAGCTTAACCTCCCTGCCCCACCCCCCAACCCGGCTCCCTAACTCCCCCACCCCCCACCCCGCCCCCGCTGGCCTCTTTTTCTTTCTTTTTCTCTCCAGATACAAGAGAACATGATTGGTAGTTTGAGACCTGATCCATCTGACTCTCAAATAGTTGGTTATTTTTCTCTGGCTCTCTTTCTGCTCCTTCTTATTCTGGAGAAACCCTGCCTCTAGTAAAAATGATGCAGTGCGACTGAGGTGCCAGTGTTTGGACTGTAAATTACGCATTTGGACAGCTTTTGCTGCACTCCAGCCTGGAAACAGAGGTTGATTTCTATTGAGTCCACACCTTTGCTTGCCAGTGAGAAATACATGGGTGCCTCTGGCTGTCTGCTTTGTAAACACTCCAAGTCAATACATATGATTCTATTCACTCAGAAAATGTGTCAGAATTTAACACATAACAAGTATTAACACTACAAACAAATATGATACAGAGTGTCATCCTTTAAGGACCTTTTAACTTACATGGGGTTATATACAAAGGTGTTGATTATATATATAAAGTTGTTGATTATATGTCAAGAAGTACAGATGGATAAAGACTTACCTTAGGAAATGGAAATCATTATGGGCAGAAATGTTTGGAGATGGCTTCTCAGAACAGATAGAACTCAAGCTGAGTATGACAGTCAGAGGTAGAGTTTTTAAAGCCAGAAAGAAGAGCTTGTCCTTGATGCGATATCCAGTAAGGAGCAACTGAACGTTCTTCAACAGAAAAAGCAATTTTTTTGAGATGTGTTTGACAGCAGTAACCAAGGCACACAGAATAGGGAGAGACCATAGATGAAGCTCATCTATAAATGCACAGAACATTTAAAGAAACTGGAACAGAGTTTGTTAGGAGCCTTCATTTTTCCCGGGTGGTAGAAATGTCTTATCAGTTTTGGGGGTGGGGTCTTGCGTTTGGGTGGCACCATGATGCTAAGGCAAGATGTGCTTAGCAGGGGTAAGAACCCCTGGTCCTTGGTTATCTCTCTTTTGAATCCTCTCGAACCTACGGGGTTCTTACTGCGTTATTCCATTCCTTCAGGGTGCAGCCTGGGAGGAAATAAAACAAGCATGCCCCCTTCACAAACACTCCAACTTCCCTCTGGCTTTCTTTCCAATTCTCCCTCTTACTTCCTGGGCAGAGGCCTTGCTCGTACATCACCTCGGATTTGCTATGACTGGAGCGAGCCCTGAGTTTCCTGAGATCCTAGGCTTCTGGAGTCCAAGAGTTTTCTCAGTTCTACTTTGCAATATCATTTCATCTCTGACTCAGTGCCACCGACTGAATGGTGATGGAAGGGGTTCAGAAGGAAATGCAGAGCTGTGTATGATCTTTGGCTGCCTACTGCTATTGTAATAATCCAGCAATAAAGCCATCAGCAAGGAGTGGCATAAGAATAGAAATAAAGTGAGATTAAAAAAGAAATAGCGGAAAAGAAGAAATAACAAGATCTTGTTTGTGGCATACTCACAGGATGTAAATGAACTTGAGGGATTGAATGGAACTGATGTCAGCTGTCATCAGACAGATTTTTCCATGGCTCAAATTCCCCTTTCACCTTTCCCTTCATGCACTATTAGCACCAGGTCCTGTTAATTAAAAGTTCTCCAAACCCGTATCTCTTCTTTCCGTTATTGCCCTTGTTCACGCCAGCAACATCTTTCTCTGGGCTATCGAGTGCATTACACTTCTTATTTCTCTCTCTGTCCTCACCCTCCTGTAATGTATCCTTGATTCAGCCATGAAAATGACCTTAAGCAACAATTGAATCATGCTTGCCAAACTTTTCTGGCTCTGTAGTACCATACAGGGCATCTAATTCCTAGGCACACAGCTTTATAGAACCTTTATAGAACTTTTATAGAACCTTTCATCATTGGGCCACTCCTGCTGATCCTGCTTTACCTAAGGTCTCCTTCCTAAGGCTGCAGCTTGGGCCAAGCAGGAAGGCAGCGAGGCGCAGTGGTCCAGGGCACAGACTTGTTACACGCAGCCTGCTTTGAGTCCTCACCCCGCTGTTCACTTGAACAAGTTATTTATAGTGATCCTTCATCTATAAAATGTTGTTAGGAGGATTAGGTGAGACTTTATTTTAAAAGTGCACTTAGTACATAGTCAGAACTATGCAAGCGTCTGCAGTAAGACAAAAATACCTCCCCAGATTGTCAAGGTCTCTCCTACCCCAGTGAATTTACACCTTCAGGTTCTTAATCCCATTTGTGGGGGCCTCTCTTTCCCTTGGTCAATTTTTAGTCTTCCTTCTGAAAGTGAAAGTGTTAGTCGATCAGTCGTGTCCAACTCTGCAACCCCATGGACTATAGCCCACCAGGCTCCTCTGTCCATGAGATTCTCCAGGCAAGAATACTGGAGTGGGTTGCCATTCCCTTCTCCAGGGGTTCTTCCCAACCCAGGGCTCGAACCCAGGTCTCCTGCACTGCAGGTGGATTCTTTACCATCTGAGCTACCAGGGAAGCCCAGTCTTCTAAGAGGAGTTAAAATGTCAGGTCCTCTGTGAAGCCTTTCCACTTCACTTTGTTAATCCCCTTGTGAACACTTTTATTGTATTACAATTTGTTTTAGTTTTCTGTGGCTGCTAGGACAAATTATTGCAGTCTGGGTGGCTTGAAACAACAGAAATGTATTCTCCCGGTTCTGAAGCCTAGAAGTCTGGAATTGGTGTCCCGGAGCTGACATCAAGGTCTTAGCAAGACCACAGTCCTTCTGGAGGCTCCAAGGGGAAAATCTGCTCCTTGCCTTTTCCAGCTTCTGCTGGAGGTCCCGCATTCCCGGGTTTATGGCCACATCCCTCCCATCTCTGAGTCGGTCTGTCAAATCCCCTCTGGAGATGTGGGAAGACTCTTGTGATGGCATTGAGGCTCCACCTGGACAATCCAGAATAATCACACAGCTCAAGATCCTCAATTTAACACATCTGCAAGACCCTTTTAAACCATATAAAGTAACACGTACAGGCTCTGGGGATCAGGGCCTAATACCTTTGAGTGCACGTGTTGGTCTTTTCACCATGGTACGACAAGGATTTAGCACTGGGTAAGAACGTGCAATCAATAAGTGAAATACACGAAATATAGAGGTTTGGTGGTTCAGGCAAGGGGCCCACTGTCCATGTTCACTGGTATTCCTTCTTTGCTAAGGCTTTATATCCCCAGGCCAGAGCTGTTGCTTTCATGTGCTAATCTGTGGCCGGAAGGATATGTTACTCATAAATTATTCAATAGATCACCTTCTAGGTTAGAGAAGTTAAGTGAATTTAGCACTTCTTATCGCTTCCCCTGAGCTATGGTGAGGCAAAGTCCCCCAAAAGCTCCGTTCAAGCTCCATTCTTTCCAAGCTGTGGGGTGGCAGGCAGTGAAAAAGGTGGAAGGAGACTCTCCCGGAATGCGAGAATGCGTGGCGGCTGGCTGACAAGCATGAGCTGCATTAAGAGTGCTGTCATCAGTCTGCTGCACTGGTGAGCTGCCATTCCTTGGCAGTTTATTTTAAACACAGTTTTCTTCATAAGCTAAGCTCCTAAATTAATGGCTAAACTTAACTGACCATCTTTCCATCTTGAGTCATTTGGGTTCAGCACAGGCATTTTTCTAAAATGAGGCTGTTTCTTGTCCAGTGTTCTTAAATTAGACCCATCCTCACGTAAGTCTGTTCCTGCCACGACTCACCTGGAAAGACAACTCAGCAGTTAACATGATTGTTTTGCTCAGCTGTTGGAAATCCTTCTCGGCGAAAGAGGAAAAGATGACTCGCAATAAAAGTTAACAAGCAGATAACTGCATAAGGAATCCTTAAATGGCACATTGTTTACTGTATTGTAATTGTTCATTTCTATGTCAGTCTTTTCATCTTTGTGCTGGTTAGAGCTGCCAGAAATCAGAAAGTTAAAAAACTATGTAGAGTCACCGAATTTATCCAAGATTTGCCTATGTAGGTGTATATCTGAAAGCTTCTGAGGTTTAAGATAATTCTTTCATTAACATACAACATCCATGTGTAGTAAAACACAGTAAAAAAGCTGATTTAGGTTTACATGTGTGCTCAGTCGTATCTGACTGTTTGCGACCCTATAGATTGTAGCCTGCCAGGCTCCTCTCCATGCAATTTTCCAGGTAAGAATTCTGGATTGGGTTGCAATTTCCTCCTCCAGGGGATCTTCCTGACCCAGGGATCTAACCTCCGTCTCCTGTGTCTCCTACACTAGCAGGCAGATTCTTAACCACTGCACCACTTGGGAATTTCATGATTTAGGTATGGTAACCGACATAAAGCTCATCTAACAGAATCTGGCATCTGTCAGAGGCTTTTTTAATCAGAGGAGACTCCTGTGGGTTGTCCAAGAGGACCTATGTACCTCCTAAAATCATCTAGAACAACACTCTTCCTCTAGCCTTGCTCTAGTCACCCCTTCATTGTGGTCACACTTCTTCCAACCAATGACACTTTGCAGGTTGGAAAGCTGCAATACAGCTGCAGTACAGCTGATCTACTGATACAAGGTTGTGGTGAGGAAAGTGCAGCATTTATTGCAGGATGCCAAGCAAGAAATCCACGTAACTAGTGCCCAGAAGGTTTGAACTCCCCAGTGGCTTTCAGGGAAGGGTTTTTTAAAATGGTGATGGGGTTGTGGGGTATATGACCAACTTGCAGACCCTTTTCTGATCAGTTGGTAGGGAGGTAATCTGGAGTCAACATCATCAACCTTCTGGTTCCAACCTGTCTGGGGTCTGTGATGTGCTGATGGTCACCATGCAGTTAACTTCTTCCACCTGACAGGGATTTCAGTATCTGTAAAGCAGCCCAGAGGATGGCTCAGAATATTACCTATAACCCTTGAGGAGGAACTAAATGATTTTGGCTTTATTTAATGGATAAACTTTTGTTTTGTCTTGCTTGACTGTTTTCCCTTTTTTGTACATTCTCTCACTTCTCAGATTAAACTTACTCTTTGGAACCTGGGGAAGGCCTGGGAGGCTAAAGTTTTCCTACAGACAAGAGGCAGGTGGGGGACATGGGAGGGGCTGGGATCTGCTCCCAGAAGGCCCCACGGGGTCCTGCTCGGTTACACGTGCTGTTCCCTCTGTTTAGAATGCTTGTCCCTCCTCTTCTCTTGATTAAGTTCTGTTCATCCTTCAGATATTAGTTCAGTCATTACTGTCTCTGAAAAGCATTCCTCAGTCAGTTCAGTCACTCAGTCGTGTCTGACTTTTGGCGACCCCATGAATCGCAGCACGCCAGGCCTCCCTGTCCATCACCAACTCCCGGAGTTCACCCAGACTCATGTCCATCGAGTCAGTGATGCCATCCAGGCATCTCATCCTCTGTTGTCCCCTTCTCCTCCTGCCCCCAATCCCTCCCAGCATCTGAGTCTTTTCCAATGAGTCAACTCTTCGCATGAGGTGGCCAAAGTACTGGAGTTTCAGCTTTAGCATCATTCCTTCCAAAGAACACCCAGGGCCGATCTCCTTTAGAATGGACTGGTTGGATCTCCTTGCAGTCCAAGGGACTCTCAAGAGTCTTCTCCAACACCACAGTTTAAAAGCATCAATTCTTCGGCGCTCAGAAAAGCATTCCTAGACTAGGTCATGTCCTCTAAGCACTGCTCCAGCACTTGAGACTGTTGACAGTTTATATTTGTTTATGTGATTATCTGATTAATGTCTGCCTCCTCTGCCAGACAGACTGTACAAAGCTGAGGACACGGAATGTCAGTTTTTTGTTGTTGTTGTCATTGCCATTATATCACCAGCCTTTATCACTGTTGCTGGAACACAGTAAGCATATCATAAATATTTAAATGTTGAATGAATATGTCATGGAATCTCTTGCTAGCTCTGCTTCATTTTCCTTATTAGTAAGAAAATGCCTCTTCCATTCCCCAAATTCTAGGATATTATGGTTCCTGGATTTTTTTTTTTGGTTTAAAAAAACACTTTATTTGGCTGTGTTGGGTCTTAGTTGCAGCATGTGGGATCTTCAGTTTCAACACACAAGATTTAGTTCCCCAAACAGGGATCCAACCGGGCCCCCTGCATGGGGAGCTTGGAGTCTTGGCCACTGGACCACCAGGGAAGTCTCTGGTTTCTGTTTTGAGCCTACAAGATTGACTGTCATCTGCCTGCCATGTCCAGTGCTCTCTTAACCCGCGGTCCTGTGTTCAGTCGCCTCCCTTCCAGTCTATCGGCAAAGCTGCAGCAGAACCGTTTAAAACACTAGACTGATCAGCGCACCCCGCTGCTTAACCATTTTCAGAGACTCCCACACCTTCTCTGGGAGGAAACTCGTCTCCTGAGAAGATGCCCTCCCATTACTCGTGCCTCACCTCCTGTCCTCTCCCTGAGATCTCCGTCTCCACTCAACACAGCAGGTTGCAACTACACACCATTCTTTCTTTCAAGTCCCTCTGTCTTCACATGCAATTCTTTCAGCCCGGCCAACTGTCCTCTTCTTTTGTACTTAAGTCTCATCCATCATCCAGGCCCAGCTCAAAGGTTACGTGAATGTGGCACCTGCCTTGACCAAACCTGCATTCTCCATGCTGTTTGTCCTCCCCTGCCTGTTTCCCCGCAGAACGCTTTGTGCAAGCCACCATAACACCACTTGTCTCAGGGAGCTGTCTTTCTTTGCAGAGGGTCATTTCACTTAAGAGCGTGGGCCTCATATTCAGACTGACTGGAGGCTGAAACCAAATTCTGCAACCTAGCAAATTCTGCAACCTAGCTGTATAGCCTTGGGAAGTACTCTGAGTTTTAGTTTCCTAGTTTTGGAAATGGGAAACATATAACACCTAACTCACTGGGCAGTTAGAATTACATATTTAATGGGGGTAACGTGTTTAAGCCACTTAGCTCAGTATTTGACCCGGTAACACCCAATAAGGATTGTGAATGTATGGTATGCAAAGGTCCAGACCTACATTTTGCCCCTCTTTCTATCCCACTGACTGGCCACAGTGGGTGCTCAGTGAATGCTTCTTAAAGTGTCTAAATGGGAGAGTATCCATGATGTATTCTTCTCTTCAGGAAGGCCAGAGGCTTATTCATTTTAGGAGTTTTATTGAAGGGTCAAAAATTCTGATGACATACTCAAATCACACTGATCTTACCCTTTGCTGAACTACTCCTGAACTTACACAGGCAACCTAGTTTGAGATTACACTTTAAGTATTAGTGCTTTTGCTAAATCCTCTCTTTATACACGGAGTTCTTACAGCCCGCACATCAACTGCAGCCTTTCCACACTCCTGTGCAGAACAGATTAAACCCTTCTTTCTCATACGGAAAATCCTCTCTGTGACTCATAACCTAATTGACTTTTCCAAGATGACAGTGCGTGGTCAAGCCGATTCGATCCCTAGCCGTGTGCTCTGGCCACAGCACGGCACTGCCCCCGGGCAAGTCTTAAGTTCCTTGACTGCAAGGTTATCTCCTGCCTCCTCCGCATCGTTGTCTGTACGCAGAGTCTGAGTGAGCAAGCCTGACCAGTGCACTTCCTTTTTCCGTCCACGTAATTAACTTCCACCGGAGGGGCAGAGGGAAAGAAGTAGGTTCACAATCAATACTTGAGATTCCCTGGGAGTCATACTGGGCTCTAAAAACCTTTCACCTTGGGGAAGCACCTTTTAACCCTCGGCACCTAGCAGTTTCCTACTGCGGTTTCCCTTCGGTGTTCCCCGAGGACTCCTTCTAGGGTTCTCGACAAGGACAGAGGAACCGAACTGAAGGTTGAGAAGCATCTTGCCTCCCTACGCCGCCAACTTCTATTAACCCAGCGCGGGCCATCCTACTGGCTGGTCCAGGGGAGGCGCTGGGTACCTGCCCCACCGCGATCCCATCCCGCCCACCGGAACGCGGCCGCCACCGCGGCCCGCACCCTCCGCCAGGACGCACACGCCTCCGACCTCCTGCCTGGAGCGGCCCCGGGGAACGCAGCTCCGGGCGGTGGCCGCAGCGGCCGACAGTGGGCCGAGTGCGGGGCCACAGGCGAGGGTCCCGCACGCGGGCGGGGCTGCCGGGCCGGGTCCCCCGCCTCCCGGGGGCGCGCGAGCGCCGGGCGGGGCCGCCGTCCCTTCCGGGGAAGCGGTGGCCGCCGCGTCCGCCGGGCGGCTTCCCGCCCCCGCGGCTCCGGGTGACGCTGCTCCAATAACAGCGCGCGGGGAGCCGCAGCCGCGGGAGGCCGCCCTCCGCGCCAGCCCGGCCGCCGGGATGAGGGCCGAGGGTGACGGCGGGCTGGAGCGCTTCTGCAGCCCGGGCAAAGGCCGGGGTCTGCGGGCCCTGCAGCCCTTCCAGGTGGGGGACCTGCTCTTCTCCTGCCCGGCCTACGCCTACGTGCTCACGGTCAGCGAGCGCGGCAACCACTGCGAGTTCTGCTTCGCCAGGTAGGGCGGTGCCGGCGGGCGCGCAGGGGCTCGGGGGGCGCCGCGCGCGCGGGCGGGCCGGAGTGTGCGCGCCTCGCGGGGTCCTAGCGCCCGCGGCTCCAGGGCGGGGGTGGGGAGCGGGAGGGGACCTGGAACCCGGCCCTGGCCGGGCCACGTGCACTCAGAAAGACCCGCCAAGTTCCCGCCGCACGCCCGGCACCAAGGCACATTTCTCTGCTGGCCCCCGTGGGCTGTGTGAACCCGCCAGGGCAGGGTCGTGCCTGCAACACGTGGGCTCGGAGCCAGGCTTGTCCCCAACCCTGGCTACTCGGCGCTTTGCCGGCGGGGCCCCAGGTTTCGCGCAGTGGCCACAGCCACAAGCCACCTTTCACTTGTGCTTCCTGCGATGTGATCTGTGCACCCCCCCTCCCTTTCAGCCCCGCGCTGCCGCAGGCTTGCCGTGTTACCGCCGAGGAACTTAATGACACTTCGTATTTCATGTGAAGTACGTGGCCCCTCGTCTTTCTTGTCACCCTCTGCGCTTGGTCTTTGGGGAGAAGCCAGGGGGTCACCGATCCTGGGTTCAGAGGGACTGCAACGGGGGGACGGAATTTAGCCCTTGTTTGGGGTTGGGGAAATCTGGTTGCTTGGGGGATTAGGCAAAACGTCTGGTTGGAATTGGTATTTAAATGGAGCAGATCATGTATGTGTGTATATGTATATATATTCACATACACCAACGCATAATTATACCTTCAAGCCTTATGACAGTTTCAGACCTAAAGGCACCCTTAGAAAGCATGAATGCAACACTTTATGTTTTAAGGGGGAGAGAACTACTGCCCAGAGAAGAAGTATGTATATTCACGCTTATAGTTAAGAAAATGAAATCTAATGTCCTCAGTTCCGCCCATTGCCTACCTACCCAAGTCTTCAATAAAAGGACTGAGGCAGGAAGCATGGCATTGGAGTTTATGCCATGGGACCTTCCTGGGCCCTGCTTTACTTTCTTTGAACCTCAGTTTCTTCATCTTCGAAGTGGAGACTTCTGGGCTAGATTAAGCCCACCTGAGGTTTGCAGGTACCTTTTGAATACAGATCTCCAGCCCAACACACGCCAAAGAACTCAGTGCCTGAGATATGTTCATCTTATTTCACGGTAAGACAGAGCAAAAGAAGGGACAAAAGCTAAATACTATAGTCATCTTGCCCAGACTCCCTGCCAGAGCTGTCTTCCGCTTTGGGGGGACCTGGAAAGGAACTAGACACAGAATCATGCCGTGGGCAGCTTAAGGGCTGTATGTGATGTGTCTCTTTGAATTGGTGAGCCAAGAGCTAAAGGGTCATGGCACCACTTTGCGACGTTTGAGTGAAGTGAGCATTGGGTTTTCCCAAAGTTAAAAAGGCTGCTGTGTCTGGTCCCTTGATCTTCTGAGCCTTGCTGTGGCTCAGAGTCTGAAGCAGCGTGGGTGTCTGGAGTGGCAGGAGCAAAGCAAGGTCACCCCGCACGGAAGGGGCCTCCCTCCTGCGTCAGGGATCCTGGTGATTCCTGGGAACCATCATGGCAGAGAAGACTGCGGGACCAGGCACCTAGTAGGCGCTCAGATGTCTGTTACCAGACTCCTCCTCCTGTGAATTTTATAGATCAAATCCAGCTGGGTTCGCAGTGGAGCAGCAGAAGGGAGAGATGGTTCTCTTTCGCCTCCGAACTGTACCTACTATGCCCGCCCTCACCTCCGGATGGGAAGGTGCTGCCAGGTGCGGCTTGGCCAGTCAGCGCGCCCTATGGGACGGCCTTTGCTTTTGTTTCCCCCTTTTCTGAGTGACATTCGTTAGTGCCACTGTTGCCTCAGGCCCCTCTCCGGCTGCCGTGCACTGGGGAGGGACCACTGCACCTCCCCCCACTTTTCTCTGGCTGAGGTGAACCTCTGTCAACACCCACAGTTCCTTTCCTCTCTGTCCCTGAGGACTCATTTGAAATCAGCTAAAATAACACACAAGATACGATGACATCATGACATCATGATACCTGTGAAATCAGAAATATCTTTGTACTCACTCTGTGGTTTCTGTTAAATCCAGTTCACTTAGAATTAGTGGCTAGATCAATCTCAAAGATTTAGCACTGTTTCCTCTGTCAGCTGTTCGTATAGATGGAGGACAGATTATTCTGTTCAGCTATACTGGAGGTACGGGTATATGTCCCCAGGGTTCCCCCAGGGGTGGGAACAAAATTCTCAAATACTCTTCCATGACTTCCCCTCCCCTGCCATAAAAAGAAAACTGCACATATTGTTTCTTGTGCCAGAAGTTGAAGGTAAATAATAGTGCTTAAGACAGATGAGCCTGCAGAGATCTTCCCTATCATAGTAATTGTATCGGGGTTTGACTTATTTTGAAAGAAAAGAAGTGATGTTTTTCAGAAATAAGTATGTTCTGCAAATGGAAAAATAATAGGAAGTCTCTTAAGTCACAGCAAAGTGGAATTCTTACTGTCAGGGTAACACAAACAAAGGTTTGCATCTGTATCACATTTTCTCAGGGTGACACTTGGGAAGATGTGTATCTTGCCTCAGCTGCTAAGAGGCAGCTCCTAAAAATATAAATGTCTTCAAGTTGGGAGCTGTCCTCATCAGACCTCTCAGATTTTTTTTTTTTTTTTGGTGCACACGCACACAAGCACATACGTTGGCCTGGTCAGTATTTTGTGGCACGCTTTTTCACTTGATATTTAATGTATTTTAACACTTGGTAGTATTTGTCTCAGAAAGAGAAAAATCTGTATCCCATGTTCCATCTGAGAGGGCGTCCCTGGTAGCTCAGTGATAAAGAATCCACCTCCCAGTACAGAAAACCCGGGTTTGATTACTGAGTCAGGAAAATCCCTGAAGAAGGGAATGGCAACCCACTCCAGTATTCTTGCCTGGAGAATTCCATGGACAGAGGAGCCTGGCAGGCTGTAGTCCATGGGATCCCAAAGAGTTGGACGTGATTGAGTGACTTTCACTTTCTATGGGCACATGCTCCAATAATCGATTCCCTGCATCTTTTTACATGTGTTTTAAAGAAATGGGTAGGAAGATTAAGATAGCCAACAGGGACTTTCCTCGTGGTCCAGTGGTTAGGAATCCACACTTCTGTTGCAGGGATCATAGGTTTCCATCCCTGGTCCAGGAACTAAGACCCCTCATCTGCATGGTGTTCCCCCCCAAAAAGGTATATGTACACACATGCACACACACACAGACAACAGATTTCTTCTAAAAAGTTACACTAAAGAATATAAAATTCAGCCATTTGTACAGTAGATAATGAGATATTGGTTTGCCATTTTCAACATTTCAGTATTTCAAGTTTTTATTTTATTTAGAGACTGCAAAGGAGGGACTTTGGGGCCAGATTGACTGGGTTGGAATTCTGGTTTTATCCCTTCCTGATGGATTGTCTTGAGCCAAATTATTTAGCCCCTCTGGGCTTGCTAGGTGGTACTAGTGGTAAAGAACCCACCTGTCTGTGCAGGAGACATAAGAGATGTGGGTTTGATCCCTGGGTGGGGAAGATCCCCTGGAGGAGGGCGTGGCAACCCACTCTAGTATTCTTGCCTGGAAATCCCATGGACAGAGAAGCCTGGCAGTCTACAACCCATAGGATTGCACAGAGTCAGACATGACTGAAGCAGCTTAGCATGCACGCACTTACTCCCAGCTTCCTTTATCTGTGAGCAGTGCACATTAACACCCACCTACTGAGCTGGTCCTGAGTCAGGGAAGTCAAGTGCCCAGTACAACCCGGACCACTCGGGAGGTGTCACAGTTGGCTCGGTGTCTCGCTTCTATGGACTTGTTTGATGAGCTCTGTTGGCTAAATGTTAAATAGTATGAGAACATATTCTCATTTCAGGGACATTTTTTATGGCGGTTGGGTTGAGCTGGGGAATACTGGGAAGACAATATTGTACCTTGTTGGCCAGTGGAATCATCATTCAGATGGCAAGTTGACCCAGAGTTGAAAGCAGCGGTTCTCAACCTCCCATTCAACAGCATAAATAATGGGTGTCTGGGATCAGTTTTCAGTATTTTCCAGAACCTGATGAAAATGATATGATGAGCCTACACAGGTAAATATAAATTTTTTTTTTTTTTTAAAGAGCCTTGTGTAGCTCCAAAATGATTAACGACTTTAATACTCATTTTACCCTGGAATTAAACAAAGGTTTGAAATAAGAAATGGAGGAAGACAGAATGTTCCACCTAGCAAGGATACCACGGCTCTGCTCTGCTCTCTGCCTTCAGCGTGATTCAGCTGTGGCAAGGAGCAGTCCTGCAAGACTTCAGGTGTGCACAGTGCCAGGGCAGGCACATTTTTCACACGCAGGGAGCATCATTTCTGTTCTGGAGTATCAGGGCCCAGTGACCAAGCTGCATGATGAGCAACGATTTGAGGTGAAAGAGACAGACTGGCAGCAGGATAGATATCCTAAGTGAAATTCAAACCCTGGTGAGTTAAAACCACCAGCTAACCCCTTTCCCTCCAAAAAGCAATTGCACAATATCCTCGTAGTCGTAAAAATTTGAAGATCCCATATAAGATGATATTCCTTTAAATCGTGTTGCTCTTTGCAGCTCATAAAGCATTTCCAGGTACATTTGTGTTTTGATCCTTCCAAGGATGGCTTGTGTAGAGAAGACCTTGTCCCGTCTTACGTAGGAAGTAACTGAGTGTTGGAAAAGTTGTTTCCTTGATTTTCACATTTTGCGGGGGGCAGATATTGAGTGCCCTCTAAGGGCCAGCCTCTTCACTGAGGGAACTGTGTCTTTCTGTTCTGAGTGTGGTTTTCCTTCACTGTCCTTTTTTTTTTTTTTAATTTTTATTGGACAATAATTGCTTTGCAATATTGTGCTGGTTTCTGCCATACATCTACATGAATCAGCCACACATATCTCTGTCCCTTTTGACCTGAAACTACCGTGTGAGTCACACCTGGACACGAGGACTTAAGTCACTGCTGCTTTCTCAGGTGAACGCAATTTTTATCACCTCTTTTCTTTTGCTTCCCCCTGCCTCTGTGGATAATGCAACAGATTAATGCGTCGTTTCTAAAAGTTCAGCAAAATCAATTGATTCATCTATCTTGGATGTATATCTTATGCTGCTGTGGTTTCAGGGATTTTTTTTTTTTTTATTCTAACAGTTTGGAATTTGTGTAACAACTGCATATATTCTTCTGTATCATCCACTATTACCTGATAAAATGTAAAAAGAAATATGAGGCTTTGGTCCTTCGGTGAGTTTGGGATATTTTTATTTTTTTTAATTTCACTTTTATTTATTTACTGTGACTGCGCTGGGTCTTCGTTGCTGTGTGCGGGCTTTCTAGTGGCGGTGAGTGGGGGCTGCTCTTTGTCCCCGTGCACAGGCCTCTCATTGTGGTGCCTTTCTCATTGCAGAGCTCAGTCTCTAGGCCCGTGGGCTTCAGTAGCTGCAGTCCTCACGCTCAGTCATTGTGGCACCGGGCTTAGTTGCCCCATGGCATGTGGGATCTCCCCAGACCAGGGGTTGAACCCAGCTCCCT
Organism: Bos javanicus; assembly: GCF_032452875.1. NCBI lineage: Eukaryota > Metazoa > Chordata > Mammalia > Artiodactyla > Bovidae > Bos > Bos javanicus. Next base: position 70,005,956 of record NC_083883.1, on the reverse strand, counting down.
TGCATTGGCAGGTGGACTCTACTACTGGATCACCAGGGAAGTCTGGGATATTTTTAAATGTGCTCAAATTATTTAAAAGGAGTTTGTCATCTTCGTCTTTATAGCTACATATAAAGAGTTTGTTTCTGTGTGTGCTGGTAGGGCAGCACAAGGATGTGGACCACCCCTGCATATTTATTTTCCTTAAACAGACCCATTCTTCAGAACTTTGCTCTATGCAAAGTTAAACAGACATGGTTTGGGAATAGAATTCATGATGCAGCTGTGCTGAAAGGCCCCTGGATGGTATTCCTGTAGGACAAGCACTGTCTGTCCTAATGGCACGCTGTCTGTCCGAAGATTCTTTAAAAGATGCTCAGAAATGTCTTAAATTTCTTTGGGAAGATTCAGGGCTCAGGTCTGTAGTTTGGCAGCAGCTGATTTTCAACAGAACTCAGAATTGCTAAGAACCTGGGCCAGTGAAGTTATTTTACAGAACTTAAAATAGAAAACTGCAAAGAAAGTTGCAACTTGATTTTGGTGTTTGAGACTTAACGCTGTTGCCTGAGGTTCATATCCCTTCTTTTTCTTGTCAATATAAAGAAAACATGAAATCATTGTAATTTTAAGCCTCTATATTTCTGCATCCTGAGGAGGCAATCAGTAATTACAATATCCCTTTGTAACTGGAGTCATCAATAACTAAGGTCATTCCCACCGTACGCACATGTTGTTTTTTGTACTTCAGACGTGGAGAGAAGTAATCACATTTCTCAGTTTGAGGACCTGATCTGTGCCAGGACAATTGGATTGAAATTTCTTCTGTCTTACTGATTCTGCATTCCCATGTCCTGTTCTTCTCAAAGGCAGCCCTGCTCTGCTTTGCCTGCTTGCCTTTAAGTCCATGAGTATATAGTCCTGATCACCACCAGGGAACTAGGCAGACCTGGAACAGGGCACCCTGATTGTATCTGACCAGATGTAGGCTTTGAGCCCCCTTCTGGAGGGGCTTCCCTGGTAGCTCAGCTGGTTAAGAGTCTGCCTGCAATGCAGGAGACCCTGGTTCAATTCCTGGGTTGGGACCATCCCCTGGAGAAGGAATAGGTTACCCACTCTAGTATTCTTGGGCTTCCCTAGTGGCTCAGACAGTAAAGAATCAGCCTGCAGTGTGAGAGACCTGGGTTTGATCCCTGGGTTGGGAAGATCCCCTGGAGGAGGGCATGGCAACCCCCTCCAATAATCTTGCCTGGAGAATCCCCATGGACAGAGGTGCCTGGCGGGCTATAGTCCATAGGAGCGCCAAGAGTCGGACACGACTGAGCGACTCAGCACAACAGAGCGCTGGTCAGCCTGGAGGTTAGTCGCTTCCCCCTGGAGAGGGGCCCACTCTGGAACTAGAGGTCTCTGTCCTCTCTCAAGGGATTTGTATTAATGTGATCAGTCTCTGTACACCACCATCAGTCTCCCATTCTCATCCCAACCCTCGCATCTCTGGATTTCTAGTGAATCTGTGGGAGTTTAGGGGTGCAGTCCTCCAGCAGGGAATTGACTGAAGTAACTGCCTTTTCAGGGGCTGAACCCACGACCTTGGCCTCATTAGCACGGGCGCTCTAACCAGTCACAAAGCCACACACCTCACTTTGTGTAACTTCTGCTGACTCTGTTCCTACCACCCTCGGAGGCCTCCTTTTCAATTGCAAAGGCGTTCGCGCCAGCACAATAGAACAGAAGGAAATCGGATCTCTTCTAGACTTCTCTGAAGGCCAGAGATATGCGATTTAGCAGGAAAATAAGACCAAAGTGTCTTGAGGGTTCAGGAAACAACTTACCTTTCTAGTCCATGCATTTGTTGAGAATCCAACTGTGTGTCTCAGATTTTCCTTCCATCAAAAATTTAAAAAATACTGTGGGACTCCTTGTGCCAATGTATTAACATAAAACCTAGGGGCTAAGTGGAGGGTTTCTGATGACTGAGTGGAAATATGGCATGTACATCATTCAAGTGGATTGGGTTCGCTTCTTAAAGGAGTGCATCCAAGAATCCATAAGTGCTTCTGTTTCACAAGTTTATAGTCCCTAGAAACCAAAATAAATGCTTGCTGTGATAGCTGAGCCACCACTGTGTATCTGCAAGTGCACTGTGATGAACAGGACGTCTCATCGCCCAGGGAATCTGCAGTCACCACTGGGGGAGAGGAAGAATAAGGACGATTCCCTCACGGAGAAGCGAATTTCACACCAAAGCCTGAAGACATAGGCGTATCCTGGGGGAGCGAGGTGCAAAGGGAGTCTGGCTGACAGCAGGATGCACTTTTTCATCTGAGCCAAATAAAAATCTCAAGGATTTTATATCCTGGCACTTGAAAGGAGTTATGTTGCCATCTGTGACAAAATGAAAAGATGTTGGACCGGAGGAGTTTTTTGTCTTGAGTCTGTGAGGACCAGGAAAGGCTCTTCAAGGGATGTGGGCCCTGGGCTCAGATCTTGTTGATTTTCCTCATTTTGCCACCTGAAAAAAAATCTCTTACCCGTCAGCTGCACAAATCTCTATCAGAGTGACAATCACTGTCAGTGAGAGTTTCACAGGTTCTTAAAACCTCAGCAGTAAGAGACATTTAATGGTGGGCAGATGGTAAGCTGTCTGAGAGCAGGGATTCTGCTTTTAATATATTTAGCAAATATTTATATTTATGGGGCATTCACTGTGGTTCTGGGCTTCCCAAGTGGTACAGTGATAAAGAATCTGCCTGCCAATGCAGGAGATGCAGGTTCGATCCCTGAGTCCGGAAGATCCCTTGGAGAAGGAGATGACAGCCCACTCCAGTAGTCTTGCCGGGAGAATCCCATAGACAGAGGAGCCTGGTGGGCTACAGTCCATAGGGTTGCAAAGACTCAGACACTACTGAGCGACTGAGCACACGCTATGTTCTGAATCCCGGTGAAAAAAGGAACAAAAATCCCTCCCACCACGAAGCTTATGTTCCAGTACGTTTTATTCATCTTTATTTTACGCACTGTAGACTGAAAAGAAAAAGCACAACATGAGAGTCGTGAATTAAGTTTTATTTGGGGCAGAATGAGGACTTACTGCCCAAGAGACAGCTTCTCAGATAGCTCTGAGGCCCTGTTCCAAAGAGGTGGGTAGGGGAGGTCAGCGTAAGTTTGATTTTGGTGAACCACGCAGCAGAAGGTTTCTGCTGATCCCAAGGGGGCTTCCCTGGTGGCTCAGTCGGTAAAGAATTTGCCTGTAATACAGGAGACCCAGATTCCATCCCTGGGTTGGGAAGATCCCCTGGAGAAGGGAATGGCAACCCTCTCCAGTATTCTTGCCTGGAGAATTGCATGGACAGAGAAGCCCGGTGCACTACCGTCCGTGGGGTCGCAGAGTCTCAAGAAGGTTGCAACCAGTCACGAGGAGCAGATGTCTCCGCTAGTGATTTTAGTGCTTCCTAGGTATGAGGAGATGTCAGAAGTTGGGCTCATAAAATTGCCTGAAAATTTCTAGCTATCTGAAGGCCTGTTCTGCCGGTTCTTCGCAGAGCACAGAGTGCCTCACTCCTCGTCTCCGCCCTGGACTCCTTTCAGGCAATGGTTCAAGGTCAGCGACTGCAGTGGCTAGTGATGTCATCCTTGTAGAAGCAGATAGCAATTGACAGTTTTTGGCTGACGCTGTAGTGCCTTGAACTTTGTCATTTTAGCAGAGTTTTTGTTAAAGGCAGTAATGTTTTGAGTTCAGTGCTTTCTTTCATCAAACACTGATAATCCATGTATGTATGTCATAAAGAAAACTGTTAACCAAGAAGTTTAAGCACACACTCTAGTTCATGACTTATGCAAACTAAGGGAGAACTCTGATCAGATAATCCTGGGTCGAATGAAACTGTAGCATCCCTGCATTGTGTTAAAATAGCAGCACTTTGGGTAGACATTTTTTTTGGAATTTGATGAAATTTGGTCTACTCATACACTTGAATCAGTTCAGTTCAATGGCTCAGTCGTGTCCGACTCTTTGCTACCCCATGGACCGCAGCATGCCAGGCTTCCCTGTCCATCACCAACTTCCGGAGCCTACTCAAACTCATGAATATCCATTAAGCTTTTTAAGTTGTATTTAGAAATATTTATTCAACTGTATTTAGAAATATTTATTCATACACTTGAATAAATATTTTTAAATACAACTTTAAAAAGCTTTAGGATTTTTTTTCACCTTAAAAACTTACAGGGTCACAAAGTAGTAGAGATTCGGAAACTAACAGTTGACTTACTTCACTCAATAGTAAATTGATTTAAGCACGTGTTCAGGCCTTTCAAGGCACCTACCTGCTAAATATTTTCTAGGCACAGACTGGGAAAAGCAGCCCACCGCCAACTTCTGTTTCTGTGCATCTTCAGAGAGTGACCCAGTGGAAGGTCACTGTAGGGTCAAGGCTACCTGCAGGCGCGCCCCCAAGGCTGGGCATCGCAATGGTCCAGTTTCCTCTGCAGTGTTAATTTCACTCCAGCAGCTCCGAAGTGCTTATAGTGGTACGTGCGTACATGCTTGTACACACATGCGTGTGTGTGCACCCGTAGCGCCTTCTGCATACTTCCTTCGTCACACCTGCTTCTTGACTACAGGAACCAGGTCTTCTTCAACCTTGTAGCTCCAGCACTTAGCCTGAGGCCTGATACTCCATGACCTCAGTAAATATTTATTAAACGAATAATCCCATTTCTGTAGTCTTATTTTACTAACAGCTCTGTGGGCAGGCCTCATCTCCTTCTCTGTTCGTTCTTGGATCCTTATAGATACTTACAGAACACTTCATCGATCTCTGTCTTCAGGGCAGAATCTTGACTGCTCAAGTCCTCCATATTCCACCCTGCCTGGCATTATCCCTTACTGCTTTTTTCACTTAAAACCTAAACAAAATATAAGCGGTCTTTCCAGTTCCCCCACAATGGTGCTGCGTCATTCCCCCATGGTAGCTGTTACTTATGGTCAGTTCTTATAAGAGAGAACTAAGTTAAAAATGGATTTGTTGTTTCTTTCCTTTTGACTTCCTCATTGGTAAGCATCAGAGAAGTCAAAGACAAATTGCAAGGAAGCGTCATTGTGATCTCCCACAAAAGTTCATACACAGAATTTCGGAAGAGAATGTTCAATTTAAAAGCGCACACATCTGTTCTTCGGGCAGGCTTCAGCTGTTAGGGATTTTACAGGGCCTGCAAGATGAAGTTTGGTCATAGGTGCTGTCCAATGGCTGAAAAGAGTCATCGTTGCTGTTCCACAGGCTCAGTAGTTCTCTGCTCTATCCGTAAGCCTCATGATTTTTTTTTTTTTCTTTCTAAGGCAGTGGAAGATTTCATCTCTACTAGAGCCTTTGCTGGAGAAGGAAATGGCAACCCACTCCAGTGTTCTTGCCTAGAGAATCCCAGGGACGGGGGAGCCTGGTGGGCTGCCATCTATGGGGTCACACAGAGTCGGACACGACTGAAGCGACTTAGCAGCAGCAGAGCGTTTGCTGTTGTTCAGTTGCTCAGTCGTATCCGACTGTTTGCGACCCCATGGACTGCAGCATGCCAGGCTTCCCTAGAGCCTTCATTGAAACAAATCTTAAATCAGCATCCTCACTGTTTTTTCATTGCTGAGTTTGATTTTCATGAGTCAGTGATGTGGAGAGTCATGTCTACAGTATTTTTTTAGCTTTATTGAGGAAAAATTGACAGATATGATTGTCTGTATTTAAAGTGTACAGCCTGATGATCTGGTGTACACAGAGGCTGTGGAATGATTACTAAGATCAAGATAATCAGCACATCCATCCCCTCAGGTAGGTAACTTCCTTTTGTGTGACAAGATAAGCTCAAGTCTCAGCAACTTTCAAGCATACTCTACTGTATTATTATCTGTAGTCACCTTGCCGTCCAGTAGATCCTCAGACCTTTTTCTCCTTACAACCAAAACTTTCTACCCTTTGACCCGTGTCACTCCCATTTCTCCCAGGGCCATCGTTTTTATGACAAGGTCAACTATTCAGTACTGACCACCAAGCCTCCTCTTTCTCCTTGTAAATCACAGCTTCTGTTCCAGCGTTTGGGAAAACCTATTAGTTGCTACCTTACTGCCCTAAATATTTCCTGCCTCCCTGGAGGCCCTGGGCTCTAACTTTTAACAAGCCTCAGAACAAAGCCGGATGCCCTGGGGGGAAGGTTCAGCCCTGCTCTGGGAAGAAGCTCCCGCAGCACGTGGTCCCGTTTCACGGTTACATTGTGGATTAAAGTGCTACATGGAGCATCTTTCAGGGTTACACAAAAACCCATACCCTGAGTATTATCCTTGTCACCTGACCAGGGTTATAATAGGGTTCTGCCACAATTCCTCCAATTTTTATTTCTCTCCAATAAAAATTTGCTAGTGGAACCACTCACTCTGGGTGGGAGGCTAACTTTGTTTCTGATTGTCTTATTTCAACCCATGGTGAAGTTATATTGTGCCACTGGGGCTTTTTTCCTTTTCTCTTTTTTCATTTGGCCGGGGCTGCCTCTGTTCAGCAGAGCCTCCTCGTCACTTCTTCTATCACCGTTAGTTAAAAGTAATTGTTATTGCAAACCCACTCCATGCCAGTATCATTCTCTTTCATGGGGAAAACCCACAAAGCATTCATTTTGGTAGCAGAAAGGAGGGAGCTTACAGGATCAAATCCTTTTTATCTGGACCCACAGCACCTGCGGCAATGCATTAACTAGCAGGAGTTGTTAATTACAATCCTAACTTGTTGATCTTCCCGGCTTCCGAATTTTAAAAGCAAGAAAATTAATCGCTGCGCGTGTCTCCTCCTGTCGAAAATGACAGGAGCGTGTCTTCTGAGTTCTGTTTCAGCCACTGATAATCACACACTTGCATTTTCCTGTCACATTTCTTTCCTCCTTTTGCAGATGGAACCATTTCTTAAGTTCAAAGAGCCCTTCCATTCACAGCAGAGTAGATATTTGCCTGTAAAACAAAGGCTTTAGAAGCATAAATCCTCTAAATATGAGTCTGAGCAAGATGGTACTGAAGATATTTCAGGAGTTGACATCACTTAAAAAAAAAAACACACAAAAGAAAGAAGACTAATTAAAAGTGTAGTAGTGGTGGGCTTCGCTTATATTTTTTCACTTAATTTACATAACAAACCTGCGAGATAGAAACTGTATCTTTATGGTGGAGGAAACAGGTTTAGAAAGGATGAATAACTTGCCTAAGATCGCATAGCACCTCAAGCATGAGAAGGAAAAAGGATTTGAGACAGGGAAGTAGGAAAAAGAGCCCAGCACAGTCATCCTGCATTGTGAAGCACGAATCAGGAAGAGATGGAAAGAAAGCTGAGCCTGGCTTCCAGAACACTTGGTTGTCATAGTAAGAAAATACAGTGTCTGCTGTTTTATTCTGACCTATCCATCCATCATCAAGGTAGTTAAACCACCTAATCCATCCTGTGTGTGAGTCATTCTTAAGAAGAGTTATATGGTAAGCAGTCTGGACTGCAGAGAAGAATGCTTCAACACTCTTCATCAAATTCTGCCCTCGAAAATTCTCAACCCAAATGGATGACCATAGGCCTAGACCAGCAGTTGTGTATTATGGAGGCACATTCGACCTGGGTAGCTTTCTAAAACTCCCAGCACAGACCAGTCTGATGAGACTAGCTGGACCCAGCCCCAGATGGGCATGGGCAGCTGAAGCTGAGAACCACTCTGAGAAGCTGTGCGTGATTTCACCATTAATGTTCCTTTCGTTCCCTTCCTTTTCAGTCATTTCACTTCATTCCTCCGAATGACCTTTATTCCTCTGTCACGGAGGGCAGTTTTCTGTTCTTTGTTTTGCAGTCTTTCCCCAAACCTCCTGGACAATTCAGATTGGGTTACATTGCAAACGAAAGCTTTACAGCTGGGTCTTCTGCAGGCATAGAGTTTATTCTAAAAGCCTTGTGTATTCCGACAGTGAAAATGGATATCCCATATGAAGTTTCTCTCTGGCTGAACTTTTTTTCTCTCTGGCTGAACTTTGCAGTCAGCAGTAGTTGGACTCTCAGGAGCTCTACTTTTTGCTCTCTGAAGCACATACACACACACACAAACCCTCTCTTGCTCTCTGAAGCGCGCGCACACACACACACACCCCCACCCATATGAGCCAGCTCAGCACCTTGTAATCGGGGTTTCCACCCTTAGACCTATGGACCGTGTGTGTCTCGCCCTGTGGTAAGCTATGGGAAGAACTGAAGCGCGTATCTGGGTAGTTTGAGTTCCCATCCCTACCCCATTTCACTGAGAACTGCTATTACCAAATAGACCAAAGGAGATTCTTAAACTGTTCCCTGTCAGTAACTGGCTTAGCTTTTCTCCTTCTCTCCGCTGAAGGCAGTCTGGCCGGGAGAATCTTTGTGAAGGACATTCACACAGGTAAGCCAGGTAGATGACCCCATAAGCACATACACAGTAACATCTGCATCCGAGCCAGGCAAGGCTTTTCTGTCCTTTGTGAGAGCTGCAGTGTTTTATAACCCAGTTCCCAGAGGACGCAGTCCCATGTGGACTGGCCCAGTGTCTGTCTGCGAACACACCTGGATTTACTGCCTGAATGAGACAGAGGGACCTTCTTTGCACAGGCTGGATACAAAATCAGTCCTTATTTTAATTCCAGTCCACTTCAAGTGACATTGAGTCCTCTGGCATGGTTGGTCTCTTGACCAACATCTGTCGGGATGTTCTCCTTCCTGGATCTCATTTTCAGATGACTGGATTCTTCCCATTGTATCTTATCTTTGAAGCCAAGTAGCATTAACAGGAGAAGGGATAGGCTACCCACTCTGGTATCCTTGGGCTTCCCTGGTGGCTCAGATGGTAAAGAATCCCCCTGCAATGCGGGAGACCTGGGTTCAATCCCTGGGTTGGGAAGATCCCCTGGTTGCATGGCAACCCACTCCAGTGTTTTTGCCTGGAGAATCCCACGGTCAGAGGAGCCTGCGGACTACAGTCATGTGGTCACAAAGAGTCAGACACGACTGAGTGACCAAATATAGCATGGCACAGCATTAACAGGATTCCACTGGAGCTGGGACATTATGCAGACGAGAGTAAAGAATGCCTTTATGTACTCTTCATTAGTGCTATTACAGATTCGATCCTTTGGTCAGGAAGACCCTTTTGGAGAAGGGAGTGGCTTCCCACTCCAATATTCTTGCCTGGAGAATTCCATGGACAGAGGATCCTGGCAGGCTACAGTCCATGGGGGTCACAAAGAGTCTGATATGACTGAACAACTAACACTTATTTACTTACTGCTATTACCTTATCAGAAAACTAAGATCATGGCATCTGGTCCCATCACTTCATGGGAAATAGATGGGGAAACAGTGGACACTATGGCTGACTTTATTTTTGGGGGCCCCAAAATCACTGCAGATGGTGATTGCAGCCATGAAATTAAAAGATGCTTACTCCTTGGAAGAAAAGTTATGACCAACCTAGATAGCATATTAAAAAGCAGAGATACTACTTTGCCAACAAAGGTCCATCTCGTCAAGGCTATGGTTTTTCCCGTGGTCATGTATGGATGTGAGAGTTGGACTGTGAAGAAAGCTGAGCGCTGAAGAATTGATGCTTTTAAACTGTGGTGTTGGAGAAGACTCTTGAGAGTCCCTTGGACTGAAAGGACATCCAACCAGTCCATCCTAAAGGAGATTAGTCCTGGGTGCTCACTGGAGGGACTGATGCTGAGGCTGAAGCTCCAATCCTTTGGCCACCTCATGTGAAGAGTTGACTCATTGGAAAAGACCCTGATGCTGGGAGGGATTGGGGGCAGGAGAAGAAGGAGACAATAGAGGATGAGATGGGTGGATGGCATCACCGACTCGATGGACATGAGTTTGAGTGAACTCCAGGAGTTGGTGATGGACAGGGAGGCCTGGGGTACTGTGATTCATGGGGGTCACAAAGAGTTGGACACAACAGAGCGACGGAACTGAACTGAACTGAATGACCTTATCTAGACACATCGATTGTTTGTGTTTGCTGTAGTATATGCTCCTTGATCATGTTACCATACTCAAGGAAGGATATATTTGCATGATGGAGACAAAATATGTCCCTTGATGTGTGAATTCTGATTCTGCTACCAACTTGCTGAATGGCCATGTTGGGTTAGATATTTCACCTCTAAGATCTTCAGTATCTTCATTTGAAAAGCTGGAGTAATAACCTCTTCATAGAACTGATAGAATTATTACAAGAGATCAGCAGTTTTCAAACTTTTTGTTCTTAAGATCCCTTTCTACCTATAAAAACTGAGAATTCCAAAGAGCTTTTTTTGTTCACCTAGATATTTATCAATATTTACCATATTTATAATTAAAAATAGAAAATATTATAAAGCACTTGTTTTTTTAAAATGAGGACTCTTCTTCAAAACAAAAGAATTAATGAGAATAGTGGTGTTTTACAGTTTTGCAAATCTCTTTAATGAGAGATTAAAGAATACAAGTGGATTCTCAGATACGCTTTTGAATCCAGTCTGGCATATTATGTAGTTTTGGTTGACATATGCACAGGAAATCTGGCCTCAAATAGGTGTGTAACTGGAAGGGAAGGAATATCTTAATAGCCTTTTCAGTTAATTGTGGATATTCTTTGATTCACCATTAGAACTCAGTGAAGTGATTTTTGTCTTAAAGATTAGTTGTAAAATGTGCACTCTGAAGCCATGTCTATGAATTTTATGTACTCTGTTACATAAAATCCCTTAGTCTGTCTTGTACTTTGAATGACTCTTTTAGTCATGTGTAATTTTTTAAACATCATACTCTGATCATTTGGAAAACATTGGTTCTCACTCAGTTATATAGACCTCCTAAAACTTTATTTCATCAAACCATGAAATCAAACAAACAAAAAAACCCCCCACAATTATTAAAACCATCACCAATCTTTCACATGACAGACTGTCAAACTCTGGGCAGCAGATACATGTGTTCCAAAATTCTAATTTTTGCTTAAGAGCCCACATTTTATCATTGCCAACAAATATTGCCAATTATTTTCCTTGATGTGATGGACTCACTTCATTTATTTCCATAATATACCTGCCAAATACGCAAGTCTGAACAGCCAGTTTGTCTAAAGTTGTTCTTCCTAGTAAAAGTGATATTTCAAGAAAATAGTGGCACGTTCAATTTATAGCTCCAGGGATGGTCAAGAGTTCATCCTTGAGATAACCCTCATTCTTCAGTAGGAGCAGAAACACTTCCTGCCTTCTTCCCCCTTCATCTCAGGGTGCCAAGAAGATACATAGCAAAGACTCAAGATTCAAGGACAGTAGTATTTGTGACTGCATAGCGGGCCTCCCGGGTGGCTCAGTGGTAAAAAATCTACCTGTAATGCAGGAACTGCAGGAGACTTAAGTGTGATCCCTAGGTCAGGAAGATCCCCTGGAGGAGGCCATGCAACCCACTCCAGTGTTCTTGCCTGGAGAGTCCCATGGACAGAGGCGGGCTACAGTCTATGAGATCGCAAAGAGCTGAACGCAACTGAAGTGACTGAGCGTGCACACACTGCTTTATTAGGGACATTATTTTTTTTTAATTTATCTTCGTCTAGTTGATTTACAATGTTGTGTTAATCTCTGCTGTATAGCAGAGTGATCCAGTTTTATATATATTTTTCAGATCAATCAGATCAGTCGCTCAGTCGTGTCTGACTCTTTGTGACCCCATGAATCGCAGCACGCCAGGCCTCCCTGTCCATGACCAACTCCCGGAGTTCACTGAAACTCCTGTCCATCGAGTCAGCGATGCCATCCAGCCATCTCATCCTCTGTCGTCCCCTTCTCCTCCTGCCCCCAATCCCTCCCAGCATCAGAATCTTTTCCAATGAGTCAACTCTTTGCATGAGGTGGCCAAAGTACTAGCCAGTTTCACTTAAGAATACCCCTAAAGAAATCTAAACTATGATACAAATGAACTTACCTAGGAAACAGACTCACAGAGAACAGACTTGTAGTTGCCAAGGGGTAAGGGATGGACCAAGAGTTTGGGATGAGAGAATGCAAACCATTACACGGTGGCGGTAGTGTCACTAAGTCGTGTCCGACTCTTGTGACCCCATGGACTGTAGCCTGCCTGCCAGACTCCTCTGTGTGTGTGTATTAGTCTGGCAGGCTACAGTCCATGGGGTCACAAGAGTCGGACACGACTTAGTGACACTACCACCACCATGTAATGGTTTGCATTCTCTCATCCCAAACTCTTGGTCCATCCCTTACCCCTTGGCAACTACAAGTCTGTTCTCTAAGTCTGTGAGTCTGTTTCCTAGGTAAGTTCATTTGTATCATAGTTTAGATTTCTTTAGGTGTATTCTTAAGTGAAACTGGCTTTCCCCCCCTGGCTGTGAGCATGTGGAAGTGAGGAATACAGTGACTACTTACTCGCTGCTTTGATTTGTACTAAAGCCTTTGTGGCTCAGCTGGTAAAGAATCTGCCTGCAATGCGAGGGACTTGGGTTCGATCCCTGGGTTGGGAAGATCCCCTGGGAAGGGAAAGGCTACCCACTGCAGTATTCTGGGCCGGAGAATCCCATGGACTAGTCCATGGGGTCTCAAAGAGTTGGACACGACTGAGCCACTTTGACTTCATTTCACTTCAAAGCCTTGCGGGTTTCACCCTCCAGGCACCCTCCACTTGCTAGAGCACAAATGTCAAGACACTAAAGGCAGTAGTACATTCTGGAAATAGCTTTGATCTCACGGGCTCCCTGAAAGGGCCTCTGGGCCTCCAGTAGTCTACAGACCACACCTCGAGAACCATTGGCATTATGTAACCTCTTGCCAGTCTTGACGAGTTAGCTCTTTTTTCCTGGTCTTCGTTGTCTGTGGCCATGGACTTGGTGACTAGCCAGGCTGAATGAAGCCTGGCCTTTGGGAGATCTATTATTTTGATGAAATCCCACTAGAGTTCTTCCTGCATTCACCAGAGCCCAGTTGTTTTTTTTCCTTCCTGGGATATTACCTTGGTAATATCCGAAACAAGACAAAAACAAATAAGCCGAAAACAAACCTTGGTTTCGTATTAGCTTTACTGCTCACATCTATGTGCGGAATATCTCTGTATATAATCCTTGTTTTCTTTTTGTATGGTGTAGAGCTAATAAAGACATTTTTTCTGATAGTTTCCTGGTCCGTTATATCAAGGGTCTTAATTCAGGTTTCAGAAACACTTCACTAGTCTGTGCATAGATTCTAGGTGGCCGGTGAGCCCTCAAAATTTCATAGCATTTTCTGCTGTTCTTTGAGGGTTGGGGAGAAGGTGGGTTGTTGGGGAGAGTTAATAGCTTTAAATTCTCAGAGAGGTTTTATGACCTCGCCCCCTGCAAAACCAACCGTCACCAAATGGCTGTTTCAGATGGACATTGTTATGGGTGGCATCTACCCACCCATTGTCCATGTCCCAACACACGTCTTTTGGAAAAGAATTTTCAGAGTTCCCTCTGCGGCTTTGCCCGTCTGCACTTTCATTCCTTTGGCATTCCTTCACGGTCCCCGTCAATTAGCACTTGCTCACTAGTCACTTCACAGTTGTCTTTGAGCACATCGTCTGTCCTTTTCCCCTTGGCATAAAGTGCAGGAGACGCCAGGGCCGGCCGTCTCATCCACATGCACCCTTGGAGGGTATTTCAGGCCAGAGGATGCACTCAGCCAAATTAGTGGGCTCCTCTTTGAACCACTGAGATGTGCAAACTCGGAATATTTATTTATACCTCAACTGCGAGCTGCGTTTTTTTCTCCCACACAATTCTTCAGCCTGCTGCTTGGAATCCAAGCACTGTCATGAAAACTGCAAGGCAGCCAGTTTTGTTCCAACAGTAGCATTTTTGGAACCCTTTCCCGATTCCGTGGGAGTAGTGTGGTGACTACCACTCTCTGAGAAGACGCGGAGGAGGACTCTGCAGCGTGATGATATGTATGTCTTGCAATATCAGCCCTCCGGGCACGCTGCAGACAGGGTGGGGGTGAGGGGGCTCCATGGCAGGGCAGGGGGCGTCCCCGGCAGTAAGCGAGAGTGCCCTTTGCAGCACCAGCATTTCTGTGCATTGGAAAGCTGGCTTCAGGGTGGTCAGTGAGAAGCAGACAGCAGGCTTTACAGATCACACTCTCATTTAACAAAGTGGTTGTTGCCCATCTCAGAAAAATTTGAAGGGTTCTGTCATAGGCGGTTTAACTCAGTGGCTTCACAGTTTTTGAAAAATCCTGTGGCTTGTCTAACACAGCAAACATACCAGCAACTAACAGTTAGGGAACAGCAACGTCCCTATCCCCTATGAGAAGCAGGAAAATGAATTCTATGGTGATGAACGGGGAGGACTGACCTAATTATGACAAAGCAGAAGAATCATTCAGTGGGATACAGACAAGGTAGATGTGTGTACCAGTGAGATCCAGGGGTATTTTATTTAAGAATATGTCTCTAGTTGCTGGGTAGCGTTGTTTTTAAATTTTGCTTTCTAGACAACATTTGTCACTGACATGCTCCATCCTGTCTTCTGCATCCCTAAATACTAAAGATTGTCACCCACTTTGTGTTCTTAGCAGTATATAGGTCGACCCCAGTCCTCTGTCTTTACAGACTCAGGCTTCCAAGGCGGCTTTGTTTATTTCTGTCCCTTTCTAGCAGGTGAGAAAATCAGGGCATAAGAGCCTCTGACTTGCCCCAAAGCATTGAGTCATAGTGCAGGTTGATGTTAACAGCTGTGATGTCCCGGGCCAGGCTCATGGGTCAGAGATCGTGTCGTTCGTCTCTTTGGAAAGTGCCCTTCACGCTGTCGGGGTCGGTCAGTGTTGGCGCGTATCCCCTTTGACCAACTTACTCCCACTCAAGGGCTGAGTCTGGTCAAACTCTCCTTTGGGAAAATGGCACGTACCAGTGGGAGAGCAAGGTAAGGTGACTCTTGGCTCCGCTTTCGGACCAGATGGCTGTTGTTATTGCATGACAAAGTGCGCGGCTTCATGTTTCTCCGCCTCTCACCACTACAGTGCCCTTTCTGTTTTTAAGGAAAGAAGGATTGTCCAAATGTGGAAGATGCAAGCAGGCATTTTACTGCAACGTGGAGTGTCAGGTAGGTGTCTTTGGGCCAGCTGGCAGGGAGGGCCTGGTACCCCAGCATCCTTCTCATCCTTGTCACAGCATCCCAGGGCCCTTCCGCAGCCAGAGCTGGAAAGCCTCCTTGTGGCGTAGGGTGTGGCTGGATGCCCCTGTGTGCTGGCACCCAGGACTGATGGTGATGGGCAGCCAGTGATGGGCAGTAGCATTTTGGGGCCCCACACAGGATCAAAAATAGAGGTTGGTAAAGTGGGAAAGACACAGGGGCCACGTAGGATACAGGCAGGTGTATCACCAAGGTCGACAGTCTGCCCCACCACGGCTCCCAGCAACAGATGGAATGTGCAAAGACAACCAGTGAAAAATGTTAAAATGCTGTCTTTAAAATTGTTTAGTCTTTACCATCACCAAGTCTGAATTTGTATCTATCCCCCTAGCAGGCCACACGTTGCCCTTGGGCCAGTCTAATCTAGCCTGATTCCAGCTGGACTTAGGTGGGCCCCTGACACAGCTTTTGTGCAGCCAGAGGTGGGCTGGTCTGAACTTGGACCGGGAGACCTGGGGGTGGTGTCTCGGCAGCAGTGGAGCCTGAGTGGTTCAGGCAGGTTACACGTAGACCACAGGCCATGTGCATCTTGAGGGAGTCTTGTAACCCAGGACTGAAGATTTCAAGAGGGTATTTGGAGGAACTCTTGGTAGATTCTTTAAGGGATAAGTTCCCCGCCCCCTAAACTTTTCTACTTAATACTGTATAGTTACACAAAATGTTCACAGGTATTACAGAAAATGCACTCCATGTTCTAGCAGTTTGAATTTGGGGAGGATATGATCTTCAATCTCTGTGTATCCTCCCCAATCTATTTTTTAAATGGGAACCTGCTAATATGGCTTGGGAAATGATGCTACTAAATAGTGGTTCTAAGGGACAGGGAGACTGTTCTTCATACCTGCACCTCGGTTTTGTTCCTCTTCCCATACTTAACTGTCACTTTCCTCCGCCCCCCACCCCTGCTCTGGTTGACCACATTACCCATGGTTTCTTTTTTTTTTTTTTCCTCTGTTTTCTCCCTACACAGCTGGTCTCTGAATGTCTCCAAAGGGTGTTGTGCAGCAGTGGGAGAGGTTGCTAAGCCCCAAAGTCTTATCTGACAGAGCTCTCCTCACAGAGGCCCTGGCCAGAGGAAACACAGGCTGAGCCATTGGCTTGGGAAGGTCTGCCTTGGCTCTGAAGACCACGTGCCTGGTCCACCTCCCTGTGTCTCCATACAGGCTTCTGGCCTGCAGGGCAGTGAGAATATAGATGGGCTTGTTGTTGGTTTATCAGGGAGTGTGGCTTCTTCTGAAGAGGAGAGACTGTGCTTTGCTTCTCCCGATTATGGACAGAGTTCTGTGGTTAGATTGCTAGGTACGCGAAGAGGTCAGCAAGTGCTGGAATGACGTGATTAGGTTTCAGGCCTGATAAGTTAGCTGTTTCTATATTTAAGTTAAACGCTTCTAGAAAAAGTAGCTCATGATATTCTGATTCTTTAAAGAAGCCAGCTAGTCACACACAGGTCAGACTATTGTAACACAGAAGACTCGGAGGATATAGTTCCAGCCCTGCACCTGCCTACCTCTGTGAACTTGACAATTCAAAGGATGTCTCAGAGTCTCAGTTTCTTTAAGTGTAAATGAGGACAGTGGCCCCTATCTTGATGAATTATAAGGATCAAATGATATGTGAGATATCAAGGTTCTATGTAAACTGTGATGCTGCGTGCAGGCATGAGGGCTTATAAATAATAATATGATAGTAATTCAGTCTGGACTGAAGCTTAGCTTTATGCAGAGAATAAAGTAGGCAGCCCACTTTAGATTTAAAAGACTGGGTTTTTCTTCACCAAAGAGTATGGACTCATTCTAAGAACTTGAGATCCCTAATAGTGTACATTATATGCATAGTGCTTGTTACAAAATCGAACTTTAACTTCTCTGATGAACTGTAAACTCTGCATGGATATGAAACATGGGCATCTGTGAGATGCTGAGCTACCTCTTGGTCTCTTGAGCTGTCTTCATTAGGCCCGCACAGGTGGCATAACACTGGTGTATAACCGTAGTCCAGGTTATACATGTTGTGGCCATTGTGGTTCCCTTGCCTTTAGGACCTAGTCTTCCAGATTTGCTGACTCACAGTGATAGGTGCCTGGCCTTGGGAGGTTCCCGGCAACCATGTATATCAACCTGTGTGAACCAGAATGCGTCTTTACTGTTGTTTCGTCTCTAATTCGTGTCCTCCTCTTTGCAGCCCCATGGACTGCAGCACCCCAGGCTTCCCTCTCCCTCACCATCTCCCAGAGTTTGCTCAAACTCGTGTCCGTTGAGTCGGTGATGCCATCCAACTGTCTTATCCTCTGTTGCCCGCTTCCGCTCCCGCCCTCAGTCTTTCCCAGCATCAGGTCTTTTCCAGTGAGTTGGCTCTTTGCATCAGGTGGCCAAAGTATTGGAGCTTCAGCCTCCGCATCAGTCACCTTACAGAATGAAAAGGCAAGAAGACACGACCCTGAAAGATGAGCCTTTTTATTACTTTACAGCAATAGGCTTGACAGGCTGCATGTCCTCCTCCTGGTCCCATCATAATGTGCTTGCTGTAGCAAGGCACCCCAGGGTAGGGGACACAGACCTGT
This sequence comes from Bos javanicus, assembly GCF_032452875.1. Lineage (NCBI taxonomy): Eukaryota > Metazoa > Chordata > Mammalia > Artiodactyla > Bovidae > Bos > Bos javanicus. The sequence continues at coordinate 69,988,195 of NC_083883.1, read as the reverse complement.
GATTCTCAGTCATGTCAAAGGTCCTGGCCGTGACAGCTTGCTGCGTCCAGCCGCTGGGCCAGGACACCCTCGGTCCTAGGGAGCAGTATTGCACTTCAGTTTCCCCGTGCTCTGTGAAGGATCCTATAACCAAAATATTCTTGTAGATGACAAGTAGTAACACCCTTACCAAAAGCCATTGGTTTCTAGAAGTGAGGCTGGATTTGGCCTGTTTCATGTCTGTTTCCTTTCTCTCCTGTTGCAGCAGGGGGAGGCACGTGATCATTAAGGTTTTCCGTCCTGTCATCTGAAGGGCTGAGTAGGAGCAGGACGCCGTATCACAGTGAGACAGGATGGTCATAGAGTTAAGTGCCTAGAAACAAACGGCCGTAGAAGCGCTTCATCCGTAAAATCATTGGGGAGGAGTCTGGGGCATTTGCTCCAGATGAAAATGGATTCGGAGTTCTGCCCAAGGGAATACTTGGATGGGATCAAGGTGGAGACTCTGCCGCAGGATAAAACAAGGGGTACAAAACAAGGGCAGCAGTCAGGAAGGTAATTGAGTGATTCTCCACCTAAGAAAGCGTGGCCCTCTCCACTGTCGTTCAGTCACTCAGTCACGTCTGACTCTTTGCAACCTGTGGGACTGCTGCACTCCAGGCTTTCCCGTCCTTCACTGTCTCCCAGAATTCACTCAAACTCATGCCCATCGCGTCAGTGATGCCATCCAACCATCTCACCCTCTGTCGTCCCCTTCTCCTCCTGCCTTCAGTCTTTCCCAGCATCAGGGTCTTTTCCTCTTCACTGGGCCTTCTTCAAAGGCAGACCCCACCCACCTGGAGTCACCAGGGGGTCCATACCACAGAGCAGATGACGGGGTTGGAAAGGAGCTTATCAGTAGATAGAAAGCAGTGTCCACAGTGGCTGAGTGACTTGCCCAAGGTCACACAGCAACAAAACTGAGACAAGAGTGTGCAGGAACCCTGAGGAGGGCTTTCACAGCTTTCCAGCACTGCGCCTGGGGGTTCTGAGGACCCTCCAGGAGAAGAGGCGCTCTGGGGATGAGTCAGAGACGGAGAAGTGGCCTTTCATGGAAGTGAAAGGGAAGATCCCTTCCAGTCGTATTGTCTTTCCGGAAACCTCTCCAAGAGTGTAAGGTCCACATCCCTCCCTGAGGGTGTCCTTCCAGGAATGCAGCATGTTAGAGCCCCTCAGGACTCTGCTTCCTGTCCCCAGCCAACCTCTGATTGCAGGACTTTAGGACCATGCTTTATTTTATACAGTTTGGCTCATGTCTTGTCCCATTTATTCTCCTTTTCGTTCATTTGACTCAGTGTGATCCTGCCAGAGGAGAGATTTTAATTGACAATGCATGAAAGGGTAATGGGAGGAAGTATAAAAGAAATAGAAATTCCTTTTTAGTTAGGCTCGGTTTGTAAGTTGTGTGTTTTAATGAACTATATTTTTATAAATATGCCTGGAAAACTAAGAGTGTTGTTCACTCTGACTTTTTTGTTCAATTGTACCACGACACATTGAAGAAAAGAATTTTAGAGGTATTACATAGAGGAATCATTGTGGAGTAGAACTTTCTAAGGTGTTATTTCTTAACATTGACAAATAGAAGAAAACGGTTTGTGTGTTGTAAGTGGAGGTGTTATGATTACGAGTGTGATTTTGAAAGGAGGAAGGAGCATGTTCTGATGAAGATTGAAGCATGTATGAGGAGTGCGTGACCAAAGATGCAAGAACATTCTCGACTTTTATCACCAATTAGAAAGTAACTGAAGTGTAGAAAATGTCTAAGAAATGCTCCAATGACCCTATCATTTTTTGGGTGATCAGTGAGTGGGCTAGAGTCAGGGGTTTCGTCCTGGTTAAATTCACTTCGTTCTTTTCTTTCAGACATAGGAAGCATCCTCAAAGGAGCCACTGTTTTTTTCCTGTGAATAAATGTTTAACATCACCAGTAAGAATCAGTGAGTGTTTCCCATCACTCTTTTACGGAAATAGAAAACAAAGCAGATAGGGGCCAGCAGTGGCTGTCATCCCAGTGTCATCCCCGTGGGAGGCAGTCATGAAGCCCCTGATACTTTTTGCATTCTTCCTCTCACAGAGAATAGTGCTGGAGAACAGTAGCCCTATGACATTTTCTTACTATTCCACATTTTAAGAAATCATTTATGCATGCTACTCTGCATTTCAGGAAATCACACAGGCATGTATATAAGTTCAGTCCAGTCACTCAGTCGTGTCCGACTCTTTGCGACCCCGTGAACCGCAGCACGCCAGGTCTGCCTGTCCATCACCAACTCCCGGAATCCACCCAAACCCATGTCCATTGAGTCACTGATGCCATCCAATCATCTTATCCTCTGTCGTCCCCTTCTCCTCCTGCCCTCAATCTTTCCCAGCATGAGGGTCTTTTCAAATGAGTCAGCTCTTCGCATCAGGTGGCCAAAGTATTGGAGTTTCAGCTTCAACATCAGTCCTTTCAATGAATACCCAGGACTGATCTCCTTTAGAATGGACTGGTTGGATCTCATTGCAGTCCAAAGGACTCTCAAGAGTCTTCTCCAACACCACAGTTCAAAAGCATCAATTCTTTGGTGCTTAGCTTTCTTCACAGTCCAACTCTCACATCCATACATGACCAGTGGAAAAACCATAGCCTTGACTAGACGGACCTTTGTTGGCAAAGTAATATCTCTGCTTTTTAATATGCTTTCTAGGTTGGTCATAACTTTCCTTCCAAGGAGTAAGCGTCTTTTAATTTCATGGCTGCAATCACCATCTGCAGCGATTCTGGAGCCCAGAAAAATAAAGTCAGCCATAGTGTCCACTGTTTCCCCATCTATTTGCCATAAAGTGATGGGACTGGATGCCATGATCTTAGTTTTCTGACTGTTGAGCTTTAAGCCAACTTTTTCACTCTCCTCTTTCACTTTCATCCAGAGGCTCTTTAGTTCTTCTTCACTTTCTGACATAAGGGTGGTATTATCTGCATATGTGAGGTTATTGATATTTCTCCCGGCAATCTTGATTCCAGCCTGTGCTTCCTCCAGCCCAGCATTTCTCATGATGTACTCTGCATAGAAGTTAAATAAGCAGGGTGCCAATATACAGCCTTGACGTACTCCTTTTCCTATTTGGAACCAGTCTGTTGTTCCATGTCCAGTTCTAACTGTTGCTTCCTGACCTGCATATAGGTTTCTCAAGAGGCAGGTCAGGTGGTCTGGTATTCCCATCTCTTTCAGAATTTTCCACAGTTTATTGTGATCCACACAGTCAAAGGCTTTGGCATAGTCAATAAAGCAGAAACAGATGTTTTTCTGGAACTCTCTTGCTTTTTCCATGATCCAGAGGATGTTGGCAATTTGATCTCTGGTACCTCTGCCTTTTCTAAAACCAGCTTGAACATCTGGAAGTTCACGGTTCACATATTGCTGAATCCTGGCTTGGAGAATTTTGAGCATTACTTTACTAGTATGTGAGATGAGTGCAATTGTGAGGTAGTTTGAGCATTCTTTGGCATTGCCTTTCTTTGGGATTGAAATGAAAACTGACCTTTTCCAGTCTTGTGGCCACTACTGAGTTTTCCAAACTTGCTGGCATATTGAGTGCAGCACTTTCACAGCATCATCTTTCAGGATTTGAAATAGCTGAACTGGAATTATGGTCTAAATTGAAAGTCCCTTTAGAACAAAAGAAACACCAAATGCAGGAGTTAGAAAAGGGGACTTCACAATAAAAATTCAGTCTCCTTATGCAGGGAGCCAATATATCATTTGCTCAGCAGAAAACTGGATGACATAACAAATCCTCTTTTCTTCCAGCGTTGGAAGTGCTGGTGTACCATGAGACAATTTTGCAACTCTTTATGCATCTTTAAGCATTTTGGTCCATGCACAAAAAGGAAAGTCATGCAGAGCTGTTGTTACAGTGGCTGACAGTGAACTAGAAGTTTAAAAGGGTACCAAAAAAATTCCCTCTCACACTTTGCACATAGATTTAATTGTTTAAATTCATTGCATGAATCATCTGTGCTCATTATAGAAAAATCAGAAGTTTCAGACTGAAAGAGGAACAGAAAGAGTATCCATACTTCATAATTTTATCCTTCCAGAGAAAACCGCTAGTAACACTTCGGCATGTGTCTTTCTGAATCCTTCCTATGCATTTGTTTGTAATATATTACTTTCCTAGAAAATGGGATCCGTCTGAATTTACATAAAAGTTTTATAAAGATTGCAACCAGGAAAGGAGTAACAGCTTAAATTTTGAAGAAAACTGGAAGCCAAGTAGTGCCACTGTGGTATGTCTCTGACAATTCCACCTTCTGACAGAAGAGGAAAACTTCTTACCAGCTGATAAATTTCCCTTGATGAAACGTAACATGATTCTGCGGGTCCTTGACTTTACCAAGCTCTCCGATTTCACTGCTCTGTGTGGGTCTCTGTTACATTCTAGGTGCTCTTGCTTTACTTTGTGTTCTGATATGGTCATAAACTACTTGAAGTCAAAGACTCCATCTCCCATCCCTGCCTCTGGGGTCATCAAGGGCTTACTGAATGAATGAAGGAACCAGTACATGAACAATTACCGGCATTTGTCGAGAGCACGTTGTGTGCCAGGCACTGGTCTGAGTGCTTCTTGTGGGTTAGCTTGTTTATTGGATCCTCAAACGACCCTTTGTGGTTGCATGAATGCCTGATAACGGTAGGCTTCAAGCTTTGTGTCTGATTATCACTGTTGGAAGGCATACAATCGTAGACTCGGAATTCCGGACCTGCTAAGTAACTTAGGGATCATGTTATTTACAGCCAAGGATACGCAGGCACAGGGATTAAGAGGACTGTCTGGTGTGACATAGCTGCTTCGCTGGAGGGCGGGGTGAGAATGCATGTCTCCCCGAGCCCCAGGCTAGTCTCCTCTTGCTGGATAGAACTCTGCTCTCCCTAGCGTGCCCTGTAGTTAGGTTCTCTTCCCTGGAGGACATTAACATCAATAGATGTCAGCATTGTGTGTTCGTATTTATTTATTTATATTCGTATTAATTAAATTGTATTAAAAACACATAAGTCATATTAAGAAATGTTAAACTTCTTTCTCATTGGAGCTCATTGTTAAACACCAAAGACACCTCGTATACTTCAGGAAACTAGCATGTTTAAGGCCATGCAAACACCTTTTCTTAGCATTGCTAGGGTCACAGTGAACTTCCTGTGTGTGTTCATAGGCGTCAGTTACCTGTCTGTCCCCAGCTAGTGTTCTTCAATTCCCTCGGATGCCCCAAGGCCAGAAGCCCTTGTTGTCTTTCCCTTTTTGCTTTGCGTTTGTGTGCGGAGCCAGTTTGTCTGCTGGGAGCTGAACCTACCTGTTCCTACCTCATTGCTTCATCACTGAGCTCTCGTTTTAGGCTTCGGCTAAAAACAGATCCTCTTCTCCCTTGTGTATATCTTGTCATTTCTGTCTCTCCTTGCTCTTGGTTATATTCGGCACGCTGTTATTTAACTCTGCAGAACACCTTGGCACAGAGCTTGAGCCCAAGGTCTGTCTGCCATGGGGGCTGCATTAAATCATTAAGTGACAGCGTGTCTTTCTTTCTTGGCCATGGGGAGGGAGACATCTTCATTCATTCAACAACTTTATTGAGTGCTTAGTGACTGTCAGGCACAGTTCTAGGTTCTGGGATAATAGATTTACCCGAAACAGATGAATAGTGGGGGCAGGGGGCACAATGTAGTAAACCAAACATCTAATCAGTGTGTAATAAGTATGTCAGGTGGTGAGAAGTACTAAGGAGACATGTAAAGCAAGGAAAAGGGAGAGTGATGGGGGGAGAGTGCTGGTTTGGGGAGGGTACCTTGAAAAGGGGCATCAGAACAGAGACATGGAGGAGGGAGCCAACAGGATGTCTGGGGAAGAGGCATCTCTCCAGGAAATGCAGCAAGTGCCAAAGCTCTCAAGGCAGGAGCAAGCGTGGTCGGTCTAGGGAGCAGCGAGGAGACATGGTGGCCAGGTAGAGTGAGGTGAGGGAGCGTGGTAGGGGGATGAGCTCAGAGTAGCAGAGGGTCAGCTCCTACCACGTGTGGCCTCATGAATCATCATTACAACTTGGCCTTTTGCTCTGAGGGGAGAAGCCATTAGAGCATGCTGAGCCGTGAACTGCAGGATCCGAGTTGTGTTTCTCAGAATCGATTACTCCGGTTGCTCTCTGGAACAGAGTTGGGGGTGGGGTAGGGGGTAGGGGGGGCAAGAAGCAGGTGTCCAGGTAGGAGGCAGAGGGAGCCGTTGCGGGGTAGGTGTAGGGTCTGCCACACAGTAAGGAAGGTGCGGGTGGGAAATGATCAGAGGCTGGGCGTATTCCGCAGGCAGACAGGATGGATTCGCCAGAGAGGTGAACGTGGAGTGTGGGGGAGAGAGAGGCGGCCAGGAAGTCTCCAGGGTTCTGGCCTGAGCATCGGAAAAGTCAGGCTTGCCCCTTTCTGAGGCAGGAGAGGCGGAGGGAAGACCACGATGGTACCCAGTTCCATTGCAGCAAGGAGTGTCTGCATACTTCCACTGAGTCCACTCCTGCAGCCACTCAGCCCATCACGCCACCGCAGCTGGTTTTTATCAGAGCCCGTATGGTTCAGCCAGTTCCCAGTCATCCCCCACGGACCCCGTCACCAGCACCAGCGTCGTCCTTTACGCCCCGGTCCTCAGCGCCTTCCTCCCCAGCACCCCACCCTCCTCCTTCCCCAGTCTTCCCATTGCAAAAGGGGCATCTCCACCCTTCCAGGAGTGAGCACATGCCCTTCACCCTGCAGCCTGGAGCGAAAAGCATCAAGACGGGTGTTAGAAAGGAGTCCAGTTTTCCTCTTTTATCCAGTGACTCTTCAGGGAGTCCATGTTCCTAAATATGCCTGAGAGTTGCCCTGGCCAGACTCTTCGTGGGTCCTTGACAGAGCCCTCGTCTCTAGTAGGATTTTATCACCTATAGAAGAGGACGAGGTGCTGTGGATGTCACTTCTCGGTTATTTGCCCTAATGTGAGAACAGAGCCAGACCAGAACCGTAGGGAGCAGAGCCAGACCAACAGCTGATACCCAAGTCACTCACCCCGTGAGTGACATGACGGCATCCAGATAATGCAAAGGTGTGCATGTTGTTTGGAATAGTGAGGGGCGTGAGATGCTTGAGGAAACCACATGAAGCAGATTTTCTCTTGCCAGCAAGCTCAGCCAGCCCTGAGTCAAGGTCATACAGCCACGTCTATCTTAAAGGATGTTTTCATCTCTAACTTTTGTGAGCACCGTCGTGTTTTCCAAAAGGAAACATATTTCACTTGACCTTAACTAGGAGAACTTGCTGCATCCTCTTGTTTCAAACTTTATTGCAATGTGTTTGTGTGTGTAATATTTTTTTTTTAACTTTCCCAGAGAGAAGATTGGCCCATGCACAAGCTGGAATGTTCTCCCATGGTTGTTTTTGGGGAAAACTGGAATCCCTCTGAGACTGTAAGGTTGACAGCAAGGATTCTGGCCAAACAGGTGAGGAATTGGGATCAGGTTCAAATGTGTTTAATTTTTTTCTTTGAGGTCAGAAAGATGAGTGAGGGACCCGTGGTGATCATCTCTCGCTCACCATTCTGGGACCGCCTTTCCCATCACTTACCACAGAGTTAAGTGCAAGGCTCCGGGAGTGAGCTGGCTTGTCTGCCTTGTGCAGCTAGGATGTCACTCATGCCAGGCCAGGGACGTAGCCACTGCTTTGTTTTCTTAGCAAACCTATGAGATAGGTTTGCATAGAAAAATATGGCTTCTCAGGGCATGAAAACCTGAGTGACGGTAATGAGAGCGTCCTAGGGAACCAGACTGGCCTTCAAAGCTTTGGGAGGTCCTCTCTTTCCTTCTGTTACAGCGTGCACCCCTGTTGCCGCCTCCCCTCGCCCCCTGTCCTGGGCTGGCTCCTGCTCTTCCCTGTCCCCATACTTGCCCCCCTCGGTGGGCAGGGAACGGGGTGAGACAACCAGCATGGAGCCTGCTGGGAGAGGAACAAGAGGAGCAGAAAAGTAAAAATCAAGGCCAGAAGGTGGGGTGGGAACGATGTGGCCATCAACAGTTTCCTCCAAAGATGAAGCCAGGGCTGGCTGTCCTGACCCCTTTTGGGCTCAGTCCCGTACTGGTTGCATGATAGTAAGACGCCTGATCTTGACAGGACCAGCTTAAATGGAGGGGAGGAAAATGCCACAGGACGTGTCCTTGTGACACAGTGAAATGGGCTGCACGGAGCTTAGAAGGCGAATGTCCGCAGAGCTGCTTGCCAGTGATAAGCTGCGGGCAGGGCCTCTGTACTGGAAATCTTAAAAGCTGAAATTTCATCTGCCTCTTCTTTCTATCTTCCCTTACCACACCTCCCTCCATTTAAAACTTTCTGGGTTTTTTTTTTTTTGATCGAAATCACACGTGATCATAATGATCAACTCATATCTGTCCCCAGACCAAGTTAGGCTCCTCGACCTCGTAAACAGAAGTAGAACATTTCCAACCTCTGAGGTCATAGTTCCATTATGTTCAGCCTGGGTCAGGTGCTTGCTGAAATGCCACTTCGCCTGCTCAGGGTAACCAGAGGCTCTCAAGGCTGGCCTGTAGAGTGGGACCGAAAAGTCAGAATTGTTTTCGCTGGAGGAGGTTAACTTTTGGTTCCTTGCTCACAGTTGTCTTTAAATATAGGCCGAGTACTTGGTCGGAAGGAAAGGGTAGGAGAAAATGGTGTGACTGGGTGAGTGTATGTGTGTGTGTGTTAGTTGCTCAGTCGTGTCCGACTCTTTGCAACCCCATGGACTGTAGTCCCACCAGGCTCCTCTGTCCCTGGGATTCTCCAGGCAAGAATACTGGAGTGGGTTGCCGTTTCCTTCATCAAGGGATCTTCCTGACTCAGGAATCAAACCTGGGTGTCATGCATTGCAGGCAGATTCTTTAGCGTCTGAGCCACCAAGGTGTCAGGGTAAATAAGCCATCAGATTCGATCCGTAAGCATCTTGCAAGGACTGAGTGACCAGCCTCCTGGTTCTCCCCCAGCCCCATCTCCTGACATTATTGAAAGTGTAGTGGTTAAGAATTCAGAAGGAACTGGTGCCCTTTTCTGAATGAAAAGTTTTCCCAGGGAAAATGACTTACTAATCTTATAGAAATAGATCCTGTGAATGGGAAGATTTCCACTCCAAAAAAGAACTATTGAAATGTTTTGGCACCAGGAGGGTAGTCTGAAAGCTGTGATGAGTTTATACCAGTTTCATTCAACTGTTATTATAATTACTGCTACCACTAATAGTCTATTAAATGAAAAGTTACCTGGCCATCTTTTCATCTCTGTAGGACTTGATGATTAAAAAAACAGACCATTTGTATTCTAGTCACTTGCAAAGGATTTGGGGGGACAGGCTACCCAACTACCGAGGGGAAGCGTAACATGTTAACTAGGGAGGTGAGCACGCCTGGGTGGACCACCTGTATCCTCCAGTTGAATAGCCGATTACAAAGACACGGCCTTGGGCCAGCTCTTGAGCTCTGCGTTTGAACTCTTGTCAACACCAAGTTTATTCATGTTCTCAAAGCCTGGCGGGTTTACTATTGTCAGCTCCTCTTGGGGTGTCTAGAACAAAGCCGGCAACACGTTTCAAGTGAATCTCGGCTCACGGATACAACCGAAAGTGTTCTTTTTGAAACGTGGAATTTGAGATCATTTTAGCCTATGCTTAAAGAAAGTGTAAAATGGATGGGGGGTTTGATTTTGTTCCTTTTTAGAAGGAGAGATAATAAATGGGATGGCTCATCTGTAGACTCGGTCCTTTTAAGTCAGGGCCCTAAAAAGTTGTTTTCTAGCCACTGTTCTTTCCCATAACAAGCATTTTTGAGCCTACTGTGTGCATAGCATTATCAGGGTGTTAGGAACGCAGCCGATGCTTTTAAAAGCTTTTCAAAAGAGTCCTTTGGGTTTGGACGTTGGGCAAATGCTCTCAGAGCCCAAATGGCAGGCTCCTTGGCTAGCTCTTTACTTCATTTAGAACTGTTGCTTTTTTCTTCATGTCGATGTAAGCGTGAAAGCACTATTTTTTGCACAAGTCGTTGCAATCTGTAACTGTGTGATTTCTTCCCCAATTACTAGAAAATCCACCCAGAGAGAACACCTTCAGAGAAATTGTTAGCCGTGAAGGAGTTTGAGTCACGTAAGTCTGTCTGTGACTGGCTGAGGAATTATTTCAGACACATGTTTTCTGTGGATTAGACAGGATTGAAAGAAGGAAGGGATAGCTGAGTTCTTCGTGGTGGTGGGGATTTTTTAGTTATCAGTTTTTATTTTGACTTGTGTGCTGTTTTGGAAAATGGACTATAACTTCCCCCCTCCCCCTCAGTTGACAGGCTTGCTAGGAAATAACTAAGGGGAAGTGGAAACTTGCAGGATGAATTATTACATCCTGAGCTATCTCTTGCTGGCTCTCCTGGCATGTTGAATATTTTTTTGGATCTTTGCTGAATTGCAGTCCTGTACACAGCTGATATCCTTACTGAGGCATTAAATCAGGGGCTGTCCACTTTCTCCATCATGACACAGACTCTGGGGCCAATTGGGGGACCCTTGACTAGGCCAAGGCTGGTTATCAGTCACTGCCACTATTCCTGACCTCACTGTTAACGGTCAGTTGAAATTCTCTGTCCTGAGTGACTTCCATTTGTCAGAGGAAGAGAAGGAAGAAATGGCATGCTCTTTTTGCCCTAGGGCTTATCAGTTAGACTAAGGGAGGAGGGATAATATTTCCTGGGGGCTCCACGTGTTCTTTTTTTTTTTCTTTCTCTTTATGCCATGGATAGTACTGAAAGGATGTATAGCTAGAGATCCAGAGTTTTCTACCTGCTGAATAATGGTTTGTTTATGCACAGATCTGGATAAATTAGACAATGAGAAGAGGGATTTGATTCAGAGTGACATCGCTGCTCTCCATCACTTTTACTCCAAGCACCTTGAGTTCCCCGACAACGACAGCCTAGTAGTGCTCTTTGCCCAGGTAAGCACGCGAGCGTCAGAGGACACTTCGTTTAGCCTTTCCCTGCCAGCGTCCCTCTCCCAGCGCATAGCTGGTGGAGACGAATGAAAGCAGAATGATGGCGTCTGCCTGATACAGTTCTTGACGTCTTGGTCCGTGTTTTGCCTAAGCTTGCTAGGTGACCTTGAGCAGATCCTGTCCTGTCTGTGCTGGCCCTCATTGATGGTGGAGCATAGGAAATCCACTCTCCCTGTGCCTCCTGTTGCAGAAAGAGTTTATGAAAACAGAGTTGCCAGTGTCCCAGGAGTGTGGCAGACTGGAACATCTTTGGATAGGAAAGACCGTTTGAGATTCCTACATTCAATTTTACTCTTCTCTTAAACCTTCCCTTCTGATAGTAGTGGGTTGTGTTTTTTTTTTCTTTACTCTTTCTTTTTTAATCTTTTTTTTTTTTTTTTTTACTCTTACCAACACTGTGTTGATAAAGCAGAGGCAAATACAGATGGCCAGGAAGGACAGACATCACAGAGAGGAGCCTGAGTGGGTCTAGGTACAGTAGGTCTTTCCCGATGATTGCTAAGTAATCCTTTTTTAGACTAGAAGCGTAGGTTTACCAAAAGCAGATAGGATTAAAAAAAAAAATTAGACTTGTAGACAAGAGCAACTTAAAGGTGCTAAGGAACTGACGACCAGCCTTTTGGAAAGGCTGGGCTTGGCTGGACATAGCTAGGACAGGAGAAGGCAGTGTGGTTGGCGCTCTTGGCTGGACACGTCTGGCTGCATCCTTCTTCCTGTTACTGTGAGGGTGGCGCTTCCTGGCATGACTTACCAGATCGGATTTCTCTCCCTATCATACCCTGTTTTCCCCTACAAGCCGAATGTGTAGTTGAAGGTGACCTTCGCAGAGGGAGAAATACTGGAATACTGTTCTGTGGGCACAAGTCGCTACATTCCCCTGCCTTCAGTGTCTAGACGGGAAAAAAAGCTCGGGTGGGTACTTACACACTGTCATCTTAGAATAGAGTGAGCATCACCTCAGTACTCTTTGAGTCACTAATTCCATTTTAGGACTCTGTCCGAAGGAAGTAGTCAGAGATTATGGACAGAAATTAACATGCAAATTGTTTACTGTGTGGTTCTTTTTAAAATCATGAAAACAGAAAGGGGAAAAAAAGAAAAGGAAATACATGTTATAAATGGTCAGCAGTAGTCATTTGGTAAATCATGGCTTAGATTTTTGATTAAAGTTTATGTGGCCATTATAAATTATATTTCAAAGAGCGAAGATGTGTAAAGCGCTGATGACATGACGTCAAGTGTAAAAGCAGGGGAAAAATGTGTAATATGAAAATTTATTTTGGTTAAAAACAAGTTTAAATGGAAGTTCACCATTAGTTATCTCATGAGTCGTGGAAAAGTTTTACTTTTTGGGGGTGATTTTTCTGGATTTTCTACAGTGTGTATGTGTAACTTAAGAAAATAGTGAGAAGAAGAAACACCCATAGTTCTCCCACTTTAAAAACTGCTCCTGTAAAGAAAGAAGTGAGTCTTCACCACTTCACTGACCCACTTCATCCCACGGCGAGAACTAGTGAGAACAGTTTGATGAGTTCCTTGATAGACTTTATGTTTATGTGGATATTTTTCTGTTATGTGACTGTCATAATCAGAAAAAAATGCTGTTCTCAGTAAAAGAGAAAATGGGTTCAAGTCATGAGTGTTAAATTGGACATAATGAAAAACTTTCCTGATTTTATTATATTTCATTCCTGAATTCATTCATTTCATTACATTATATTATCCTGGGATTACAGCATATTTCCCTACCCATGCTAAGGCAATGGATTTGGGTAACAGTACACAGTGGAGGAATTTACTTCTCTTATTACATTTTTAGAAAAACTGGATACATGACTTCTCTGGATTAGATGAGGCATGGTTTTGTGAGAAAGCAAGAGTGATGAAATAAACATAAGGTATCTTTTCACTTCCAGCAACAGAGTAGTGCATGCTAATGGGCCTTCTCAATGTTGACATAGGAGATATGGGACCATATTTACCAAAAATCAAGGCAGTTGATGTCACAAATAAGTTCAGTTCAGTCGCTCAGTCATGTCCGACTCTTTGTGATCCCATGGACTGCGGCACACCAGGCTTCCCTGTCCATCACCAACTCCTGGAACTTGCTCAAACTGCATCCATCGAGTCGGTGATGCCATCCAACCATCTCATCCTCTGTCGTCCCCTTCTCCCACCTTCAATCTTTCCCAGCATCAGGGTCTTTTCAAATAAGTCAGTTCTTCGCATCAGGTGTCCAGAGTAATGGAGTTTCAGCTTCAGCATCAGACCTTCCAATGAATATTCAGGACAGATTTCCTTTAGCATGGACTGGTTGGATCTCCTTGCAGTCCAAGGGACTCTCAAGAATCTTCTCCAACACCACAGTTCAAAAGCATCAGTTCTTCAGTGTTCAGCCTTCTTTATGGTTTAACTCTCACATGCATACATGACTACTGGAAAAACCATAGTTTTGACTAGACGGACCTTTGTTGTCAAAAATAGAAGTGTTAGATTTGTGCTGAAAGTGACTCAGAGTCCTTGAAATTTGGACTGACTCAGAGTATCCAGGAGATAAATACAGACACACACACACACATATGTAAATATAGGTAGGTAGTTTTTTCAAAGGCTTTAATATTAATCAATATAACTGATGGAGGAAAGACTACTCGCTCCAGTATTCTGGCCTGGAGAATGCCATGGACTGTATAGTTCATGGGGTTGCAAAGAGTCGGAGACGACTGAGCAACTTTGACTTTCATATTAATCAAATCATAATATCCACTCTGAGACGGTGTGAGTACACACCGATGTACATACACACGAACATTCATGTCTTTTCTCACATACAAATTTGAAAGGGGACATTCGGTATCCCCAAAGAAAACTCTGAAGCGCAAGTGGAAAGCGCTGTCCCAGACCCAGCCCCTCTGGCCCTGCTGCTCAGCACCCCGCTGCATGTCCACCCCTCTGGCTTTAGAGCCCTTTCCTCTCTGGTTCATGGGAGGCTGTTGTGGGTTAACTCGTGGCCCAGCAGCAGCTGGCAGCAGAAGGTGACTGCACTCCTTCGGCAGCGCCGAGGTGCATTTTAATCACCGGGAGCATATGCATGGTTGGGAAATGTATTTTTGGTGTGCAGCCTACATCTAGTCTAAATGCTAATTATGAGAAAAGCTTCAGCAAGGCACTTACGCCTGATTTGACTCAGGAAAAAAAAAAAGACGATGGCCTATGCATCTTTCTTAACAGGCAAGTTCACTTTTCTTCCCTAGGGATCTTTCAGAAGGGAGGGAAAGCTGGCAGGCAAATTGCTAGGCGATTAGGCTTGAACATCACCGCCAGCTCCCCGAGAGGGGCAGTGATGACACTTGGCTTCATAGGAGTCTTTCTTTGTGGTGAAGAAACGCACTCTCCCTCACAGTAAGGGGACAGGGGAGAGGGAATAAAGGGACCAGTGGGCGTGGACATTCAAGCCTGAAGGAATTTGGAATTACAAATGGTCCTTATAGAGATTACAAAGCAAAGGTGCATGTCTCGTACCCTCACCCCTCAGAGCTAGTCAGGAGCTGTCGGTCCCGAGATCCGTTGTGAAAATTGCTAAATTCTTACACGCCTTCTTCCACTTTGCAGAATTTGTTGTTGTCCTATGGGAACCAGACACGGCCGAGGCATGTTAGTATCCCAATCCGAGACTGGGTATACATCCCTCAGTACCTAGTCAGGTGCAGAACGCATAGTTCAGGCTTCAGTAAATTTTGTTGAATGAATGAAAATCCTGATTTACTCTTGACCCGATGTTGGTTGACGGTCCCTGGTGAATGATGGTTGGTGAATGTCCTGGTGACAGAAGAGGTTAGAGTACCTGAGGCCGGCACCAAACACAGCGTGCTGTGTTTTCTACATAAAAATGCGTGACACCTCAGGATTCCAAAGACTGTGTTTTGTTTTACTCACTGCAGTCCTCTCTTTGTACTGAAAATTTTAAGTACTGGTTGTAAATGTATCGAATGGTAAAAGCTATAAGTCAAACCCATCAGAGCCTTTACTTCTCTATGTACCAAGATTTCCAAGCCTTTGCCACCGGCCCTTTGCTTTTAAGTAAAATTGCAACCAGAAGAATCAGAGATCAGAACAATTTTAGAAGAAGCATGGTATAGTGAAAAGAAACACTTGTGTTTCTGACAGCCTCGCTATCAGAATGCCTAATTTGACTTTTGACTGCTTTTCTGCCACTTTCTACTTATATGGCCTTGAATTACTTAATCATTGACCTCCCTGGGCCTCAATTTCCCCATCTGTAAAATGGGGTAGTATTGTAGATTTAAGGGAGGGTCAATGTGCAGCACCCAGCCCAGTGCCTAGCCTGGACTAAGCGCTCAGCAAAGTAGTGTTTCAAAAAGCTCATCCCTTGGCCTGAAGCACAGCCGTGCTGTGTGTCTGGTGGGGAAGAGCCTGATTGCAGCTCACGGGGTGGAATCGTTCAGCATGCACGCTTCACAGACAGCCTCTTAGCAGCACAGGAGGAGCCGGGCTCTCAGCCTTTGCTGCTGGCTTTGGTTGAGTCATTGCCCTTCTCTGACCTTAGTTTCATCGTCTGAGAAGTAAAGGGACAGAGTTCCCTTCCAGCTGTGAAGTTGTAGGTCCAAATGAAAGACCCTCACCGAGTTGTCTCCCAGTGGCCTGGGTGTTCCTGGAGGGTGCAGATTTGGCCTGGTCTTCCTTCTTTGCAGAGCGCCCAGCATATAAGATTTCCTCGGTGAATGTGCAAAGAGTGAGTTTATGGAATAGCCTAAAATTGGAGATGTATAGTCTTCATCTTCAGCCCACCAGTTCTAAGCTTGGCTTCTAGGATGCTGAGAGTTGCCCTTGGTGATTTTCAGGGTAATACTTCTTGCCACAGATGAGCAGGTGGCCAGTGGTTGATGTGTCTGAGGCAAGAAGGGACATTCGCGGTGCCCTGGCTTCAGGGTCTTGGTCCCCCTGCCTCTCAAGGGGATGGACAGCAGTTAGATTAGCTGTGTAAAGCCTGTCAGATGTACCACCTCACCTTATGAGCGAGGTACCAGATTAAGTGGCTTCTTTTTTTAGCAGAAGAAGACTGAGTACAGAAGGGACACAGTGATGGGTTTAAGATCGCACACCAGACCTGGGGCATAACGGGTTAGAGTGCAGATGTCCTGACTGCCACGCAGCTCTGCAGACTTGAGTCCTTGGAGCCTTAGTGGTGCTTTGTGACCTTCAGCCAGCACGGGCAGGTGAACTGTCAGACTTGACATTCAGCTTGTATCTGTTTACACGTGAGACCGATCGGTGAGTAGTGTCTGAACGTAGGATACCTTGTTCAAAAGAAAGGTGTTCCAATCACTAAACCAAACATCTTCCCAGCTAAAGAGGTGATTTCTATCCAAAAAGAAGCTTTAGCTCATTTTTTTCCCTTTCTCTCTCTCCCCTTTCTCCCTGCAGGTTAACTGTAATGGCTTCACAATCGAAGATGAAGAACTTTCTCATTTGGGATCAGCAATATTTCCTGAGTAGGCCGAGTGTGACTTCATCTCTTTCCTTTTTACTTATTTAACACTGAATTTTTTTTTTAATTTCCAATAACCTCCCTAGCTGCATGTGGCAGACATGAGACTCTGAGTGAATTAAATCCCCTTTTTAATTCTGCCAGATTTCAAAATATTTCCCCTGCATTTAAGGATCTGAAGGTAGTAGTTAAGAGAACAGTTGCTTGTTAAGTCCTGCTAGGTAGAGAGCTGTTATTAAAGAATATTTCAGAGTGCACATAGAAGGAACAACCCAGGCCCTGCTGAGAAATTTGCTTTTTTGCATAGCTGTAGTTCTGGAAATCTTTGGGTTTCTCTCACTCAAAGGAAAACATTAATTGCTGGGAATTGACTGTAGAATACGTAGAGACTATATAAGCTTCTTCCCTATCTGTCCTTTTTTGAAATATACCAGTATAGAAACAGCACATTTGGAGGGACAGTATGCTAAAGTAGTAAACTAGGGATAAATTTCAAAGACGTATAGGATTTTTTTTTAACCTCAGGAATATACAAATAATTCAAGAAAGGCCAGTCAGTTGACCAGTGGAGATTGTTACAGCTCTGACTTTAATGTTACAGCTCTGCCAAGCATGGCTTTGCTGTTATCTGTTTAATGGACAGGGTAGTCTCCTAATACATCAGTCCCAAACATCAAGCCCTGGCTTCACAGATGGAGCAAAGGAGCCCTTCCAGCACCCCCTGTCTGAGTCCATCCACACTGGAGATTAGTTTGGTCTAGAGTGATGTCGCTTAATATAAGCTACAGGCACCTCTGCCCCTAGGTTGGAGCAGTTGCAGGAAACCCTTAACACCCATGCATTGGCCGTGGATGGCACAGGAAGTCTACACATCTGTCATGCCCAGCTCCGTGCATCATATGGG